>NC_088369.1:13850849-13855849 GCF_034508935.2 Berghia stephanieae
TACAACATCAAGACATTCAAATAAAAGTCCAGATTCCAAGTTTCATTTCTTACAGTTTTATTTGTTGTGATAAATTTCAAATCCAAATCAAATAGCATGGTCATAATTGAATCAGTTTCATAAATTCCAAATCCGTAAAATCAGTCCAAATGTTAAGTCATTTTGCCTAAGTAACCATTTTCAATATACGTGAAATATTTCTAAGTCCGTAAAAGCAAATAAATGATGGTGAGCACAAAAGGTTTAAAGTGTGCAGCTCATGGTCAAGTTGAATCCGAATAATCCTCCCGTTTTCCTCGAAACATCCTCTTTTATCCCTATCAAAATTTTACCCACAGTTCCATTGTTTCCACGCCCCCTTGCAGTTATTGACAGTTCCCTGTCAGTCTATAATCCAACCCCTAAGAGTAAGACCAAATCATAATCAAACCTGAAACGTCAATTCCTACATATTGATGTTAAACCCCGCCTTTTATGATATAACATTATTTTGATAAATGCCCCTTTCACCTGTTTCAACACCCCTAAACCAATTTAAGAATGATTGATTAAATAGTACTCAACATGATAACCTGTCCAGTAACTTTGACACAAACGGTCTCAAGTAACCTGGACATAAAACTGCGCACACGTGTCATGCGTCTCAAATAGCTTGGACATAAAACTGCCCACACGTGTCATGCACTGACCAAGCTTAACTGATATGCCTGCACTACGTACTCACTAAACCCATTTGCTGATATATATAATTGACAGTTTTGCACCAAATTTCTTAGATAACCTTTTGCATAGGCTTACTCTCTTACATACGCCCCTTTCTTAGAATTTAAATTGACTTAAAACAATTTCAATTAAAAAAATAACAGTAAGAGATTAAATATATATCTAATGTCGAACTAAAATGCAATAAACAAATGTAAGAAATAGTCTATATTTTTTAAAATGACAAATACTTATACCAGTTAAACATTTAACAACTTTAAACTTTAAATTCAAAAACACCAAAGTTGATTACAACATTCATATATATCGATTATAGGTTTTAAAGTATTAAATTCACAAACATCAATTTTGATTACAACATCTAGATAGATATATATCGATTATAGGTTTTAAAGTATTAAATTCACAAACATCAAATTTGATTACAACATCTAAATAGATATATATCGATTATAGATTCTTTTTTCTTTCAAATTACAACATCAAATCTATCAAAAAGAGATTAAAATTTAGATTTACCAACACCAAAATTGATTAAAACATTTATATTTATCGATTAAACTTTTTTAAAGTATTACAACATCGACAGTAAGATATCATTTATTTAAAAATTCAAAGAAAAAGTATCTTTTCACCTTAAATTCCATCTTCATAGCAATAAAAGTGTTTAATTCTCGTCATATCCCATCACACATACATATTATTGCGTGAAAAAGGATGGTTCAATTTCCATTTGTGATATACTCACGTTATCTTATTCAATCTCAAATTCAACTCTATACGACATGGGTGATAATCTCAGCTTCCATGTATGTCTACTCATTTACTGTCATCTCAAAACCAATACCTTGTATATTCCCTTATATTGTATGATTCCATTGAAACAACATTATTACATTAATTCCAACTTATAATATGTGGTACAAATAATATTTCATAGACATCTAGATTCAAATACGAAGAATTATATTTCAATTAGTAATAAAAAAAAATATTTAAAAATAAATCATAATAATAACATTATCATCCTTTTAAAATTCAAGTTGAAGTTATTATCATTAATTGTTCATTGTTGATGTTTCAGTTTTTAAGCTTTTTAAGTCACGACGGTGTAGTTTACAACTACATTGAAATCAAATTGTTCTTTGTGGTCATCCATCAGAGGTCACATTTCTTAGTAATCCGTTCGTTTCGAGAATGGTCATCTTGTAAAATGGTCAGTAATTGTTAATTAAGTCATTGTCTCCATTTGGAATGAGTTTTCATGTCATGAAAAAAATATATCAACTATAAGAGTTGAGGTGATTGTATCTAGTCTACGTGTTGCATTGTTGTGTGTGTTATGGTCACTGAATAGCCCAAGTGTCATAAATTCACTTTAATTATTGTTAATTAATTAAAAACTTTTTCCTCTGTAAATGTCTTCGAATTATCACCATAATGTCTTCACATTCAAATATTTAGCGTTGAATAAATAATCAAACAATAGTCTGTCCGGCTTGTTCACATCACATATTTAGTGTTTGTAAATAATCAGTCATTAGTCTGTCCGACTTATTCATATTTAGTACAGTGTAAATAACTAAATAAGTAAAATCTAACATAGTATGTGATTGTGGGCTGTTACTAAAGTGACCAACTTTTGCAATTAGTGTGTTGTATTTGTTCGAGTCTTTTGAATTGGGACGAAAAAAGACTCTACAGGTAGCAAACGTATGCTTAACCTGTTGGGTTGTTTCTTGGTCTTGTGACGTCGCTGTAATCCATTCATCTCCGGCATCTGGGTCGATTCTCCTCGTAGATATTTGTGGTTGTCTTGTGTATACGTTGAATCTCATTGTAGATGAAATTGTAAAAATTCAAGATTAACTGTGTGCGAGATCTTGAATTTAAATGAAGTTTGACTTATCCAGCAAGTCAAAAGAAAGTTGTGAACTCAGCCATGTGTTGACAAAGAGTTCGTGTGTAGTAGTCGACAGAGGTCGTGTGTTGTAATTGTTGTGTTTGTTAATCGAGTTTCGATGAGGTGGCATGTGAGTACAC
The DNA here is from genome assembly GCF_034508935.2 of Berghia stephanieae. Lineage (NCBI taxonomy): Eukaryota > Metazoa > Mollusca > Gastropoda > Nudibranchia > Aeolidiidae > Berghia > Berghia stephanieae. Next base: position 13,853,616 of record NC_088369.1, read on the forward strand.
ACCAGGTAGATGATGTAATCTTGCAGAGTTCCGGTGGGTGACGTGAGTCCACACACCAGGTAGATGATGTAATAATAACGTAGTCTAGTAGTGTATGTAGTAGGGTCGAATAAGGTCAACAATATTTTCGTTATTTGAACGCAGGTTGTTGAATATCATACGATAATGAATCCAAGGAAATCGCTCATGTGGCGTTTTGCGATACTTTTTCCTGCATTGTCTTATATACATATATAGCCTTTATCTTTTACAATGATACTAAGACAGGCTTTATTATAATATTCAATGTTTATAAGTTGTAGATATGGGTGCTGCACACTTGTATATTGACATAAGTTTAAATTTGAATACGCTCACCACTGCATATGAAGGAAGTAGTATTGTTCACAATTGGACACCATTTTTGTAAAAACAATCGTATCTTGAACGTTTATGTAATTATTGACATCATACATCGTTGGGTATTGTTGTTGTAGAAGTAAATACAAGTAATCCAATTGTTCAATAAAGAATGTAAATATAAAAAGGTTCATGGAAGAAATCTGTGTTGACATAGATATCATTTTACAAATTCTGTCAAGTGTGTATAAGTTGAAAGGTACGTTGTAATTGAGGTTGCTGTGTAATTTTTAGTCTGTAGATTGTGTTGATTCTGGACGTATCAATGGCGTAGTGGTTGTCGAGATTGTTATTCCATTTCAAGGTATTCGTGGATAGACTAAAGGGACTAGGACATTTCCCGACCTCTGTTGTGGTTTTGTTTGAGTTGGCTCTGTCGTTGTCATCAGCGTTTCCGTTATGACTGATGGTTGCAAGTGTCCTCTTTCGTGATGACTGTATAATGTTTTAGTGTAAACACTACTTCTGCCTTTGATTAACTCGAATTATTCCCCTTAGAAAATCCCTAATTTAATGAAATATGATTTTGTTTATTTTATCATTATTATTGGTGTTATCGTAGCACTTCCTACCATTTCAATTTATTGCTGAATGATTACGCACTTAAGATTTGACAATTAAACATAACTTCTTCAACTCAGTTACAAATTTTATGATATAAATGTTAGATTCAAACCACGCAGTAAATATTGATTACAATTACAACAGCAAATTGATAGGAGAAAAATATGATAATCAAAATATTCGCAGAAACAATATACACTCTGCTCAATAAAAATTCAATGTCTCACACCTTTGCCCTCGGCTTATAATAATATTCATATAACTCATTGCGATGTAATCTCGCGCCTCTTAATATAGCATTGATAAATGTGTGCGCTTTAACCACGCGCCTCGTATTTATAAAAATTATCCGCATTCTGTATTCTTTCATAATGTTCAACCATGCGCTTTAATCAAACGCAAAATAAAATATTCCCGAACGCCTCATTCCTGCGTCTCGTAATTTAAATCGTGTGCACTTTAATTACCGCGTCTTACATCACTGCGCTTATTTACCCGTCATTTACAGCATTTTACCGTATGGGTTACTTATAATTCGCTGATTCTTAACAAGTTAACCACTTGTGTCACAAATATTATCAGCTCACATGACATGATAATGCATTTTCAATATTTTGTTATTCTTCCGTAATAACATTTTAACTCCCATTACAAGACAATAGTCTTTCATAATAATTAATACTCCGTCATTTTTTTGTATTATCTGCTTTTAATTCTCCGACTTTAAACCAAAAGTCCGTTATTCCGTTATTATGAGAATATGTCTCCTTTTAAAAATCACGACGAAACGCGTTTCAAAACAAAACTAAACAAAACAACGATTGACTCATATTCCGCATAAATCATTTCAACTTAATTTCCAGTGATAAAATCCAAATGTCTTATGTAATCTATTATAACGCCATGTCTCATTACACAACTAAATAAGCTCTGTTGTCGATTACTTGGCTGCGTTAACCACACATTTATTACCAAGAATACAAACAGATATAAAACTTTGCTCTTTGCCATGAACCCATGAATCTCAAAGAGTCAATATCAACCTACCAATTCATCCCTATTGACGGGAGAAAAATATAACCAATGATGTTGTAATATAACAACAAATACCATAAGACATTTTTCAATTATCAAAACTTATAATGTACGTGTTATTATTGCCATCATCTTCTTGAGTCATTTTGACAGAAAATGAAAACATAACAACATTAAAGAATGACCAACTGTCTATGTAATTCCAACAGTAACAGACAAAAATTGAAATAAAAATC
>NC_088369.1:13860849-13885330 GCF_034508935.2 Berghia stephanieae
CACATATACACACATAATATATACACACGCACGAACACACATCTACACAAAAAATATATACACACGCACACACACATATACACACATAATATATACACACGCACACACACATAAACACACATAATATATACACACGCACACACACATATACACACATAATATATACACACATATATACACACATAATATATACACACATATATACACACATAATATATACACACGCACACACACACATATACACACATAATACACACACACACACACGCACACACACACATACACAAACGCCGTTTCGGATTTTGGCTTGAAAACGTTTATTTCACGTATAAAGGAAATGCGTTTATTTCAGATTATGTCCCTATGTGATGAACACATTTATTAGGTTAACTCACTCAACCCTAACACCGACTATACCCGTAGTATACCCGAGTTACTTTTATCCCATGCCTATTTGTGACCCATCGTGTCAAAACGGTATTATGTCGGAACGAACCAGATGCTTAAAATCTGAATTAAATGCTAAACTGGTCAAAAATTTAAATCGTTGGCATTAGCACCCTAAAATATGGTATCCATTATCCTCAATAAAACATACAAACTCAACACAAGTCTGATATTTCTGGCTATAAATTCAATTTTCAACATCTTAACCGACCCGACTTAATACCGTTATGAGGCGAAGGGTCACATTTATTACTGTTTTATGAGACAAATTATAGACGTAGCATCAAAGCTAATGTTTTTAGTTTTTACGTGTTAATGATAGTTGAATAAAACTATGTACTATCTATGTACAAGCTCATTTTTAATACATTTTTCCCCATTTTGAAAAGTATCAAAAATCTCTAGGATTGAGTGAGTTAACACACCTACACACTCGTTTTTTAGGGCTCAATGCTTAAATAAAATCAAATATGGGGCAATCTACTTTGGATTTCGTATACAGAAGATGGCGTCACTCGCTCAGCACTTTGTTATTGTGGTTTAGACCGCCCGTTGGATCAATAGTTCTTGCTAAAATATACCAAATAGACTGTAAACGCTCGTTTATACATTGTTTTGTGTATTAGTACGTTATCTGTGAGCATTTTAGTTAAACGTATAGCATCAATATATTGTGTGTGTCGGTGTACGTGTGTGTGCTTCTGTGTGAAAGCAACACACACAGACACACAGTCACACACATACAGTGAGAAAAAGATAGATAAATAGATATATAGAGACAGAGGTTGTGAAAGAAAAAGAAGAAGAAGAAGAAGAAGAAGAAGAAGAAGAAGAAGAAGAAGAAGAAGAAGAAGAAAAAGAAGAAGAAGAAGAAGAAGAAGAAGAAGAAGAAGAAGAAGAGGAGGAGGAGGAGGAGGAGGAGGAGGAGGAGGAGGAGGAGGAGGAGGAGGAGGAGGAGAAGGAGAAGAAGAAGAAGAAGAAGAAGAAGAAGAAGAAGAAGAAGAAGAAGAAGAAGAAGAAGAAGATGCCACTTTTCCGGAAATTTCCGGATTTCCGGAAATTAAGAAACGCCTGATTTAATTCGGCTATGTGGTATTTGTGGTATAACACTCGCATTCGGATCGGAAGGTCTTGAGTTCAAGCCTCATTCGCGTATAGTTGAGTCCTTGGAGAAGGCTCTTTATTCACATTCTATCACCGTACTCAGGTGTAAAATGAGTACCTGGCGGTTAACAGCGTTGTCTCTGTCCGAAAAAATAGTAATTATATCGCCTAACAGGCGTCATTTCCCGCCGTACATGTTAAATGTTGCTGTTGGCCAGCGACCCCTTATAAAGTGCTTTGAACACGTTTAGTGGATATTGCGCTATATAAAAGAGTATTAACTTATTCATTATTAGTCTTCCGAAGACTTCCGATGGGTTCATACACACTTCCGATGAGTTTGGAACCGGAGGAGTAGAAAGTGTGACGTCACGACTACTTTGCCCTATTGGAATATAGGGGAATTTTAACCGACGTTTACCGTAGCCATCGTTATGTGAGAGCCTGATACTGAAATCCAAAAGGACTGGCAGTTTCACGTCATTATTTGGTTTTTGCACCGCCTAGTGAGTTGTCGTTAGTAGAGCTCATGGAAACAAGTTATTTCATTGGTTGAACTATTGAATACAACTCACGATTTGTTTTCCATTGTGGCGAAAGACTGGCATTTTGACGTCATTTTTTGGTCAGTGTCAGGCCATAACTTTACGAAGGCCACGCACTGACCAAATATTTACTTCAAAAGATAAGTCTTTGACCGCGAAAGAAAAACAAATCGTGAGTTGTATTCAACAGTTCAACCAATGGAATCACCTATTTCCTTGAACTATATTAAGGACATCTCACTAGACGGTGTACAAACCTAACAATAATGACGTCAAACTATAAGTCCTAGAGGGTTCTAGCGTAGCCATCTTTAACTTATAGCCTGACACTGACCCAAAAATGACGTCAAAATGCCAGTCTTTGGCCACAAAAGAAACCAAATCGTGTTGTATTCAATAGTTCAACCAATGAGAATCACCCTCTTCCTTTTCCTCCTCCTTATCCACCACCTCCTCCTCCTCCCTCTCCTGCTCCTCACCATCACAAACATCATCATCATCATATCATCATCATCATCATCATCATCATCACCATCATCATCATCAACATTATCATAATCACCCTCTTCCTTTTCCTCCTCCTTTTCCACCACCTCCTATTCCTCCTCCCTCTCCTGCTCCTCACTATCACAAACATCATCATCATCATCATCATCATCATCATCATCATCATCATCATCATCATCATCATCATCATCATCATCATCAACAACATCATCATCATCACCACCACCACCACCATCACCACCACCACCACCACCACCATCACCCTCGTCATCAATTTATTTCAGATACCTCATCAACCTAGCGGCCACCTCATTCCCCCTGAAGACAAACCAAGAGATAGTCAAACACATCAAGTCCCTGAGAGGAGAGAATGACATCTCCATGAGGTTCAAAAGGATCATACCAAGACGATGGGCCGTGGTAGGTTATCACTTGTTGTCTTTTAACAGACCTTTCGCCAACACGACGTAAGACGTTTTGCCATAGGATTCAATCGTAGCCATCCGTAAGTTATAGCCTGACACTGGAACCGTAGCCATCGTTAACTTATAGCCAGACACTGGAACCGTAGCCATCGTTAACTTATAGCCAGACACTGGAACCGTAGTCATCGTTAACTTATAGCCTGACACTGGAACCGTAGCCATCGTTAACTTATAGCCTGCCACTGGAACCGTAGCCATCGTTAACTTATAGCCTGACACTGGAACGTAGCCATCGTAAAGTTATAGCCTGACACTGGAACCGTAGCCATCGTTAACTTATAGCCTGACACTGGAACCGTAGTCATCGTTAACTTATAGCCTGACACTGGAACCGTAGCCATCGTTAACTTATATCCAGACACTGGAACCGTAGCCATCGTAAAGTTATAGCCTGACACTGACCAAAAATTGACGTCAAAATGCTTGTCTTTTGCCAGTATAGATATTATACGCTTGGCTAAGGAGCTCACAACATTGCCATCCGGAAGTATAAGGGACCAACACACAAAACTGTGTGTAACCTTGAACGTTTAGAGTCCGTTTAATACGGTTTAGTGAGAATTACTCATAAACGTGGATGGCAAAAAGCAACAACAAAGACCTGAACGACGTCAATTTCATACTATATAGCAGTATAGGTGGAACGAAGATGACGTCAACAAGGTCTTTGTTATTGTTTTGTCATTCTCGCTTATGAGTACTTTCACTAAACTGTATGAACCAGACTATAAACGTTTAAGGTTACACACAGTTTTGTGTGTTGGTCCGTTATATATCCGGATGGCAATGTTGTGAGCTTCTTAGCCAAGCGCATACTATCTATAGCAGTATTGTTATTCCAAGTCGCAAGAATGAAATAGGAAGGAAAGGAGGCGTGACATCCCGCATGAAACATGAAAAGAAGAAAAGTGTCAGCCTGTGCTGCCTGTGATAGTGTGCGGTAATGTGAGATCTATGAACAATTAAATTGAAGAATTTCAGGTCGCGACTCGTCAGCAATATGTGTTACAGAGACGCGGCTACACAGTTGACATTCTTGACAGTTGTGTTAAACTCAATATCTTTACCCTAAAAAGAAATTACCGTGACCAGATCAACACATCAAAATCAAGAGGTGGCGGTGTGTGTGTTTATCTAAATAAAAGGTGGTGCCATTCAAACAATGTCATTGTCACAAACAAAACCAGCACACCGACCCTTGGACTGCTTACCGTGTCAGTCAGGCCATATTATTCTAAGGTTTTTACATAGAATTAAACGAATGAGAATATGTACGGAGCCTAAAAAGTGTCCACCAATGAAAGCGTTCAGCGCCATTATAACATGGGCTGGGAATGTAAGCGTTACCATTCATTCGGTCTCTATGTCAACATAACGACAAAAGAAACAACAAACAATATCAAAATCCACAATAAAATGGTTCAGAACTGTTGCGTATATTTATGGCACAACGAAGCTGTCAAAAAATGAAGTTAGAGAATGTGTGTAATCGTGTATTATAATAACCTATAATGTGTTTTCCAACCACCTCATCATCACTGTCACTACTACTACAACCACCATTACCACTTCATCACTACCACAACTACTACAACCACCACCACTATATCATTATCACTACCACTACACCACCACTACATCATCATCACTACTACAACCACCACCACTCCATCATCATCAACACCACTACTACTACACCATCACTACCACCACTATTACAACAACCACCACATCATCATCATCACTACCTCTACTACTACAACCACCAACCACGACAATATCATCACTACCACTACAACTATACCACCACCAGCGCATCATCATCACTACCACTACTACTACAAACACTACAACCACATCGTCATCACTACCACTACTACTGCAACCACCACCACCATATCATCATCATTACTACTACTACTACTACTACTACTACTACTACTACTACTACTACTACTACTACTACTACTACTACTACTACTACTACTACTACTACTACTACTACTACTATTACCACTACTACTACTACTACTACAACCACCACCACCATATCATTACCATTACCACTACTACTACAACCACCACAACCACATCGTCATCACGACCACTACTACTGCAACCCCCACCACATCATCAGCACTATCACTACTACTACAACTACAACCACCACCACATCATCATCACTACCACTAATACTACAACTATCATCACCATCACCACATCATCATCACTATCACTACTACTACAACTACAACCACAACCACCACATCATCATCAACACCAATACTACTACAATCACCAACACCACATCATCCTCACTATCACCAGTACTACAATCACTACCATTAGGTTTTGGAGCTTTACTTCTTTTGAACTAAGGAAACTTCGGAATTGTATTTGGCATTGTGTTTATATTTATATATCATAATATAATTCTAATCAGTTATCTATTTAGAACTAGATACTATACAATATGTACGCCAAATACCATTCCAATTCTTTTTCTTGTGTGCGGGAATTCTTCTTTCGGCATTGAAATTCCCACGAGTAGTGTCTGAAATTCCTGTGAGCCTAATTTAAAGTTGGCGTCTCTTTACTATGATGATGCAGTGAGTGTGAGAGAGTCATAACTACACACATAAACAACAGAAACAATTAAAAAACATAACTATGACACGCAACCACTCACACACGAGGCTATACTATTTATCCTTTTCTCTATATAGAACAGGACAAGACAAACAAGAGCTTGACTCTCTCTACACTTCGCATTGATGTTTGTCGTCTGACGAGTTCAACTCTCGGTCGACCTGTCAATATTCCTTTTTGCCTAGGACGTAATCATTAATAATAGAATGTTGTGTGGTTTTGACCGTGAAGAAAACCTTAAGAAGTCACATTTATATTATTTTAGAGACATCGTTTTGAATAATTTTGAGTTAAACGAGCGAGCAGGAAGTTATTTTCTTAGATTTCATGGACCGCCGATCAGCGCTTGTTTACTATAGTAACGCGATTCCCAGCCCATGTCTCAATGGCGGATATTTTTCTCATGGAGGCCGCTGGTTGGCTAGCCAATAAGAGCACCGTACGGTTTCCATTGGGTAAATTCCTTGAGTTTTTATCAATGAAATTTATATACCACCGAACGCACATGGACCGACAGCACCGGAATATCTGGCGGAAAGTATTTTGCGGCTATGTGGTCTAGTGGTATGACACTCGCTTTCTGATCGAAGGGTCCGAGTTCGAGCCTCGCTCGGTGCATAGTTGATTAAGTCTTTGGAAAAGGCTCTTTACTCATATTCTCTCACCATGCTCAGGTGTAAAATGAGTATCTGGCCTTTTACAGCGTTGTCTCTGTCGGAAAAAAATTATGATATCGCCTAACAGGCTGTTGGTTGTAAAGCGCTTTGAGCACATTAAGTGGATATTGCGCTATATAAAAGCCCAAGTTCAAGTTTAAAATATTAACAATCAACTAACATCATCACCCGATTGCATAGTCCTGGTGACAGAGGAGTTCACTCATGCTCCGTTTGACAACCCTACATCACTACAGCAACAATATATCACTTGTGCCACTAGAAACGAACGCACAATCGATCTTTTTTAATTTCAAATATTCCAAACGGATATTCTTCTCGTCAACTGGTCCCTCCTGGCGCATCCGATCACAATGATGTGGTTCTTATGATGCCTAAATACAAAACAAAATGGGAGCGATCTATAGATAGTTCGAAGATGACTTCACTCAGGTCTTTGTTATTGTTTTTTTTGACATCCGCGTTTATGAGTAATGCTCACTGAACTGTATTAATCCGACTATAAACGTTCATGGATACACACAGTTTTGTGTGTTGGTCCGTTATACTTCTGGATGGCAATGTTATGAGCTTCTTAGCCAAGCGCATACTATCTATATTCATGTTTTCGTCCAACCGAGTCATCAATATCGTGATTTGGAGCTGTCCAACGATTGGACATTTCTTAACACGCTGCTTTGTTTACAAATGTTATCAACATCCCCATGTGTCAAGCTGAACCAAATGGCCAATCGTGATGTTAGATATTTAAAAAGCTGTGGACACTTTTCGCTGAGTGGTTCACTTTGAGCACATTTTGCAATGCGACAATGACCTCGAGCACATAGAAAGTTAATATAGATAGAATGCGCTTGGCCAAGGAGTTCACAACATTGCCATCCGGAAGTATAACGGACCAACACACAAAACTCTGTGTAACCATGAACTTTTATAGTCTGGTTAATACAGTTTAGTGAGAACAACTCACAAACGCGGATGGCAAAAAACAATAACAAAGGCATGTGTGACGTCATCTTCGAACTATCTATAGATCATGCCCATTGATATCCGTCCCAGTCGTTCAAAAACAAATTCAGCTATGGGACAGCGATGCAGATTATAGTGTGAGTTTGTTAGCCAAGCGCACACTGTCTATAGATAGTATGCGCTTGGCTAAGAAGCTCACAACATTGCCATCCGGAAGTAAAACTGACCAACACACAAAACTGTGTGTGTAAACTTGAGCGTTTATGGTTTTGTTAATACAGTTTTGTGAGAATTACTCATAAACGCGGATGGCAAAAAAACAATAATAAAGACCTGAGTGACGTCAACTTCGATCTATCTATACAGGTAAATGAGAAGTACCCATAAACGTGGATGGCAAAAATCAATAACAAAGACCCAAGTGACGTCAACTTCTTTCTATCTATAAACGTACAAGGTTAAACATAGTTTTGTGTGTTTGTCCGTTATATTTCCGGCTGCCAATGTTGTGAGTTTATTAGCCAAGCGCAAAGTATCTATAGATAGAATGCGCTTGGCCAAGGAGTTCACAACATTGCCATCCGGAAGTATAACGAACCAACACACAAACTCTGTGTAACCATGAACTTTTATAGTCTGGTTAATACAGTTTAGTGAGAACAACTCACAAACGCGGATGGCAAAAACAATAACAAAGGCCTGAGTGACGTCATCTGCATACTATCTATAGATAGAACGAAGATGACGTCACTGGTGTCTTTGTTATTGATTTTTATCATCCGCGTTTCTGAGTAATTCTCACTTAACTGTATTAACCAGACCATAAACGTTCAAGGCAACATACAGTTGTGTGTGTTTTTTTCGTTATACTTCCGGATGGCAATGTTGTGAGCTTCTTAGCACAGTGCATACCATACTATCTATAGATAGTTCGAAGATGACGTCACTCAGGTCTTTGTTATTGTTTTTTGCCATCCGCGTTTATGAGTAATGCTCACTGAACTGTATTAACCTGACTATAAACGTTCATGGATACACATAGTTTTGTGTGTTGGTCCGTTATACTTCCGGATGGCAATGTTATGAGCTTCTTAGCCAAGCGCATACTATCTATAAATCATCAATATTGTTTCATTACATTGTTGTTTTTATTACACTGTTCATTATGTTGAACACAACTGAGGGAAATAATGAATGGCAAACGCATTTCCCCTTATATATAAAGTATATATATATATATATATATATATATATATATATATATATATATATATATATATATATATATATATATATATTTCTCGGATGTATTTTCACGTTGCAGGAATATTATATTGAGCACGGACGCATTAGGGCAAGCAAAACAAAACTGGCTCCGCCTCCCCATAATCTGACAGTCATCAAAGGTATGTATAATAGATTTATATATGGCAAGATTTTTAACGAGCTTTTTTTTAATTCTGCACTGCGGTTTCCGCCTGGTTATTCCAGTCTTCCCTTGGAATAAACCCTAAAGACAAATTCCCCGTATGGAATAAATAAAGGGAATTTTAGTTTCAGTGTTAGATTTTAAAACTATGTGTAAACTTTCACATGTTTAGTGTTGTACGTATTTGTTTACTGTGTGCGGTCTAGTGGTATGACACTCGCTTTCGGATCGGAAGGTCCTGGGTTCGAGCCTCGCGCTCGTCGCATAGTTGAGTCATTGGAAAAGGCTCTTTACTCACATTCTCTCATCGTACTCAGGTGTAAAATAGTACCTCGTCGTTAACAGCGTTGTCTTTGTCCGAAAAATTGTAATATCGCCTAACTGGCGTCATGTCTTGTCCTTAATATTAAATGTTGATGTTGGACAGGGACCCCTTGTAAAGCGCTTTGAGCACATTTAGTGGATATTGCGCCATATAAAGCTCAATTTTTTTAAATAGTCTGATTGAGCGAATCTACTGTGAACTAACCACAAATTAATCTCACGTTTTGGTTGGTCAAAAAAATCTACTGATTAGTTGATCATAGCCGACGTGCACTTATTTGCAGGTCTGATAACCCAATTCCTTATGGGCTCATTGTTGTAATGGAAATCTCCGAAAATGACGCTAATATTGCCCATTACAACAATGTTAAATAGGCCCATAAATGGGTTCGGATGCCAGACCTGTATATATGTAAACGTCGATTATAGCGAACAAACCTTTCCGTTTTTGGCATGTTCAACCCGACTTAATATCGATTGGAGTTTACGAGTCAGACATTTTGACATGTAAATGAACTTTTATTAACATACGTCCTGATTGGTTGAATGCAACCACGTGAGGTGTGACTGTATTACTTCGAGCGCAGCCATCGTTAATTTATAGCCTGACATTAGAACCAACTGGGATTTAAAGTTTGGCGTCATTTTAAAACTTTTTTTGGAGCGCCAAGTGAGCTGTCGCTAGTATAGTAAGTTATTATGACTATAACAGAGATTTTCTCCAAATTTTGTGATCTACAAAATAAATCTAAAAAAGAAAAATGGTCATTGAATCGTAAGGAATGTGACGATATTCCTGTAGTTGGTAAGGAGAGGGTTAAAAATAACATGTCTATTTTTATCCCCGATTCTCAGGGATGGCCTACAACACGTTATCTCGTGAGTTCGTCCAATGGGTGATGAAGGACTCAAGAGCTCTGGATTTCTTCAACTGGTGCAACAAAACCTACAGTCCCGATGAGCATTACTGGGCAACGCTAAATAACTTGTACCATAACCCAAGCCTTCGTACACCAGGGGATATCATGGTAAGCAACAGGGTTCAATAGTCGTGACGTCACTTCCCTCGTAAAACGCATAGTAACTGAATAACTGTTTCTAAACTATCAGAACAACGGCGGACGCCCTTATGAAATACTTCTTCTCAGACGAGCATAAAAGCGTATCCAGATGAGAAAAACCTGTATAAGTCTGACCATGTTTTGACTTTTATACATTCTGATCACATGACGTGAAAAAGTTCTAGCCGGCGTGAAGAATCAAAAGTACCGATTTTCTTTGTTTAGTTTAGAACCAAGATGCTCGTTGCTGGGCTTACGTGACATCAGACTATTGAATCATATTTTGTATCTGCCTACCTACCTAACTACCTACGTACCTACATACCTACCTACCTACTTCCTACACATCTACCTACCTACCAACCTACCTACTTTCCTTTTTTCCTTCCTACCTACCTACCTACCTACCTACCTACATACCTACATATCTACATACGCACAAATAAATATTTCTCTGCCATCTGTTTTTTAAGTAATGAATGTATGATTTTATTGCATATGTTGTTGGCTGAAGAAGGTTTTAAAGCCGAAACGTTCTGTGTTCGGTATTTTAGTGGGGTTTTTATGGTTGTTATATTTTTGTATTACTTTTACAGTCCACAGCTTCTAGCAGCTTAGTGTTACTTTTATATACGCTCTTAAAACTCCATGTTAATTTAAGCACGAATTTAACCCTCTCTTAGCCAAGCGCATACTATCTATAGGAAAATCGTCATATTCGTTACTATGCAACCAAGTTTTCTCATTCTGATATCCTTTGTACATCACAAATTATAAAGAAAGTATTTTGTTCAAGCGATATAAATTAGACACTGAACAATATCCTGTATGGAATTTACTCGTTCCTTTACTGTTTGAGTAGGAAAAAAATCTATTTTTGTGTTGGGTGGGTGTGAAGCGTCAGGGAAAATTCTGAAAATGGCTGGTAAGGAGAGAGTTAATCCTGACGCAATAAGGAGGACAATCATGACGTAATAATAATTAATAATAATAATAATGATAATAATAATAATAATAATAATAATAATAATAATAATAATAATAATAATAATAATAATAATAATAATAATAATAATAATAACAAACAAACAAAAAAAAACAAAAACAAAAAACAAAAAAAAAAAAAACAAACCCACTGCTCTTTTGGTTCCTAAACCATTGGGAGTGTGTATGTGACAATCCGTCGGGAATACAAATAATGAATAACATTAAAGTAACACTAAGCTGCTAGAAACTGTGGACTGTAAAAGTAATATAAAAAAATATAACAACTTTTAAAAAACCCCACTAAAATACCGAACACAGAACGTTTCGGCTTTAAAACCTTCTTCAGCCAACAACATATGCAATAAAATCATACATTCATTACTTAAAAAAACAGATGGCGGAGAAATATTTATTTGTACAGGTGGCATAAACTAAATCAGTAGCTGGATGTATATGCAGATTCTTAGGATTACAGGACGTAAAAAAGTGAGGATGGGTGATCTTTATTGACGACCAGGATATATCATCGGGTGGTCACAAAAAAAAAAAAAACAACAACAACAACAGTGCGCCGCTGTGTTTTTTTTTCTGTTGTAAAAAGTTATAAAGATATCTTTTCCAAATTGTTATTACCATCAGAACTATTCTTTAATAATAGAATAGCAAAATATCAAAATAATTAGATTAACGGTTTTTTTTGCATAGTAAAAAATATTTTAACACCATAAACAGATTTCGATTTCGAAAAGATAGCTCAGCTTATTGTGGCATTTTCGCGTTGTAATTTTATTTAAAGAAGAAGACATTTGTAGCAATGTCAAGTACACGTCTGTGCACAACATCATACGAAGAGAACTAAATTCCAAAAAATTAAGAGGGTAAGAACACCAAGATGGCCTACCAGTGTGTTGAATAAACGAAAACATTAGAGCAAGGAAGCGACTTGATACGTTTTCTACGTTAAAATGATTTTGTTCACTGACAAAAAGTATTTTTTCCAGAAGTGCATAAAAATAGTTATTACGATGCAATGTATGGACAGAAAAAATCACAAATACCAATCAACAAAATCGTTTTTTAAAGAAAATAATGGTTTCAGCTGATATTTCGTGGAATTTCAAGACCCAAATACACTTCATTAGCACAACAAAACTAACGTCAATACTGATAATTTTATAAAACTATTTTAAGAAAATGTTTTGTGAACACCTTTATCCAGGAAGGATTTTCCTTTTTATAAAAAAAAATGGTGCTACATCCCATATCAGCAAACGAACACACGCTTTTCTTTAGAGTAAGAATATCCATTTCATAGACAAAGACAACTGGCCGCCTCAATCCGTAGCCATTGTTAACATATAGATAGTATGCACTAGGCTAAAAAGTTCACAACATTGCCATCCGGAAGTGTAACTGGCCAACACGCACAACTTTGTGTAACCATGATCGTTTATAGTCTGTTTAATACAGTTTAGTGAAAATTACTCAGAAACGCGGATGGCAAAAAACAATAACAAAGGCCTGAGTGACGTCAACTTCGAAATATCTATAGCCTAACACTAGAACCATCTAGGACTGGCAGTTTGACGTCATTTTTTAGGTTTGTGTAGCGTCTAGTGAGTTGTCGTTAGTAAAGCTCAAGGAAACAAGTTACGAGTATTTCATTGGTTGAACTATTGAATACAGCTCACGATTTGTTTTCTTTTGTGGCAAAAGACTGGCATTTTGACGTCATTTTTTGGGCGCTCAATCACCCGGCATAAATCCAATGGATTATGGAATTTGGAATAATTCTTTGACAGAGAAGGTTTATAGTGGACAAAGATCTGCATTCACAGAAGAAGCATTGAGAGAAGGGATTGTTTTATGCTGGGAGGAGATAACCATTGAGGAAATTAGAAAGTGCATTCAAGTTAGAAAAAGAGATTACGCTTTGTAGTAGGGGGAATTAAGCTAAAACCGTGCAAATTCGGGTTGAAAGCATGAAAATTTGCACACAGGTTGCTAAGACCCATGTTACGCCACATCCCCCCCCCCCCCCTTGATATTGTATTTCTGAGCACTGTTTTTACAAATCACTATATATCTTTTTTTTTTTTTTTTTTTGTTTCTCAATTCATATTCATGGAATGTTGATAGTTTGCGTATAAAGATTTGTTTTGAATTTAAAAGAAATCCAATGAACAGTATTAGAGAAACAAGCCGACAAAGAGCGGCGCGTGTTGTTGTTTTTTCTGACCACCCGATATTTAGATAAGAAATCACTCTGACACCAGAAGATGAATTACACAAGGTATCTATTTAGTCCCCATGAAGAGTGGTTTTACACTTCCAATGAAATAGGAACCAGTTTTGTTTTGTTTTGGACATCACACTTTTTTTCCGTATTTAAACCCGACGCAGTACTGTATGGAAACGATTGGTCACATATTTCTGTTATTCGTGTCTTCCCCAGAACACCCGGATAAACACCGGGACATGACGTTCATCGCCAAGTTCGCATCGAAAGAGTCAAGGTGCAAAGGTCGAGAGATTCACCGAACTTGTCTCTTTGTCTCCGGAGATTTGGCTTTCCTGAGAATGAAGAGCTGGTTTTTGACGGCAAACAAGTTTGACATGAAGTTTGACCCCGTGGCCTACTCGTGTATGGAGGAGTGGATCCACAACAGAACGATGGCAAACCATATCACGTGACACCAGTTCTTGTCCCTGCTATAGATAGTTCGAAGATGACGTCACTCATGCCTTTGTTATTGTTTTTGCCATCCGCGTTTGTGAGCTGTTCTCACTAAACTGTATTAACCAGACTATAAAAGTTCACGGTTAGACAGAGTTTTGTGTGTTGGTCCGTTATACTTCCGGATGGCAATGTTGTGAACTCCTTGGCCAAGCGCATTCTATCTATGAATGCGCTTGGCCAAGGAGTTCACAACATTGCCATCCGGAAGTATAACGGACCAACACACAAACTCTGTGTAACCATGAACTTTTATAGTCTGGTTAATACAGTTTAGTGAGAACAACTCACAAACGCGGATGGCAAAAACAATAACAAAGGCCTGAGTGACGTCATCTGCATACTATCTATATAGATAGTATGCGCTTGGCTAAGAAGCTCATAACATTGCCATCCGGAAGTATAACGGACCAACACACAAAACTGTCTGTATCCATGAACGTTTATAGTCGGGTTAATACAGTTCAGTGAGCATTACTTATGAACGCGGATGGCAAAAAACAATAACAAAGACCTGAGTGTCGTCATCTTTGAACTATCTATAGATAGAATGCGCTTGGCCAAGGAGTTCACAACATTGCCATCCGGAAGTATAACGGACCAACACACAAACTCTGTGTAACCATGAACTTTTATAGTCTGGTTAATACAGTTTAGTGAGAACAACTCACAAACGTGGATGGCAAAAACAATAACAAAGGCCTGAGTGACGTCATCTGCATACTATCTATAGATAGTTCGAAGTTGATGTCATTCGGGTCTTTGTTATTGTTTTTTTTTGCCATCCACGTTTATGAGTAATTCTCACTAAACTTTATTATCCAGACGATAAGAGTTCATGGTTACACATAATTGTGTGTGTTGGTCCGTTATACTTCCGGAGAATTACTCATTAACGTGGATGGCAAAAAACAATAACAAAGACCCGAGTGACGTCAATTTCATTCTATCTATTGAATCCAATTATTAAATTGTTGTCACGCTCTTAACCCGGTGTGTACCTATTCGCAGGTCTGATAACCAAATGCATTGTGGTTTTATTGTTGTAAATGGAAGTTTTTTATAAATGACGCAAAAATATTGTCCATTACAACAATGGTAAACTCGGCCCATAATTGCGTTAGGATGTCAGACGTGCTTATATATAATATATATATGTATATATGTATATTTATATTATAAACGTCGTCTAAACAACGTGCCATATTTTACAAATTTTATTTTCTATATAGATAGTATGCGGTTGTCTAAGAAGCTCATAACATTGCCATCCGGAAGTATAACGGACCAACACACAAAACTGTGTGTATCCATGAACGTTTATAGTCAGGTTAATACAGTTCAGTGAGTATTACTCATAAACGCGGATGGCAAAAAACAATAACAAAGACCCGATTGACGTCATCTTCGAACTATCTATAGATATTTATGATATCAATGACATGTGATCCTCCCCCCTCCCTCCCCCCCCCCCCCCCCCCTTCCCCCTCCCCCCCCCCACCCCCATCGCTTTCTTTTGTTTGCTTGCTTGCGCGCGCGTGTGTATATGTTTGTATATGAGTATGTATAGGGTATTTTCATGGAAGGAATCTTATTTATAAGCTATTCTTCTTGTTTAAGCACAGTTAGATCTATGTTAAATGACAGTTGATCACTAATTAACAATCTCTCTCTACTCTCTCTCTCTCTCTCTCTCTCTCTCTCTCTCTCTCTCTCTCTCTCTCTCTCTCTCTCTCTCTCTCTATCTATCTATCTATCTCTCTCTATCTATCTATCTATCTATCTCTCTCTATCTATCTATCTATCTATCTATCTATCTATCTATCTATCTATCTATCTATCTATCTCTCTCTATCTATCTATCTATCTATCTCTCTCTATCTATCTATCTATCTATCTATCTATCTATCTATCTATCTATCTCTCTCTATCTATCTATCTATCTATCTATCTATCTCTCGTGTCAATTAGAACGCACCAGAGCTTGCATTCAGCGGCATAAGTTGAGCTTAACAAATATTCATGATGATGTTGATGATGATGATAATGTTTATTATCATCATCATCATCATCAGCATCATCATCATCATCATCATCATCATCATCATCATCATCATCATCATCATCATCATCATCATTATTATTATTATTATTGTTATTATTATTATCATTATTATTATTATTATTATTATTATTATTATTATTATTATTATTATTATTATTATTATTATTATCATTATTATTATTATCATTATTATTATGATAATTCTTATTATCACCATTGCTATCGTTAATATGTTATATAAGTCAGTATAAACGTTCACATATTAAAATTTGTAAATCGAGTTCTTCTGCTTCCGTTTCATATTCATTTATGTGTTTTTCTACTGAGTAAATGCGTTTGTTGGCTGGTTTAGTCCCTTGATTGGTGACATAGTAATAATCACAAGGACCCACGCGTACAGACTGGTTAAGTCGTCTTGTTTTCTATAGATAGAATGAAGTTGACGTCACTCAGGTCTTTGTAATATGGTTCAATAGTCTACCCAGCAACAAGCAGCTTGGTTCTAAACAAAGAATATCGGTACTTTTTATTCTTCATGCTGGCTATAACTTTTTCACTTGTCATGTGATCAGAATGTATTAAAAGTCAAAACATCATCAGATTTATGTTTTTTTTTCCTCAAGATACATTTTTATGCTCGTCGGAGAAGTATTTCATAAGGGCGACCGCCATTGTTCCGATAGTTTAGAACCAGTTACTAGGTTACTATGCGTCATTACGAGGGAAGTGACGTCATGGCTGTTGCAGCCTATTGCTCTTTGCCATCTGCGTTTATGAGTAATACGTTTCAACAGTCGTGAGGTTTTTTTGACATGATCACTGACTGTTCCCCAGTTTAGGTTGTATAATTTGGCAGCACATTTGCTATGTGGTCTAGTGATGTGACACTCGCTTTCTGATCGGAAGATCCTGGGTTCGAGCCTCGCTCGGCGCACAGTTGAGTCCTTGGAGAAGGCTCTTCACTCACATTCTCTCACCGTACTCATGTGTAAAATGAGTACCTGGCAGTTGAAAGTGTTGTCTCTGTCCGAAAAAAATGTAATATCGGGCGCCTAATAGGCGTCATGTCCCGTCCTTCATGTTAAATGTTGCTGTTGGCCAGAGTCCTCTTGTTAAGCGCTTTGAGCACGTTTAGTAGATAATGCGCTATATAAAAGCTCCATTTTTTTTAAAAGGGCGTCACAAGTAGGGATTGAACCCAGAACTAGGGGAGGTGGGCATAAGTGGGAAGTAAACCTTGGACTATGGTAGATGCACACCAGTGGGGAGCGAACCTGAGACTCACTGAAATGGATACCAGTCGAGAGTGAGTGAATCAAGGGCTATGAGAGGTGGATGGCAGTGGGGATTGAACCCGGTACCAGCGGAGGTGGACACAAGTGAGGAATAATCCTGGGACTGTGAGATATGGACACTACGTGAGACTGACACAGGGATACGAAATAAAACATCCAGTGGAGAGTGAACCCGAGATTATTTCTTTCGGACACCAGTGAGGATTAAACCTGAAACAATATGTCTAAATCTTGTAAGCTTGGCCACTCAACTTCCATAGTTCTGGGTTCGTTCCCCACTGGGGCCCATTTGTGCGACTATGTGGTCTAGTGGTATGACACTCGCTTTCGGATCGGAAGGTCATGGGTTCGAGCCTCGCGCTCGGCGCGTAGTTTAGTCCTTGGAAAAGGCTCTTTACTCACATTCTCTCACCGTACTCAGGTGTAAAATGAGTACCTGACCGTTAACAGCGTTGTTCTTGTCCGAAAAATTGTAATATCGCCTAACAGGGGCCATGTCCCGTCCTACATGTTAAATGTTGCTGTTGACCAGGGACCCCTTGTAAAGCGTTTTGAGCACATTCAGTGGATATTGCGCTATATAAAGCTCAATTATAAAGCTCAATATTCAGGTAGTCTAGGAATTACTTTTCACCGTGTCCATATCTCATTTGTCCCGGGTTTAAACTCTATTTGTGTTTAACTCTTATAGTCCCGGGTTAGCTCCCCACCAGTTTCCACCAATAAGCGGGTGTTCCGGTTCCCATAATGATGATGATAATGATGATGATAATGATGATAATGGTGATGATGATGATGCCGATGATCATCATCATGATGATGATAGGAATTACTATAATAGTAATTATGAATATAATGATAATAGCGTATATATTTTTTTTGTTTAGATAGAGATAGCAAGTCTGTTTGTTTTGTTTTTGTTATTAAGGGTTTTACGGCGCTTGCAACACATTTAGGTCATATAAGCGCCAGTAAAAAGGAAGAAAGTGGGATAGTAAAAAGTTCTAGAATTACAATTAAAGCACAAAAGAAAAGGTGAGACAAAGGGGAATTGGTTCATCTAGGAAACAGATGTAGATTCCAAGAGCACTTTATCAAAGTACCTAGTTTGAGATCACCTAAAAGTCTCATCCAGACTCAAGCACAGGCCCGAACTAAGAGGAACACACCCAAATGCTTACAAATTAAATAGTATAATATGTAAACTAAATTATATAATACAATGCATAACAGAGAGATAATAATAAAATAATAATAATAATAATAATAATAATAATAATAATAATAATAATAATAATAATAATAATAATAATAATAATAATAATAATAATAATAATAATAATAATAATAATAATAATAATAATAGATCTTTATTGTCCATAAATATGGCAATTTGTCATTTAGTTACACTTGTTATAACGTTATATGATAACTATAATATTGAACAGATATTTCACTCTTACTTATTCTCTCTCTCTCTCTCTCTCTCTCTCTCTCTCTCTCTCTCTCTCTCTCTCTCTTTCTTTCACTCTCTCTCTCTCTCTCTCTCTCTCTCTCTCTCTCTCTCTCTCTCTTCCTCTCTTTCTTTCACGCGTGCGATATACACAACATAAACATAATATTCATTTCATTTTCAATTCGTTACATTCAACACCAAATATTATCATTATTATCAATTGGTCCTTAATCTAACATTAAATAAATTAATCAGTCAATCAGTCAACGTATCTATCCTTGGTTTTGCTGTACCATATGAAATATTCAACATTAGATTGCTGATGGAACCACCGTTGATTTACAAGGAAAAAAATATCACCTCCCAAAACAATAACTATGCATTTGACTGTTTCCCTCTCAGCCAGGACTCCGACCAGGGCCAGGAAAAAAACTAAGTAATCTCATTCCAAGACAAAGACAGAAAGCATGTTGAAAAATAGATAAATGGGGATAGAAGACACAGTATGTACCTCCCTGCCCACTATGGGAGGTCAGGAACCCCACCCAGTAGGCAAGTCTGTCGGCGTGTTCATATTTTTTTAACCCATGCAGTCGAGTCAATCGGGGTACATTTATTCATCATAATCTTTTTGTAAATCATTCATCACAATAAATGGGCCATGCCAGTCGCTTGCTGTTTGCTGAAGCAAGACTTTCTTCGTTTCATAAAATCCTTTTTATTCTAACCCCCCGAATACTTTCCATAGTAGTTGTTGGATTCAATACCAAAATGTCCATAGGAATGATGATGTTTTCAGCTTTCCGAATGTGACCCCTCGTCTCAAAACGGTATTATGTCGGGATGGACCAGGTGCTAAAAAATCAAATTATAGTTAAACTGGTCAAAAATATGAAACGTTGGTTTAGGACAGTAAAATATGATATTCCTTCTCCTCTATAAAAAGCATATAAACTCAACTAAAGCATGATATTTCTGGCTACAAATTCCATTTTCAGCATCTTAATCATACCGTTTTGAGACGAGGGGTCACAAATGTCATCGTTTGTGTAGAGTTGATGAGAATAAAGACATTCGAGAACAAACCTTTTTGTTAACTTAAGTGATAACAAATAATGACATAAATCGGGCAAATATTTTACGTCGGTGTAGATACATAGAAATTCCATAATACACAACGAAAAGCCAATCTTTTTAATTCTTTGCACGATTTCTTTCGCTTCCGTGGTTCAGTGAATTTGGGTTCAAAAATTTTGCAATGAACTCGGTTAAATATTTGGCCTTCATTGCATGTGTGTTTGTGTGTGTGTGTGTGTGTGTGTGTGTGCACATTTATCCATGGGTGTGTATGTATGTGTGTGTATGCGTACATATGTGGTGTAAATGGTGCTGCTCGAAGCTCGAAAATATATCTACGCAAGTCGGTATCTATATAGATATTTCATAATTTAAAAAAAAAAAAAAAAACTAGCGCAATATTCACTAAACGTGCTCAAAGCGCTTTACAAGGGGTCCCTGGTCAACAGTAACATTTACCATGTAGGACGGGACATGCCGCCTGTTAGGCGATATTACAATTTTTCGGACAAAGACAACGCTGTTAACGGCCAGGTACTCATTTTACACCTGAGTACGGTGAGAGAAAGTGAGTAAAGAGCCTTTTCCAAGGACTCAACTATGCGCCGAGCGCGAGGCTCGAACCCAGGACCTTCCGATCCGAAAGCGAGTGTCATACCACTAGACCACATAGCCGCACAACGAAAAGACAATCTTTTTAATTCTTTGCACGATTTCTTTTGCTTCCGTGGTTCAGTGAATTTGGGTTCAAAAATTTTGCAATGAACTCGGTTAAATATTTGGCCTTCATTGAATGTGTGTTTGTGTGTGTGTGTGTGTGTGTGTGTTTGTGTGTGTGTGTTTATGTATATCTATATGTGTCTGCTTGTGTATGCGTGTGTATGCGTGTGTGTATATTGAATGTGTACGTGTCTACGACAAAAATATGTGTGTGTATGTATGTAATGTATGTGTCTGTTTGTGTGTGTGTGTGTGTTTGTGTGTCTGTGTGTGTGTGTAATTGCATGCGTGTGTGTCCAAATTTGCAGTATGTAATGTTTTTTTATTACTGATGGTCAATGTGAAGCGCTTCGAAGCTTCGGCAAAAGCGCTATATCAATGTACAATTATAATAATAATAATAATAATAATAATAATAATAATAATAATAATAATAATAATAATTATTATTATTATTATTATTATTATTATTATTATTTATTATTATTATTATTATTATTATTATTATTATTATTATTATTATTATTATTATTGTTATTATTATTAGATAGTCCGTAATGACATATTGAGAAAATAGATAACAGGAACCGGCGTAAGATAAAGATCGGCTGAAAAAGTGTGTACCTACCTATAGTATAAAAGGTGCCAGACAAAGCAAGGAAGAAAAATCAGTCACCCCCCAGTCGAGGTCGATGTCAGTGTGGAATTAACCATGGGCTATGAGTATGAGAGGGTGTGGTGTCCGGGGTCCCTCAACTGAGAGGGTCAAGAATAGCCCAACGCCAAGCCAGCGTGTCGTAAAAGGCGACTAATGGTGTGTAATTCCCCCATCTTTGAGTCACCTGGTCCTCCAGTTTGGGGGTTGGCAAAGAGTTAACACTCCTTTCCGTTAAACTCAAACCGTTACAGAAACGCAGACAGACAAACCAAATCCTTTTTTTTTAGCTTGGGCGACCGAAGAGTTTCTGGAATTACAGAATTTGTATACAAAGAAGTGGTAAGACCTGGAATGAGATTTTTAAAAAGTTAGCTCAGGATAGAGAAGGATGGAAACTGTTTGTCTGTGGCCTATACCCTGATCCAGGGTGAAAAAGGCAATGATGATGATGATATGAGAGGGTGACACAATAAGGGGGGGGGGGGGGGCAGGGGATGGCAGAACTCGGGACTATGGAAGGTGGATACCAATGAATGGAGAGTGAACCTAAGGTTAAGGCAGAAGACACCTAGTGGAGAGTGAACATGAGACTATCTGGGGTTGACGACAGCGGAGAGTGAACCTTGGACTATTGGAAGTGAACACCAGTAGGGAACGAACCCAGGACACCGAGGTGTGGATACCATGAGTGAGTAATGAACCTGGGATTGTGGGAGGTGGATATCAATCTGGAATGAACACAAGACTATAGGATGAGATATAGATAGAATGCACTTGGCCAAGAAGTTCACAACATTGCCATCCGGAAGTATAACGGACCAACACACAAACTCTGTGTAACCATGAACTTTTATAGTCTGGTTAATACAGTTTAGTGAGAACAACTCACAAACGCGGATGGCAAAAACAATAACAAAGGCCTGAGTGACGTCATCTTCGAACTATCTATAAGTGGCGAGTGAACCAGGGACTGTGAGGTTTGGACAATACTGGGAAGTGTACCGAAGGCTGGAGAAGAAGACATACAGTGGAGAGTTACTCCGTAATTCCTCGGGTGGACAAAAATGGGACTGAAACTGGGACTGTGGGAGGTTGACACCAGAAGTGATTGAACCCGGGACGAGAGGAGGAGGACACAAGTGGATAGTAAACATAGGATCGGAAAATATAAGACCGACACCAGTGGGATGTGAACCCCCGGACTCAGAGATATGGATACGAAAGAATATTGAGTGAATCCGAGACTATGGGAGGTAGGCATCAATGGGGAGTGAAACCAGAACTGTGTGAGGTGGACACCAGAGGGGAGTGAACTCAGAACAATGGGGATGGACACCAATGGGGAATGATCAAAAGACTATAGGATGAGATACACGAGATGGCTGAGGAGAAAGGCACCCAGTGGAAAGTAATAGAAAAATTAAGTGGGGTGATCACACGTGGGGAGTGAACCTGGGACTGAGGGAGGTCGACACCAGTGAGGATTGAACCCAAAACTAGGGGGATGGAGATAAGAAGGGAAGTAAGCCTTGGATTATGGAAGATGCACACCAATGGGGAATGAACCCAAGACTCAGAGAGGTGGATCCCAGTGGAGAGTGAATGAATCCAGGGCTAAGAGAGGTGGATACCTCGCGAAGTCCCAGGTTTGAGAGGGGTTTTTTTTTTTGTCAGGATGAGGGACATTTAAATCGATAGATATTTGAAGGACGAGTTTTCTGGCCAAATTTTAAAATATGTTTTTTTCCAGAGTACGGTAGAATAGACATCGTTTCTTAAAGTAGCTTTTCAGAGTCATAAGGCCCATGGAGCCAGAGTTTATCCCGGTTTCTATAGCGTAAAGTAGCCTTTCAGAGCCATAAGGTCCATGAGGCAGGAGTATATCCCAGTTTCTATAGCGTAAAAAGGGCAATAGCAATTGCTTGCTACCCTTTGGATAGAACGCTAGTCAATCGCAAAGTACTTTCTGCCTGATCTAAGAGACCCAGCTACCAAGTCATTGCTGGGTGGACAGGGGGAATTTCTTTAATTGATTAAACTAAAAGTTCTACATTTGGTTACTTTTTACTGTTAAATCACTTTTTGTATGTTCGTAATTAAGTGTTATACGCCCCTTGCGACACACTTAGGTCATTTCATGGTCAGTAAAAAGGAAGATAGTGGGGTATTTTTAAATAAAATCACACGAGAAAAAATAAGAAGAAAAGGACTGTTTCAAATAGGGAACAGATGCAGATTCCAAGAGCACAATATCAGTGTTATAGGGAACAGATGCAGATTCCAAGAGCACACTATCAATGTTCATAACCTGAGATTACTTTAAAAGTCTCATCCATAAACCAGCACAGGTCCCCACTAAGAGGAACACACTCAGCTGTTTACAAATAATATATATATATATATATATATATATATATATATATATATATATATATATATATATATATATGTCAGTGCATGACATAATCTGTCGGATTGGATTTTGATCCTTTTGCATTTTCTGAAAGAATATGTTCCCCAGAGCATTTTAATATTTATTTGAAGTAAATCTGGTGATTTTTCAAGAAGTTTTAGTCAGATGTTTGGGAAAGGTATCCAGCAACTTATCTCAAATTTCATATATTTTAAAACTTGACTAGCTGTAGCAAATATTTAGAAGTGAAAGTAAGCTTTGATATTTCCCGAGGATGTACAAAAAGGGTTGATTTAATCATTTATGACAAGAACTCATTTTAGCTAAAAACTGACCTTCTAAACTAAACTAAAGCAATATCTCAGTTCAAACCTTTTCACCATCCGACTGAATTTGTCATTCACTGCAACAATCCTTTTATTTTTAATTTGTTATTCATCCAAATTCCAAAAGAGGAGAAAAGATGAGACGTCCAAATAAAATTATCTTTGAAGTTAAAAATTAAGCTTACACTTTTGTGTTCAACTTTATCAAGTCTTATTTAATTCTGTCTTTATTTATTCAAACTTCAAGCACGAAAATATTCATTATAATTAATTTACCGCATAGTGGTATTCATAGTGGTATTTAATGATCAAAAGATGATGATGATGATGATGATGATGATGATGATGATGATGATGATGATGATGATGATGATGATGATAATGATGACGACGACGACGATGATGATGATGATGATGATTGTGATTATGATGGTGATAATGATCATGTCGACGATGATGATAACGATATGAGGATGAAAGCAAAGATGACAATGATAATAATAAGATGTTGATAATACTAATGATAATGAAATCATAAGATCTTCCAGATGAT
>NC_088369.1:13885428-13907928 GCF_034508935.2 Berghia stephanieae
GTTTTGTTGATAAAGGGGAAACCAGAAACGTCCATTTTTATCTGTTTTCGTGTATTTAATTGAAGCTTCCATTCAATTTCACATCGTTACCTAATAAATCCATAGCATCGATAGAAAACTAATCAGGGGCACTATTTTCCAACAACCCAATTGTCATTGTTACAGTTTTTACCTTGGACACGCTGTCAGCAAAGCAAGTCAGGCAATATTCTCTGGCACATAATTTTGTGTGTTGGTGAAATTAGTTAGTATTATACCTAATAAACCCATAGCATCAAAAGAAAATTTATTAATAGGGAACTCTAATTTCCCACATCTCAACCATCGTTGTTACAGTTTTTACCTTAATGAAAATGTTGCTTCTCCAAGCTCGAAGAAATAAATAACAATGTGAAATTGACTGTAAGCTTGAATTTAATATGCAAAAACAGATAAAATGGATGTTTCCGCAAACAGGATGAATGAAACACTACAGACAAATGAGATAATGTGGTGGTCGCGTTGTTAACAATGCCACTACCACATAATCTTACTCGTCTGTAGTGTTTTATTCATCCTGTTTCATTGATAAAGGGGAAACCTGAAACATCCATTTCATCTGTTTTCGTATATTAAATTGAAGCTTACAGATTGTTATTTATAATAATAATATTAATGAAATTTATTTATATTGCGCCCACTCCTCTATACAATAAAGCTCTAGGCGCATAACAATAACTTCAATCCATTCAAATTTCCCCCCCCCCTCCCTCTCTCTCTCTCTCTCCCTCCATCCCTCTCTCTCTCTCTCTCTCACTAACTCTATCTATCTATCTATCTCACTCCCAGTCTCTCTCGCTCTCTCGCTCTCGCTCTCTCGCTCTCTCTCTCTCTCTCTCTCTCTCTCTCTCTCTCTCTCACACACACACACACACACACACACACACAAACCTTCCACCATCCAACTATTTAACATATTTAAAAAATAAAGTAATATATATATATACATATCCTGTGGTCATTGTCTGCTCAAATAAAATAACTAATAAATTAAGAATTCTCGAAATAAATAAGTTTTTAAGTGTTTCCTGAAAGCGAGATCAGTAGGGACGTCAGTTCTTTACCTTGGACACACTGTCAGCAAAGCAAGCCAGCCAATAGTCTCTGGCCGCTTGGTCTTGGGTCAGATCCACCGTGTCTGGAAAGTAACTGACCGGGTCCAGCAGGAGTGGGCAGGGGAGAAGCGGCTTGTCCAGTCGGTTGATCTCCAGCATGCTAAACTGGTGACAGGAGAAACAGGAAAATAATGACAAAAAGCAAAATTTTAAAAGTGATGTTTTGTGTCCATTTCTTTTTTTTTTTGTCTTTAAGATCTCTCAAACCCTCTATATCAACCATAGGAAAATCATCACATTTGTTACGATAAAACCAGCATTTTTCTCATTCCGATTTCTTTTGTACATCGAAATTTTAAGAAAAATGTCGGTTCTAGTTATAAAAATTTAATACTGCATAAGGGGCAGCGTGGATCAGTGGTACGGTCTTTGCTTTGTACCTGAAAGGTACTGAGTTCAACCACCCACCGCTGCGTTGTGTGGCCTTGAACAAGTCACCTCGCCCTAGCTCAAATTGCGGCACTGCACTGCAGCTGATGTCTGGGTTATTCCAGTCTTCCCTTGGAATAGACTCTAGAGACAAATTTTCCCTATGGGATGAATAAAGGGAATTTTATTATTGATTTATTATTTATTATTATTTTTTTATCACCCATTGACTCAAATCATTAATTAGGCAAGGTGCTAAGTCGTCATGTTCTACCAGTTTAGATGAGTTAGAAGATTGGCTTTTTGTTGTTTTTGTTTTTAAGGGTTTTATGGCGCTTGCAACACATTTAGGTCATATCAACGCCAGTAAAAAGGGAGAATATGGGATAGTAAAATGTTATAGAATTACAATTAAAGCACCCAGGAAAAGGTAAGACAAAGGGGAATGGTACAAATAGGGAATTGGTGTATATTCCATGACATTACCATCAATTCAATGTACTTAGTTTGAGATCACCTAAAAGTCTCATCCAGTCACGAGTACAGGTCCCCACTAAGAGGAATACACTCAAATGCTAATATTATAAATTCAAACCAACAAATATAATAATAATACCTACATAACAGAGAGATGATTTACAAGGAAAGAAATATCATCTCCCAAAACAATAACTATACATTTGACTGTTTCCCTCTCAGCCAGGGTTTCCAACAAGGGCCAGGACAAAGCCAAGTAATCTCATTCCAAGACAAAGACAGAAAGCAAGTTGGAAAACAGATATAGGGGGTAGAAGACACAGTCAGTACCTCCCTGCCCACTATGGGAGGTCAGGAACCCCACCCAGTGATTGGCTTTTTCTTTGCAATACAAATTATTGACAGAGACTCACATCCATCCTGAGGTGTTGCATGTTTGTCGTGTTTTGATTGGGTGAGGCAAGACCGGAGCTGCTTGCCAGGTTTTCCCCCCAGCAGTAGAGATCCTTATCTGGAAAACATGAATGTGAAAACCGTTCATCAAATCACAATCAATGACAAGGAAAAAATCTCCTCAAAGTTTGACGTGTTTCTTCAAAAGTATAAGTAGCCTATTGTCTCTCTCTTACAAAATTACTTATCCGAACCAGCGACCAGTTCAGCTCTAGCCACAGTCAATGACAAGGAAACATCTCCTCAAAGTTTGACGTGTTTCTTCAAAAGTATAAGTAGCCTATTGTCTCTCTCTTACAAAATTACTTATCCGAACCAGCGACCAGTTCAGCTCTAGCCACAGTCAATGACAAGGAAACATCTCCTCAAAGTTTGGCGTGTTTCTTCAAAAGTATAAGTAACCTATTGTCTCTCTCTTACATACTTACTTATCTGACCCAGTGACCCTTTGGTCTTATGCCATGATGTAGAAACCTATCGTTTCTTACAGTGTCATCATATCAGTGATCCAGACTCTTAAAATTAAATTGAAAGTCTAAATGATAAAATTTTACGAAAAAGGATGCAATTTCTTAATTTTATTTCTTTTTAAAGGCATATTTTATAGCTCTCAAAATTTAGACATTAAAATTAAATAAAAATAATAGTACTTATAATAATAATAATAATAATAATAATAATAATAATAATAATAATAATAATAATAATAATAAAATAATAATAATAATAATAATAATAATAATAATAATAATAATAATAATAATAATAATAATAATAATAATAATAACAATAATAACAATAATAATAATAATAATAATAATAATAATAATAAAATAATAATAATAATAATAATAATAATAAATAATAATAATAATAATAATAATAATAATAATATAATAATAATAATAATAATAATAATAATACAATAATAATAATAATAATAATAATTAATAATAATAATATAATAATATATATAATAAAAAATAAAATAATAATTGTTCAACTTTATTATCATTAAATTTAAAGTCCAAACCTTCGGTTTCGTTCCCTTTGAGAAAGGCACCAATAGCACACAGGTAACCCTCATGTCGTAAAAACATTGGCTGAATCTCTCCCTGTGGACAGAAACAAAGAGTCATGATGATTGAGGGATTGTCTTTGTGGAACAGTCAAATGGAATTACTTTGTGCGACGATGTGGTCTTGTGGTATGACACTTGCTTTTGGACCTGAAGGTTCTCGGTTCGAGTCCCACGTTGAGCAGAGCATAGTTGAGTCCTTAGAAAAGGCTCTTTACACGCTGTCGAAAAAAAATTGTAATATCGCCCAACAGACATCATGTCTCGTACAACATGTTGGGGAGTAGGAGACAACAAGTTCAAAAGGAATTACCCATGTTGTCCAAAATGAGAAAATTGGGGGTTAGGACCTTCCAGGTCAAAATACAATGCCTTAATTGATCGGCCACTTCATCCCCCACAGCATCGCAAACCGAAATCAAACCAATGATCAAAGGGCCATTTTGAAATAAGGGGTAACATATTAGGTAGAACTGAGAAGTACATTCCAACACTGACCTTAGACCAGAAGTTGATGGCATAGGTCATGGTATGCATTGTGAAGGGATGCCCTCGTATGAAGAAACCGCCAAAATAAATCTTCTTGATGCCGTGGAGTTGGGCTTGCAAGTAGGCAATCTGGCCGATGTCGTTGCTAATGCATAGAAGTAAAGATCTGACGATGTCTTCCTTGGAAAATTGGCTGCCTGGGTAGACAAGATTATCTTGATTAAGATGATGATGACGATGATGATGATGATAATAATGATGATGATGATGATGATGATAATGACGATGATGATGATGATGATGATGATGATGGTGATGATGATGATGATAATGATGATGATATCAGCCAAAGGAAAAAGAAAGAGATAGTTGGACAGTTTTTTTAAAAAAACAGATTTACAAAATTTACAAGCACCTACAAAACAGACAAGGAGGCAAGTCTGTAACTCATATCCTGACACATTCCTTAAAATTACAAGACATCACACGTTTAAAATCACAATAAAGAAAGCTAAAAGTGAGTTGTCATTAGTAGTACTCAAGGAAACCAACAATCCCATCAGAGGAGCCATTAAATACAACTCACTATTCCCCTTCTTTTGGTGGTCATAGCTTTGTATTGTATTGTATGCTCGAACCCATGACCTTCCGGGTCACGTTGCAACTCTTTTTATTAGTTGGTGAAGGACATCCAACCAAACTCATAATCATATGAACTGTCTCTACTTTCTCTAGCACCCTTGGAAAATCTGCTGGCAGGGACATCAGCATTATGTCATGGTAACTTCAACATTGTGGATATCTTTCACCAAAATCATCACCAACAACCCAATTCTCTCCATGAGAAAATTGATTAACAAAAATCACAATCCTACAAATCGTCTATATTTTCCTTGGCCACCTTGCCAAAAACGACTGGCAATGACATCGGCTCCCAGCCCAATCTCCTGGTAACTCCCACATCATGGATGTCCTTCCAACATGTCCACCAAACTACTCCACCCCCCCCCCCCCCCTCCTTCCCCACACCAACAAAAATCACAATCCTACAAACCGTCTATATTTGCCCTTGTTATCTTGCCAAAGTGACTGGCAATGACACCGGCTTCCAGCCCAATCTCCTGGTAACTCCCACATCATGGATGTCCTTCACCAACATGTCCACCCACACCAACAAAATTCACAATCCTACAAACCGTCTATATGTTCCCTGGCTGTCTTGCCAAAGTGACTGGCAATGACATCGGTTTCCAGCCCAATCTCCTGGTAACTCCCACATCACGGATGTGCTTCACCAAAAATGTCCACCAAACTACTCCAACCCCTCCCCACACCAACAAAAATCACAATCCTACAAACCGTCTCTATTTTCCCTGGCCGCCTTGCCAAAACTACTAGCAATGACGTCAGCCCCCAGCCCAATCTCCCTGTAGCTTCCTCCGTATATGTCCTTCACCAACATGTCCACAGACTTGTGATCTCCTCGCTCCGCAAGCTCCAACAGCTCATCAAACTCCTGGAAAAGGACAAATTACAAAAAAAGATATACACAGTGGAACCTCATTGTACTAGGTCCGGACATAAGAGGTACCCGGTTATAACTGTTGTCTTTAAAATCCCTGTTTTTTTCTCCCTCTTTGCCTTCAGTAAAATTTACCAGCTATAGCAGGACTTTTAAGATCTTAACCGGTTACAGCAGGGGTGCGAAACCCACTCAATATCATCCAAATACAAATATCAGCTTACATTACACTCAGCTAAGTCTACAGATAAAGGCAACTGAGAGCTAGGCAAGGCCTAGTTCATAAATGCTCTGTGTGTGTGTGTGTGTGTGTGTGTGTGTGTGTGTGTGCGTTTATAGGCTACTTACTACTCAATGTTACATAATCATAAATGGTGATTGAGGCCATTTGGGTTATTTCCCTTAAAAATCGGCTATAACAAGCCTTGGTTATCATCAAAACTGTTATACCGAGGTTCTACTGTATACTTTATATATGATTGCAATCTGAAGGTGTGTATATTATAGTGCCAGACAAAGCTGAAGGGAAAAAAGCAAGGAGAATTTTTTTTTTGTTTACCCATACTATAATAAAATGCATATTTTAGCATTTCTTAAATGAGACCAGACCATTCAGTCGCTACCTTATCAACTAGAGTCTGAAAAATACATGTATAAGACAAGTGTTTCAGGACTCAATGTTTTTTTTTTAAATTATTTTTTGCTTCTGTTCAATGAAAACGATGTTTAAATGTTTATTTTGATATTTGAATGAATTAATATGTGTTCAATGAAAACGATGTTTAAATGTTTATTTTGATATTTTAATGAATTAATACAAATTCACAGAGCTATTACTGAAGACAAAGAAGAAGAAGAAGAAGACGATAAGGGGAAGGAGGAGAGGAAGGGAAGAAGTAGTAGTAGTAGAAGAATAAGAAGAAGAAGAAGAAGAAGAAGAAGAAGAAGAAGAAGAAGAAGAAGAAGAAGAAGAAGAAGAAGAAGAAGAAGAAGAAGAAGAAGAAGAAGAAGAAGAAGAAGAAGAAGAAGAAGAGAAGAAGAAGAAGAAGAAGAAGAAGAAGAAGAAGAAGAAAGAAAGAAGAAGAAGAAGAAGAAGAAGAAGAAGAAGAAGACGATAAGGGAAGGAGGAAGGAAGGGAAAAAGTAGAAGAAGAAAAGAAGAAGAAGAAGAAGAAGAAGAAGAAAGAAGAAGAAGAAGAAGAAGAAGAAGAAAGAAGAGAAGAAGAAGAAGAAAAAAAAAAGAAGAAGAAGAAGAGGAAGAAGAAGATGAAGAGGAAGAAGAAGAAGAAGAAAATATGGAGGAGGAGGAAGAGGAGTTGGAGGTGGAGAAGGAAAAGAAGAAGAGGAAGACCTTACCCTTGCCTGTGTAAGAAGAGAGCCAAGGCCCCAGAATGTTCCACCACCCGTAGATGTTCCTCCAATTCTCTCAAACTTGTTCTCAGATTCCACCTAATGATGTGAGAAATGTGGAAATTATTTCCAAATAAATTTCTCATGTTCCACATCCTCCATTAAAAATCTTATAAAAATCATATAATAAAGGAGAAAGCACTCAAAATATCAACACTAATTTTTTTTTTTAATTAAAAAAACTGAGCTTTTATACAGTGCAATATCCACTAAACATGCTCAAAGCACTTTACAAAGGGTCCCTTGCCAAAAGCAACATTTAACATGTAGGACGAGACATGACACCTGTTAGCCGATATTACAATTTGTTCGGACTGATACAACGCTGTTAACAGCCAGCTACTCATTTTACACTCCAGTACAGTGAGAGAATGTGAGTAAAAAGCCTTTTCCAAGGACTCAACTGTTTGCTGGGCAAGGCTCGAATCCAGGACCTTCCGATCTGAAAGCGAGTGTCATACCACAAGACTTTTTTTTTTTGTTCTTGCAAATCCTATTGTACAATGATAGACCAGCATCCATTCAACTCTCTCCTTACCGATTTCAGAATTTCCCCCAAAACTTCACATCCACCTATCACAAAAATAGAACTTTTTTTAAAAATTAAAACAGGAAAGCCACATGTTAATAAATTATATACATTGTTAAAGCACTACCGTTTTACCATTACATTTCATGGTATTGATACAATATTACATACACTCCCGCTATTGATATCATTGTGGTATAAGTTTTATATATGAAAATTTTGTATATTTATTTGTAACATGCATTGAGCATCACACAGTGATGAGTATGCTTGATATAAATGCCATGTATTATTATTATTATTATTATTATTATTATATTGCTCCACAAAAACAGCTCTGCAACGAGTGTCCAGTTTTTATAAAAAGAAAAATTCTTCAAATTTTGTGCTTTACAAAAAAAATCAGAAAGAGAAAATCTTTGTCCGCATCATAATGAATCTTAGATTTCCCTATGGATGATATGGATAGGGTTACAAAGCAAATAAATTCTAATTAGATTAAGTAGTTTTCCAATTTTTAACTCTTCTGCCTATTTTTTCAAACAACATTGATTTTGGATTTTTTTAAATTACAAAGACTTCAAATGTGAATTTGAATTTCAATTTCTCATGTTTGAAATCTAATAGATTTGCAATGGTTAATTGAGGAGACCTTTCCTATTTTAGGGAGGGGGAGGGGGGGGGGGTACTAGGGACCACGTGGAAAGCACTTTGAGCACTTTTTAGTGGCTATTGCGTAATATAAACGCTCTAGTCTTTTCTATTTTATTTTTTTTTATTTATTTTGTATAAAATCTCACAGTTTTTTCAAAAGATAGATGAAGTGAACGTTTTCAAGTCAAAACAAAAAGAGGTGATTTGTCAATGTTCGGTCCAGTACCTTGCATAAGCTGACCCCTGACCCGATGTTCACTAGTAGGTACGGGTAGATGTCGCAATCTCTGCCCAGGAATTTATAATCGGGGTTGCCGTGTCGCATGTAGCAAAACGACTCGTCCTCGATGTTTTTCAACAGGAAGTTGCAGCCTTTGATTAGACACTCGATCTCGTCTTCTCTGTCCACTCTGAGATAAAGTGGGAAGTAAAAGATGTTAAAAATTATGAAAACAGAGAGGAGATAGAGAGAGGGAGAGGGAAAGAAAGAGAGATAAAGAGAGAGAGAGAGAGAGAGAGAGAGAGAGAGAGAAAGAGAGAGAGAGAGATAGAGAGAGAGAAAGAGAGAAAGAGACAGAGGGAGAGACAGACAGATAGAGAGGGAGACAGAGGGAGTAAGAGGTAGAGAGAGAGAGAGAGAGAGAGAGAGAGAGAGAGAGAGAGAGAGAGAGAGAGAGGAGAGAGAGAGAGAGAGAGAAGAGAGATAGAAAGAGACAGATTATATATATGTATATATATATATATATTGAATCGTGTTGGATACAAATATGGTACAAATAGTTCTCGACATGTAGCAATGGAGCGCATTATTATTTTAATATTTACCACAATGTTGGAGTAAGTCTACAGAAAACACTTATTAATCAACTACAAACCTACGGAACCACTTCAACATATATATATTATATTCCATTTTTTGGTGACAAATCAAACTTACTCGACACCGAGTTTGTTCCTGATGAGGTTCGTGTATTTATAAGCCCCACCCCCTGTGACCTTGATGACCTTGTTCTGGAGAGATCCCTGCGACTGGATCAGATTGGCCTGTATGAAATCCAGGCAAGACTCGATGTAGGACGTTTCAAACTTGACAAAATGGAGACGCACACACTCCTCGTCCGTCTCAGATACATTGTAGATGGAACCCTGCAGGGACTATGATGGGAAAAAAGACTCGTTATTATTAATCCAAAAAGTAAAAAAATAAAACTTAAAACCTTTTATATAGTGCAATATCCACTAAGTGCTTTACAATGGGATCAAAGTCAACAGTAACATTTAACAGAGCCAGAGTTTATCCCAGTTTCTATATTGTTGAATGAACAATAGCAATGACTAACCTTTGGCAAAGATGCTAGTCTATCTATCGCATATTACTTTCTGCCAAATCTAACAGACTCAGATACTCAATTATAGTGGACATGGTGGGTGGGGCAGAAAAATCTCCACTCCACATCCTGGTTCCTTTTCATGCAAAGCCAGTGCTCTATCAACTAAGCTATCTGGAGTGGAGCCCTTCACACCCTCCAAGTGAATGCTCAAATCCGAGATAATTTGGAGCACATTACAAATACAGATGGAGGTCCCGATAGCTCAGTTGGAAGAACACTCGCTTCAAATGCAAAGGGACAGAGATCGATCCTGAGGTGTAATCAAGATTTTTTCCTGACCCCCCCCCCCCCCCTTCCACCCAGCAGTGACTGGGTAGCTGGGTCTCTTAGATCTGGTGGAAAGTACTTTGTGATAGACGAGTGTCATATCCAAAGGGTAGCAAGCAATTGCTATTGTCCGTTTCACGCTATAGAACGCGGGATAAACTCCGGCTCAGTAGGCCTTATGGCTCTGAAGGACGACTTAAACAAATACAGATACTGATTGACTATAGCTAAAACCTACTGGTTCTGGTTCGTCAAACACCAAAGTTGACTTTTTCTTGATCAGAGAGCTGTAGGCAACTTTTGCCAAGGATCCACCTTAAATGAAACAAGCAAAACCCGTCAGAATTATTTCACAACTAATCTAAAACTGTTTTCATTATTAAAATGTACACATGCTCATACGACAGAATTCATCCACATACACACACACACACACACACACACACACACACACAAAAACACGCATAGAGGGCAGTGTGGCTCAGTGGTACAGCCTTTGCTTTGTACCCAAAAGGTACCGAGTTCGGCTACTAGCCTAGTTGTGTGACCTTGAGCAAGTCACCTCGCACTAGTTCTCTTTTTCAGCACTGCACTGCAGCTGATGCCTGGGTTATTCCAGTCTTCCCTTGGAATAGTCCCTAAAGACAAATTTCCCCTTGGGGATGAATAAAGGGAATTTTCTTTTCCTTTTAAAAAATAAAAAAATTTGATTTTATCATAAATTTCAAATTTTGAAAAAAGCAATATTAGCTGATGCCAATAACATGATATAAATCCACATTTGCGTCAGGACTAAGGTAATGTTTTGTGAAGTGCCTTACACAAGGACAAAACTTTAAGACCAGAGTTATGCAATCAGAGTCACCTAATCAGTCACTGTATATACTCAAAAAAACAGCTCTACACTATTAAAACACAAAAGCACAGACCAGTGTCATACCACAAGACCAAAAAGCCACACAAGGAGTTGAAGACATAGTATCTGTTTTATTTTTGTTTTTAAGGGTTTTACAGCGCTTGCAACACATTGAGGTCATGTCAGTGCCAGTAAAAAGGAAGAAAATGGGATCGTAAAAAGTTGTAGAAATACAATTAAAGCATCCAAGAATAAGGGAGACAAAGGGGAATTGGTTCAAATAGGGAACAGGTGAAGATTCCAAGAGCACGCTATTAGTGTACTTAGTTTGAGATCATTAAATGTCTCATCCAGACACAAGCACAGGTCCCCACCAAGAAAAACACATTCAATTGTTTACAAAACTTACATATATAAAAAAAAATAATACAGTGCATAACAGAGAGATGATTTACAAGGGGAAAAAATATCATCTCCCAAAACCAACTATACATTTGACTGTTACCCTCCCACCCAGGGTATCTGGCCAGGGCCAGGACAAAAACAAGTTATCTCGTTCCAAGTTGGAAATCAGATATAGGGGGATAGAAGACACAGTATGTACCTTGGAGGTCAGGAACCCCACCCAGAAAGTATCTGTCAACGTCTCACATTTTTTCCTTGAGCAAAAAACTCATCCCCTATTGATCATTTTGCTGCACACCACTGGGCTAGTGGTGGTCCCAATAGCGGTTAGTGGTGGTCCCAATAGCGGTTAGTGGTGGTCCCAATAGCGGTTAGTGGTGGTCCCAATAGCGGTTAGTGGTGGTCCCAATAGCGGCTAGTGGTGGTCCCAATAGCGGCTAGTGGTGGTCCCAATAGCGGCTAGTGGTGGTCCCAATAGCGGCTAGTGGTGGTCCCAGTAGCGGCTAGTGGTGGTCCTAATAGCAGCTAGTGGTGGTCCCAATAGCGGCTAGTGGTGGTCCCAATAGCGGCTAGTGGTGCTCCCAATAGCATAGTTAGTAGATACTGGTTTCACACATTAAGGGACTGTGATCAATCCGGCGTGTAGTCGAGATTTTTGTCTGATCCCCCTGTCAACCCAGAAGTAACTGGGCCCGTAAGATCTGTAGTTTGCGATAGACTAGTGTCCTATCCAAAGGACAGCAAGCAATTGCTATCATCCATTCATGCTATAGAAACCGAAATAAACTCCAGCTCTACGAGCCTAATAGCTCTGGAGGAGTTCTACAGCGAGCAATCCTTCACAGCCATTAGATCAATGGAGCCAGAGTTTATCACGGTTTCTATGACATGAAACGGAGCATAACACTTGCTTGCTACCCTTTGGATAGGATACTAGTCTATCGCAAAATACTTTGAACCAAATCAAACAGACCCAAGTATCCAACAATTGCTGAGTGGACAGGAGAGTTAAAGAAAAATATCGACTGGATCAATCTCAATCCCTTTGTGTGTGAAGTGAGTGCTCTACCAACTGAGCTATCAGTACACACAGACTGTGGCTGACGCCTGTGGGTAAATTGGTCACATACAAAGGTATAATTAATGACTGGAATCATTTTCTCCAGGAAAACTAAAATTTCCTTTTTTTTAATTTGAAGTTGGCAGGTCTGCTTATATAGATAGTATGCAGATGACGTCACTAAGGCCTTTGTTATTGTTTTTGCCATCCACGTTTGTGAGTTGTTCTCACTAAACTGTATTAACCTGACTATAAACGTTCATGGTTACACAGTGTTTGTGTGTTGGTCCTTTATACTTCCGGATGGCAATGTTGTGAACTCCTTGGCCAAGCGCATTCTATCTATAGAAATCGGACAACCTTACCAATATCAATGGCGAATCGTCTTGCATTTCGAATGTTATGAAAAATCTGCTCCGATGGAAGATCGATGTGTTTGGCATAGCTCTTGTGTGCCATTGTGACTCAGATGACCCTCTGGTGACTAGAGCATCAAGGAAATCGGTCCTTCCACTTTTCCATCACAAACGTGTCAGCATTTATTACCTGTAAGAATAGGTTCAAGTTTGCTGTTTCTTTATTTAGTCCTTTCTGGCCAATAACCATTATAAAATTCTCTGAACAAATGATATCAGCAACGATAACAAAACAATAATGATGATGATAATAATAATAATAATAATAATAATAATAATAATAATAATAATAATAATAATAATAAGATGATGATGATAATAATAATAAAATAATAATAATAATAATAATAATAATAATAATAATAATAATATAATAATAATAATAATAATAATAATAATAATAATAATAATAATAATATAATAATAATAATAATAATAATAATAATAATAATAATAATAATAATATAATAATAATAATAATAATAATATATAATATGTATATAATGTGTGGGTGTGTGTGTGTGAGTGTGTGTGTAATTGGATGATTTTTTTTCCTGATGGTCAATGTGAAGCGCTTCGGCATAAGCGCTATATAAATGTACATTTAATATAATAATAATAATAATAATAATAATAATAATAATAATAATAATAATAATAATAATAATATGGAAAAGGCTCTTTAT
This sequence comes from Berghia stephanieae, assembly GCF_034508935.2. Classification (NCBI taxonomy): domain Eukaryota; kingdom Metazoa; phylum Mollusca; class Gastropoda; order Nudibranchia; family Aeolidiidae; genus Berghia; species Berghia stephanieae. The sequence continues at coordinate 13,898,644 of NC_088369.1, forward strand.
TCACATTCTCTCACCATACATACTCAGGTGTAAAATGAGTACCTGGCCAATAACATCATTGTCTCTGTCTGAAAAAGTTGTATTATCGCCAAACAGGTGTCATGTTTCCTTCTATATGATATGTGTTGCTGTTGGTCAGGGACCCTTTGTAAAGCGCTTTCAGCACATTTAGTGGATATTGCGCTATTTAAAAGCTCAAGTTTTTTTTAAATCTTAGCCTTATCATCTTATGATGAATGGACAAGGCAAATGACACTCCAAGACTCCATGCTATTACTAATATTACTACTGCTGTAACTCTTTGTATGAAAACTGTTTGATTTAGGGTTGTAGTCTAGCAAATGATCAAACTTAAAATTAGAGAGATTATAATTAGCGAAAAAAAGTCCCGACGTTAGCGCTCATGTTCAATATCATCAGGGGTATTCATTAATGATGATGATGATAAATGAAAATGATAAATGACATTTGTATAGCGTTTTACCCCTGACAACAGGCTCTAGGCACTTTAATTTTTTATATAATAAATAAAACTGAAAAAAAAAAAAAATTTTAAATAAAAAATGTAGCAATTTCAATTACATTGAGAACAGACAATACAGTTTACATGCATGATGGGTAAAACTTCATTCACAAAATAAAAATCATGAGGCAAACAGGTAAGTTTTCAATTTAGATTTGAAAGCTGATTTTATAATGAAATGAGTAAATGAGTCAGCACTTTTAATATTCATGGGAAAAGCGTCCAAAAAATGGAGTTCCGAAAACACCAGTTTTTCAGAACATTTTTGGTTTAAATAAGATTGATCTTTCACTAAGAGATCTTAAATTTCTACTTTAAAAATAGGGGGGTATACGGTCATATAAATAACCAGGTTTAATGACCATTTAGAGTTTTATAAATAATGGAACAAATTCTAATTTTATCATAGATGTGGTTCTCAAAAGGTAGCCAGTGCAACGTTTTAAGGAGACCAGAAGCAGATTATCTGAGGAATGCGGTTTTTGACATGAGGCCTACGACTATAATTAAAATACACTGTGACAACACCAGTCAGGCCGGTTCCGTGTATAAAATTTCAGTTTCCGTCAAAAGAATTTTATCTTCAATTCTGAATGGATTTGAATTTGTTCATGAAAATAATTGGTTATCTACTTTATTAATAGATTGGTGTTTGAGGCAAACCTTATCATAGCCTCATATCTAATTTGGGTTTTATTCAAAATTCAACTGATTCAACCTGTCAACTTTACTCAGACCCATTGGCTCAGATCAGACTCGGACTCAAAGGCTCGAGTTCAAGCATCAGTTCAGTTGTGTCTGATTGAATTGATTGATTACCACCAGCATTCTCTACCAAATTAGTTGTGGGAACGTACTTATTGTTGTGTTCCAGTTTGTTGTTTGGCTATTGAGTTGTTGTGAATTGTTTTCGTGTTGGGTAACCTGTTGGGTGTCCCTGTGAGTTCTATTCACTTTTGTGCGTTATTTCTTCCTGTGAGTTTGTGACGTCAATATGTGTATAAGTATGAAAACGGTCTTCCCTTCTCTTTACAAGCTCTTACTCTTACTAAGGAGACTTTCCAAAAGCTCCTAGAGCTAGCATTTCTTTAAATTTGTATTTTCACCGTGGTTCTTTTGTCATTGGCATGTGTTTATTTATTCAATTCATCATCATATAGGAGCATTTTAAAAACTCTAGAACAAACCTTGATAGATTTGTGAAAGTTTAAAATTTCCTAATTTGACCATTGTTTTGATTCTCAGCCGCGATTTTGATTTGTGAAAGTTAGTGCAAAGCAGTCCTCGGTTTGTTTGTTTTTCTTTCTATTAGGGTTAGCTCGAGGTCGGAGAATTTTTTTTTTCTATTCAGGATAGTTTTAAGTCTTAGTAAAGGTGATATGGTGTTTGTTTTTCCTATTACGGTTAGTTAAAGGTACAAGGTTTTATTTATTATTAGGGTTAGTTAGTTGAGGGAATATTTGAGTTGTTTCCCTAGAGGAGCTTTCGGAAGGCCTCCCCTTACTTATGGTAGGTAGTCGCATCGCCCGTGGCTGAGCCGCTGATCGAGCCCCGATATCGATGTTACGGCTCTGGAGTGAAAATTGTGTTAACCGGTGAACATAGTTTTACTTCCATTGCCGTGGAATCGCTTCCTGTGCACTAATTTCGTCACTTCCGGTCTCATTTTAAAGAGGAGAAGCCAGCGCATCAGGCGGCGTTTTCAGATTTTTAATCCGTTCATTCTTTGTTCAGATGCCAGCTGTTTGAAAATTTGGTAAGTTTTAACTTCATTTTAAATACATTTTTCATTATATTACCTATTTTTAATTAATGTTATATTATTCGCCAACCATTTTTCTCTATTTGTGTGAATTTTGGTGGTGATTGATGCTGGCGAAAGCGTCTTTTAGTGACTTTAAATACGACGCGTGTTCATGAAGTTGGCGACGGCCAACCAGGATTGCCTCTCGATGTATCCCCGAGTCTCCTGTGTACAGTGCAGTCTGTAAACTATCGACTGCGTTTGCTTTTGTGACTTGTATAAATAATTTCAAGCTGAATAATTGCTGTAAAAAGACTGAAAATAGTCCCATCCATAATTTTAGTTTTATTTTATGAATGAATGTTGAAACTGAAATGACTTTTTAACTGGGATGATACCGGACAACTAAAAATTATGTTCCACTGATATTATTTTTTATCTTTTATTTTTGTTTGTTCTGCAGGTTAAGTGTGTTGGTTTAATTTAATGTGGTTAATTTCAATACAAATAATACAGAATAGCATGATAGAGTCAATTCAAGTGAAAGTATATTTCATTCATTACTTTACTCTTTACCACAACAAAAATTATTATATAACTTTTAATTTTGTTGATTTAATCATAATCGAAGTACTTTTTTTGTTTTCAGAGTCAGACGTTCATTATGACACCACATTTTCATGTTTCATTTCCTGCCTTGTATTTTTAAATATGAAATTGAAATAACAACATGAATTTGATTGTCTGCCACCTCCAACTCCAGTCGTCTGCCGCCTCTAACTCCAGTCGTCTGTCTTGTATTTTTAAATATGAGATTGAAATAACAACATGAATTTGATTGTCTGCCACCTCCAACTCCCGTCATCTGCCTCCTCCAGCTCCAATAATCTGCCTTGTATTTTTAAATATGAAATTGAAATAACAACATGAATTTGATTGTCTGCCACCTCCAACTCCAGTCGTCTGCCCTCTCGAACTCCAGTCGTCTGTCTTGTATTTTTAAATATGAGATTGAAATAACATGAATTTGATTGTCTGCCACCTCCAGCTCCTATAATCTGCCTTGTATATTTGAATATATGAAATTGTAATAACAACATGAATTTGATTGTCTGCCACCTCCAACTCCCGTCGTCTGCCGCCTCCAGCTCCAGTCGTCTGTCTTGTATTTTTAAATATGAGATTGAAATAACAACATGAATTTGATTGTCTGCCACCTCCAACGCCCGTCATCTGCCTCCTCCAGCTCCAATAATCTGCCTTGTATTTTTAAATATGAAATTGAAATAACAACATGAATTTGATTGTCTGCCACCTCCAACTCCAGTCGTCTGCCGCCTCGAACTCCAGTCGTCTGTCTTGTATTCTTAAATATGAGATTGAAATAACAACATGAATTTGATTGTCTGCCACCTCCAACTCCAGTCGTCTGCTGTCTCGAACTCCAGTCGTCTGTCTTGTATTTTTAAATATGAAATTGAAATAACAACATGAATTTGATTGTCTGCCACCTCCAGCTCCTATAATCTGCCTTGTATTTTTGAATATATGAAATTGTAATAACATGAATTTGATTGTCTGCCACCTCCAACTCCCGTCGTCTGCCGCCTCCAGCTCCAATAATCTGCCTTGTATTTTTAAATATGAGATTGAAATAACAACATGAATTTGATTGTCTGCCACCTCCAACTCCCGTCATCTGCCTCCTCCAGCTCCAATAATCTGCCTTGTATTTTTAAATATGAAATTGAAATAACAACATGAATTTGATAGTCTGCCACCTCCAACTCCAGTCGTCTGCCGCCTCGAACTCCAGTCGTCTGTCTTGTATTTTTAAATATGAGATTGAAATAACAACATGAATTTGATTGTCTGCCACCTCCAACTCCCGTCGTCTGCCTCCTCCAGCTCCAATAATCTGCCTCGTATTTTTAAATATGAAATTGAAATAGCAACATGAATTTGATTGTCTGCCACCTCCAACTCCAGTCGTCTGCCCTCTCGAACTCCAGTCGTCTGTCTTGTATTTTTAAATATGAGATTGAAATAACAACATGAATTTGATTGTCTGCCACCTCCAACTCCCGTCATCTGCCTCCTCCAGCTCCAATAATCTGCCTTGTATTTTTAAATATGAAATTGAAATAACAACATGAATTTGATAGTCTGCCACCTCCAACTCCAGTCGTCTGCCGCCTCGAACTCCAGTCGTCTGTCTTGTATTTTTAAATATGAGATTGAAATAACAACATGAATTTGATTGTCTGCCACCTCCAACTCCCGTCGTCTGCCTCCTCCAGCTCCAATAATCTGCCTCGTATTTTTAAATATGAAATTGAAATAGCAACATGAATTTGATCATCTGCCGCCTCCAGCTCCAATAATCTATCTTGTATTTTTAAATATGAAATTGAAGTAACAACATGAATTCGATCGTCAGTCTCCCCCAACTACTTCTGTATCATTGCTTGGACTTCGATGTATTTATTCAGTATCATTACCTGGATATTGCCTGTGTCTACATTCCATGCAGCCAACAACCCAGAGTGCCTAGATTTTGTTGTCTTCTGTCTTTTGCCACATCTCAGCCATCTTATGGATTTAAGCGAGTCAGTACGTGAGTACCCTTTAATTATCTGTTCTCTTAGTGATGTTGAATGCAAAGCAATTATCAAATTTTCTAAAGTTCATTTCAATTTTAATGTAGTTTAATAGTTAGTCATATGATACATCTCTTCGAGATGTTCAGTTTGATATATGACATGCCTATGTTGCAGAAAGTTTGCAAAGTGTCGGTATTTATCGGCTTATTGTTTGTTATTATGTAATATGTTACGTAATATTCAATTTTGCATTTTCAGGTTAAGTTTTCTCTACCACTCTTATGTAGTTCTTGTTTTTAATTTTGCATTTTTATCACTGACCATGTTTGCATATATAAAGCGGCAAGCTTGTTTCTCCCGAGTACTGTTGGTGCCCAAATGTCTTGTCCAAGGATGCAAAAACATTGGGCAGTAAATTTGCAAGTTGCATTTACTGACACTTGTTCAACTTTATTTCTAGCCCTGTTCATTGTTTTTTGTTTTTTTTTCTTCTCTCCGAATACCAGTCATCTTTCGTCTGTTGCTCATTTGCCAATGCCAAATATTAAGTGCCTTCCCCAAGGACACAACTTTAGTGTCTAAAATTCATACGTTTACGCTCCTTTCCTCTTGTTTTAACAATTTTTGTGTTCAAAATTAATCATAGCCATAGTATTGTAAGCATGCTCTGGAAGAAGACCACCCTCAAATCTGTTTTTAAAGTTATTACCCGTTCCTCGCGCCTTTTTTTTTCATTTTCTAGGGTTATGTAATTGCATGACGTTGCATAATATTGCATAATAATCATTTAATTTTTTTTTAATTTGCTTCGTCTTTCCTTTGCGATCATTTTGATATATGGTTTTATATGTATTCCACCCCAAATAACCGTGATTTTCCATTTCCCCCGCTTTTCGGTTGCTCTCTGGTCACAGTTTTAGTTTCTTTTTTCCTCTTATATTATATTAAGTATTTTGGTCCACTTTTGCGGACTAATAATCCCGTAACTTTGGTTCTAATTGTCACATTGTCATAATTTTGGTACCATTGAAAAGTGTATTTCTTGCAGAATAGCATGAGACTATTTTGAAAACAATTGCTGCAATCTCAAATTTTCATGCAACTACCTACTTATGGTGATATTCATAATGGATTGTCGATTCATAATTAGTCAAGTGTTGACTTTGCTTTTATAACCGGACGAACTACCCGGACTATTCGCGTGATGCCTAGATGCATGGATTAGAAATATGATGCATGGCATTTTTTAATTTTAACCTCTCTCTCATCTTCGAAATGAAAATGAAAATGTAGGCCAGGCGACTCTTCATCGAACGCCCACTTCGGTGGATACTTTTCCTTCATATTTTCGTGAACAAGATGTAGAACCCGTTCATTACATAGTCTTCAAAACATGTGTTTATCGTTCATATATCAGCCGTATCTATTTATACTACCTCCACTGCCTCTGATGCAGTCCATCCACCCAGCAGAAACCAGAGGTTAGAGAGTGACTTGTGATGAGTTGACAACAAACAACGATAAGCCAAGCCGATCGTAGATTAACGGAGTGGAGACAAGTAGCAGTTTCTATTTGTTTAGTTATTTTCTCCGCATCAGATTTAAATTTCGTAATTTTATATTTTTGTGATTTCTATTGAATCTTAATATTTAATTTTTAATTAAAGCTCCGTTGAGAACAGTTGGCATTATTTCAGTAGTCTGATAACACAACTCAATCGCAATCAGGCTCTTTTGAACGTTCAGTTTGTTTTATTTTATTTTTTGTGTGTATGTTTCTATTTTGTTTCGTTATTTTTTGTTTTTGTTTTTAATTGTTTGTTTGTTGTTTATTCTTGTTGTTATCAAGAAGTTCACGCTGGTTGTTATACATATTTGGTTAAAGGGGGGTGGGGGAAGGGGGGAGGGTCTTCTGTTAGCTGGATCTTAGTTTTAATATCTTATGAAGGAGAGAAGAACAACACAATATCCAAAACGCAGCGAGCATATTTATTAGCTCTACTACTGTCCATTCTATGCCACAGAAATCAGTATCAATTTAAACCCGTTTCTATTATGGATTTTCTTTTGTCGTCAGTAACGTTAACTCAAATCAAATTATAAATATTCAATAAGATTCGATGACCTACCCTGTATCCTGGGTTAAAAACGCTTTAGATTTGGGTCACATCAGCGCTTTGTTCAATATTTGTGTTATTGTTTCCTATGTAAACCGAAAATAGGTTAGGTCAAACTGACACGTGACCCAACAGAGTAAAAGAAAAAAGAAATATTATAGATCACTCAATCTGCAACACAAATATTATTGTTATTGGTCGAATCGTGAATTCAACTTCGCTGAAAAGTTAGTTTGTGAAAGTCTTTTGAATCTGGTTGAAAGTTGAAAGATTAATAATGCTTTTGACACATAACTATTTCATTTAGGCCATTGACCAACTTTTAACAAAATGATGTTATTAGGTAGGCCACCGTGTTCTATATTGAAAATCGATTTTTTTTTTTAAGGAAAAAGAAAAGAAAAGAAGAAAGAAATAAAAAAATTGGTCAGAAACACCGTCTTATAACGATGTGATGCACTTATTTACAGGTCTGACAACCCACTTTGTTAACGTTTCCTTCTTGTTGTGGAAATAGACTCAAACCGACGTGGACATATTTGAAGGTCTGATGATTCATATTATTATTATAGGCCTAGAGGCTCATTTGTGTAATGGCAATGATACTCTCAAAACCAACACAAAGTGCTGTACATTTCAATACTGGTAAATCAAACCCATAATTATTGTGATCGGTTATAATACCTACTCTGTGGAAAACCCCATAATATTTTAAGATTTGGCCAGAAAACTCGTCCTTCAAATGTTGATCATTTTATTGACCTTTATCTTGACAAAACCACTAAAACCTTGGACTTTATTAAAGACTTCACGAAGTCCCAGGTTTGAGAGGTTTTTTTTATTTTTTTCGTTTATTTTTTCCAAGATGGGGGTAATTTAAATCGATCTATATTTGAAGGACGAGTTTTCTGGTCGGCCAAATTTTAAAATAAATATGGATTTTTCCAGAATACGGCAGTTCTAATGTGTGCACATAATCCCAAACCAACGCAAACATATACCACAACAATGTTAAAACAGGCCGGAATAAATGCGTTTGGTTATCAGACCCGCAAATATAACGTGGACACACGTCTTAAATCAATCTATTCTTTCTTTTTAGTCAAATAGGGTTGGGGTTCAAAATTGTTTCGAACAGTCCATGTCAATTTTTTTGCCAACGAGTACAGACTTACAGGCAAATGTAAAAATCATAAAACTACTATTCACAGTAACGTGCAAACCTTTTATTTAAAAAATGAATTAAGGGTAGATAATTCAATGACTTGTTGACTCAAATAATTATTTATAAAATCTGCCAGGACATAATGATCGGTCATTTGACGTTAGGAACCGCCATCTGGCGGCCGCCCTGTTGCCAGTGTCATTTGCGGGCACCTGTAGACTTTATTACCAAATTGATTTCGATCGATGATGGCTCAAAAGATTCGTCTCGATCTTTGTTTATTCCACATTATTTTATCACTAATTTAAAAATTGAATTTTTCGTAACACCAAGGCTCTGAAAACATCGGACCAATAGTCCTTCAATTTAGCACGGTGTTTACAATTGACATGAAGATGATTTGCGTGTATTGTGAGATTGATTTGACATCATGATGATTTTATCGAAAAATGAAATTTGTTTCGTCAAATCCCATCGAAAACAAACGTCATCATTTTTAGCATTTGTGTTGTGTGTCAACCTTCCGGTAGTGAGTATGACAATGAGGCGAGGGTACTTGCATTGAATCGATGCTAATTAGTGGTTCCTCTCATTATTTTGAATACAATCAATTTCCTAAAATGTATATATAAACCAGTGACCGCTCTTTGACATTGGGGAAATAATTCTACGATTAGCCAGCGAAATAATATATAAGATATTAAATGCAGACAATATCTATCCGTACCCAAATACTAAGCTCTATTGAGTTCTCTTACGAAGTCGAAAAATGTATTTTCTATGACAATAGAAATACCCTTCAGCAGTCGTAACGTCACTTCCCTCGCAATGTCGCATGGTAACTTAGTAACTGGCTCTAAACTATCGAAACAATGGCGGACGCCCTTATGACATATTTCTCCGACGAGAATAAAAGCGTGCTGGTTCATAATGACCTTTATTTCTCCGCAAAAATTGAAGGTTTTCCACTAGTAGATAAAAATAATTTTAAAATTATAATAATGAATCGATCATTTATAAAGCGCTATATATATATATATAATATATATATATATATATATATATATATATATATATTAAACACGCTGAAAGTGCTTTGCAAAGAGTCCCTAGCCGACAGCAACACTAAACAC
>NC_088369.1:13913612-13933668 GCF_034508935.2 Berghia stephanieae
TGCATTTATGTCACAATCCATATTCAAATACTTTCACCCCAAAAAGAAAAAAAAATTTATGACACAAAGACATTCAGTATTGAATTCTTCTAAAAAATAATGAATAAAGGGAAATGGCTTGGCACTTTTATGGAATTTTGCTTGGGAAAACCTAAAAATTTGCAACTACGTGAAATTTGATGAAATAAGATAAATCATTTAGATTATTATTGGTACAAGTTGTAGCACACACAATAAAAGTTTCATTCTCCTTGTAATCATAACCACTATCAACATCATTGGCTTGGTCAGCCTGCTTTGTCGTAGTAGTTTAGTAGTAAAATCATCATAACTTTGGAACCGTTTATCCTAGATCTAAAAGTAAGGTATCATATTAAATGATTTTTAAAGGCCTAGCTATCTATGTAAAATTCATTAATAATTTTTATTTCGAAAAAAAATCAAACTACCTGAACCTACCCATGAATTGGGTATTGAATTATTGGGGCAAACTTTGAGTTTGTTATTGTATTGTTAGCAGATAGACACTCTGATTGATGAAGATTGGTTGTTGAAGTGAAAGTTGATATTGAGGTTGACCACTGATCGATATTATTGTAATAATGCAATGGGCCACAAACTAACAACAACATGAGTGCAAGTGAAAGTGTTTGCCTCGACTTCGTCGACAATGACAATACACCTACAACAACAGTAGTGAGCACAAAATCAAAACAACCTTACTTTTTACTCCTACTCCTACTAACCACTAACCAGGATCAGGTTGAAAGAAGAACGCCTTGAGTGAGAAAGTATGAAAAAAGATCAGACTATCATAAAGAATGGTTTTACCTTGGAAATTGATACGAATTACTGATGGAATACTTGTAGATTTGGTTTGTTTTTCTTTTCGATTTCAGGTAGGTGCAGGATAGAGGATCTCAAGAACATCAACAAACTTCCATTATGTCAGTTATATCATGAGTCAAAGAACCAAGTAATATCTTAACATCAAAGATTTAGATACTACATTTATTTGCAGTTTTTTTTATTAAATATTAGTCAATAATTGGTAGATATGTTTTAATATTGTGTTTATGGGTTCATTACAGTAATTATTGTCATCACTTTTGAAAATCAGGTAACAAATTGGCTGTCTAATTTCAGTATATTTTAATTTAGTTCATTTTTTACCAACCTGACATTCGTTATCCTTTTCACGTCAAATGTCTAGCTGGTCGATCGATACTCATATTATTTTATGTATGCTAAATAACTGGTCGATTTATGCTGTTAAATCAGTAATAAAACATGAAAATAGATTTTTGTTGTTGTTGCTTTTAAATATTCACTCATCCATAAGGTTAGTATTAATAGAAATTCAGACAGACAAGTGAATAGAGCAGGCCCTTTATTAATAGAAATGCTCTTTTTTTATAGTAATAAAGAAATGATGAGAGAAGAGAAGTTCTAGCAGACAATAGAGAATAAAACTACCGCTATTTTTAAAAAATTCTTTATGGTTGTATGGGTACTTCTTTCTGAATTCCATTTATACGGTATCAATAAATGAAACGTTTATGAAAGAACGAGCTGTGGTATCTTTGATTCTTATTAGGAACTGTGTTTTCCGTCCATCAGTGAACTGAATACACAGCTGTGTATTCAGTACACCGGAAGAGATTATAAGGGCTAAACTGTTTGACCGAGAGCCACAAGGCGAGGTGGTCGGCTGTTTTAGCACAGCGTAACTGTAACCGGAGTGAGGTGAGTTGGGGGTTCGAGCACCTTTCTAGGCATAATATTTTCTTGCTTTCTCTCTTTTCTTTTTTTTGGTACTCCTTGGCAAAAAAATTATAATTTTCAACTTCAACACTATGACCCCATTCCTGGTGACTCGAAAAGTTTTATCGACTTTTAACATTTTTTAAAAATGTATTTACTTTTACTCACTTTTAAGTTTATTATTTTAATTTAGGACATAGTGAAGACTTTGAATACGAGAGACTCTTTCCTGAAAAAGTCCTGTAGTTTAATTCGTTCACCTGTAATAGGGATAAATAGACATGCTTTTTAAGCCGACTATTGTCTTTCTCTTATTGTAAGGTCAGGTTCAGACGAGGTTTGTTGGGACAATGGCGACTTTATACTTGGTGAAATTATTCTTATTCAATCTGACATAATTTAAAGATGAGAAATCGTCTTTACTTTTTAAAAAATTCAAGGCACAATTTAATTCGTTCTGGAAAGCAGATATTAGCCGACCTCTATGCGCTCATGCGTTATACTGAAATATCACCACCTGATTATTCTGATTCCGAATAGACGGGACAATAATTAGTTCAAGAATATCGCTGAGCTGAGTCATTGGTTGATTCCTATTAACTATTTTCTGCCACCAATCATCACTCCCCACATCATTACAGTTACAGATCCATATTCTCGATTCGTCATTTCACTGATGGTTTCGTCTTTGAAACGGTCACCTCAACATCGATAGCACGAAGTATGTTTGTCTCTGGAATCCACTTCATAAAGCATTTTGTCTGTAAACAAAATGACATCCCACATATTCTAATCCCAGGCCTGGAGTTCACGTGCTCACCTCAGTCGATCAACTCTATGCAAAAGTGTTCGCGTTGGTCTGAATTACGGGTTGGTGATATTTCAAAAAAGAAATGTTCACCGAGAGTGAACATTTGGTACGTAGCAACGCGTATGTGAAATAAATGATATCCGAAATATTTTGGTGCGTGTTTATAATATGTAACTTTTATATCGACCTGTTTGGCGGTCCGCTGCTACTTCTCACGTGTGTCACTGAATAAGGAAGATAATGATAAATCATTTGTACAGCGCGCAAATTCCATAAAGTCATGCTCTAAACCGCTTTTAATAAATAAGTTATAGATGATCTATAATTATATAAAAGCTCAAGTATTAAATTAAAGGCATGTGCTACATCAACAGGAAGAAAAAAATGTCTACTTCTTTAAGCTATGTCCTATGTACCAATATGTTTCCTCTTATGTTAGATAATAGCAAATAAAATATGTCCAGTTTCTTTTGTAAATGACTATATAATGGCTAGTCTGATAATACTGTAAGGGTGAAGGGAAATTGAGTCATTAAAAAATAAATAACTATGCCTCTTTTAAAATTGTAATGGTAGAGATACCTAACTATAGCTATTATGATTATATATTGTTCATGGTGATATAATAATGCTGATTAATTATGAATTTGATAAGTTCATGTGCGTTTCTTTTGTATTTTGGTTTCGGATGTTGATTGCGAAAATTTTCAGTGGTTTTAAAGTTATGAGTTGGGACCTCTAGGACCTACAGTTTGCATACACACATGTTCATTTTGTATTGCCTTTTGAAATAAGATCGTTCAATAAATATTGGAATGAAAGCAAACTACATAAAACCTATTTGTTTGATCTTTTCCCTCATTGTTGTTTTCATTTTCGTTTTTGTCACTTGTTGCATCTTTGTATTCTGTTCTCGAATTCATGAACAGCCACTTGAGATTGTACTCCAGAAATATAATAGTAATGTCTTCTAACAATAATAGGGGGGTAATTAATTCCAATAGGTATTGCTGTGAGGTTTTGTCCTCGTCCTGGAGTTCTGTGGGTGGAATTCCCCTTAGGGTGGGGGAAAGTTGGCTGTCTTCATTTGAAACCATTTGAGTGTATGATATGTCAGCCAATTTGTTTCAGATTATGCCCTCTACGTAGGCCCTTTAAATGACAAACTTGTCCCCAGGGGGTATTGGACCCCCCCCCCCCCCCCCCCATCATGGACAGAGAGATTACTTGCTGTTTCTCTCATCCCATTCCTCTATACGTTTTTGCTCTTGTCTTGGAATAAAATTACTTGGTTTTGTCCTGGCCCTGGCCGGAGACCTTGGCTGAGACTGAGAGAGAAGCAGTCATATGCATAAATTTTGACTCAATAGCTTACTTAGTGGATTAATTTCAATAACTATCATAACAAAATCCTAAAGGAATTAAATTGTGCAATAATTTTTTTTAAAGTAAAAAAGAATTCTCATCTTTAAATTATGTCAGATTGAATTAGAACAATTTCACCAAACATAAAGCCGTCATTGTCCCAACAAACCTCGCCGGAACCTGGCATTATAAGTAAGAGAAACACAATAGTCAGCTTAAAATACATGTCTATTTACCCAAATTACAGGTGAACGAATTAAACTACAGGTCTTTTTCAGGAAAGAGTATCTCGTATCCAAAATCTTCACTGTGTCCTAAATTAAAATAATAAACTCAAAAGTGAATAAAAGTAAATACATTTTTTTTAAATGTTAAAAGTCGATAAAACTTTTCGAGTCACCAGGAATGGGGTCAACGTGTTAAAGTTGAAAATTATGAATTTTTTCCAAGGGAGTACAAATTTTAAAAAAAAGGAAAGAAAATATTATGCCTAGAAAGGAGCTCGAACCCCTAACTCACCCCACTCCGGTTACAGTTCACTCACTCACTTCACTCAATCCCATGACCGGATGGTCGTCGGGAGGACTTGTGTGAAGCAGAAGTTACAGTCTTCCCCCATGCCTGCCTGTTGCTAGCCCTATGTAGCAGCTCTGGAACCGACATCTCTGTCCATTCTTTTATATTGTCCAGCCACATCTTTCTTTGGCGCCCTCTTCTGTGGCCTTCGACTGTGCCCTGTAGGACTGTCCTGCTCAGGCTATCATGTCGAGTATGGTGTCCAAACCAAGACAGTTTTCTGCGCTTCACAGTCATTAGAAGAGGTTCTTGTGGGCCTGCCCGAGCTTCTATTCTCTCTATGCCCGTTCTTCCAGGACGTCTTCATTTGTGCGATGCTCCGTATATGACACGCGTAGCAGTCTTCTATAGCACTTGCTTTCAAACGCCCCTATGCGCCGTTGTGCATCCATTGTAAGTGTTCAGGCTTCGCATCCGTACAACAAGGTTGACTACACCAGTGATTTATACAGTTTGACCTTTACATTAAGACTCATGCTACTTTTCCAAATCCTTGTTAATTGAGTCATCACTGATGTTGCCATTGCAATTCTCTTTCGAAGTTCAATTGTGCTAGTACCATCTTTGCTTAGTGTCACACCTAGATATTTGAATGTCGTGACCTCTTTTAGTTTTTCATTTCCCACTGTGATGTTTGTGTTGCTTTCTGCGTTGCTGTTCACCAAGATTTGTGATTTTCGGTACTTATTTCCATTTCGTATTGCGGTGCACATTCAGCTAGGCGGTCTGTTAAGTCTTGTAGTTCTGGTTCTGTGCCTGCCAGTAGGTCAATATCGTCCGCAAATCTTAAATTAGACAAAGGGCGGCGGCCGCCGATGGATATCGAGGTGTGGTAACCTTCCAGCACATCTTGCACGATGCTTTCAAGCAGTTACAGTTACGATGTGCTAAAACAGCCGGCCACCTCGCCTTGTGGCTCTCGGTCAAACAGTTTAGCCCTTATAATCTCTTCCGGTGTACTGAATACACAGCCAGTCCATTGGTGGACGGAAAACACAGCTGTGTATTCAGTCCACTGATGGATGGAAAACACAGCTATGTATTCAATCCACTAGTGGACGGAAAACACAGTTCCTTCTTATTATCATTCCCGCCGGAAATACCGGATACTTTTTCCAGCGTCTGCCTCCAACATAAACAAAAGGTACTTCACTGCATAGTGTACGTTTATCATTTTGTTTATTACTTGTTTTGGTAATATTATTAAAGGTAAGTTTGGGTTTTGATTTATTACAAAATTCTCATATTTGTTAAGTAGGTCTGAGAAACATAAGCTATTGGTGTTTAAATCAGTGTCAGTATAGCCGGTGCTGGTGAAAGTGGTGCCGGTGGCGACACTTGGCACTTGGTGAGTGGTGGCGGTGGACGAGTGAGACTTAGCTTTGCCTTTGCCTTGGCGATTTGATTTTGAAGTGCTTATTCACAGTAGTACTGAGAATAGTGATTTCATGGCGGAATCACTATTCGCAGTAGTAGAAGCGCTCTCCCGTCTCTGAAAATTAGTCGTCCCCTCACTGACACTGATTGATTGAGATTGTGATTGGAATTGGAACACAACTTTCACTTTCACTGTATTTTCTGTTCAAATTCAAAATGGCTTGAAGTTGAGTGAGAGTGTGCTAGTTGGAGAGGGAGGGAAAGAAGAGGAGGGATGATTGAAACATTTTGTGTTACTTAGAATTGAGATTTTGAACGTTTCAACTCTTCCTTCCAAGTCTTGTTTTTGTAGTTAATGAGTTAATGTTATTTGTTATTGTTGCTTGCCCCAATCCAATCCATGAAAATTGCCCCGTCCCCACCTTTCCGACTTTATCATTCGGTCACATCTTGAATTGAAATCTATCAGCTTATCTGTCAGATTACTTTACAGTTAGTTAAATTAAATATACTTTCAGTTCCATGACTATCTCTCTCTCTCTCCTCTCTCTCTCTCTCTCTCTCTCTCTCTCTCTCTCTCTCTCTCTCTCTCTCTCTCTCTCTCTCTCTCTCACTCTCTCTCGCTACCACTACAACAACCACTATCACACCATCATCATCAATACCACTACTACTACAACCACCAACACCACATCATCCTCACTATCACCAGTACTACAAAATCACTACCATTAGGCTTTTTGGAGCTTTACTTCATTTAAAATAAGGAAACTTTGGGATTGTATTTGGCAATGTATTTATATAGCATAATATAATTCTAATCAGTTATCTATTTAGAACTATACAAAATGTAAATACAATGCCAAATACCATTCCAATTCACTTTTCTTATGAGCGGAAATCCTCTTTCGGCATTGAAATTCCTACGAGTGGTGTCAAATTCCTGTAAGCGAAATTTACAGTTGGCGTCTCTGGTAATAATTTTTTTAAAATAAATAAATAAATAATAATAATAATAATGTAGTTTATTTATATATCTATACAATAAAGCTCTAGGCTCGAAGGCTACCATACTGCAAATACAGAATGAACCCGCATTTGCAGTACTACTGCAAATAATTAAATGAATGATATTTACTAGTTGCAGTAATACTGCGAATAACGCAAAGGAATGCTAGAGAAAATCACTATTCGCAGTACTCATTCTGTAGTTTCTGAGTCTGAAGTATAGGTCTAAGTCTTGGTACTTTCGTATGACATCGACAGCACTGTCATCATTCTGTAGTCTCTGAGTCTGAAGTATAGGTCTAAGTCTTGGTACTTTCGTATGACATCCCTGCCGAGTGGAGTAGTTTCACCGATTTTTTGCCAGCCAGATGTTTTAGTTTTATGTTACCTACAACATGACCATGACAACCAAGCCCCAAAGCTACTCTGATTTCCAAAAAGAAGAAAATAAATAAAGAGAATATTGCAAAACAAGGGAAGTGCATTTTCTTGTGAAGTTATCCTATTAAAATATTTTTTGTATTTGGCAATGTGTTTATGTATCATAATATAATTCTAATCAGTTATTATCTATTTAGACCTATACAATATGTAAACACAATGTCAAATACCATTCCAATTCCTTTTTCTTGTGTGCGGAAATTCCTTTTTTAGCATTGAAATTCCTACGAGTGGTGTCTGGAACTCCTCTGAGCCAAATTTAAAGTTGGTGTCACTGCTATCACCTATCTAGTCACTCACCGACCATGTTTTAACAACATTACTTTATTTTGTGACAAGACGAGCCACTCTTAACTATATTTTCTAATATTATATTAAGTATTTCATAATCGGATTTTAGGAAGATTATAAGTGTCATAGTTTTAACACCTGTCAATCATAGTTAGAATATGACTGGGGATTGGTAGTCCACCCCCACCCACTTCCTGATTATATATTGACAAAAAAATGTTTAATGCCCCTAACTTTTCCTTGTCAGGAGGAAGAAAAAGAAACTTCAAAAATCCAATGTGGCAACTTGGTTGCTAGTCAAAATATTGAAGTTACTTGTTCAGCAGGGACCACACCTTTACAAAAGTACCTTTGTCTCTATATTCACAAGGCCAGAGAACGACATGTAAATAGTGCACCTCAATGGACAGTTTCTTTAAAATGCAACAAACTACTTTTTCCCAGCTCACGTCCTGTCACTGTGATAGTGATATCTTTGAAAGAGGACTTTTTTTCTCATCAGTCAAAGTAAATTCATTCATCTTAATTGAAGGAAAGTCTTCTAAATTGATTTTTTTTAAATATGCGGACACCCTTTCTACAAAGAAATAATTTTCTCTTTTTCATTTTCTCTCTGTCTGTTTCAACAGGAAGTGTAAACCCTAAAAACAAACCATCATGCCTCGTGGACGGCCACGGAAGTATCCGATAGAGCAGCAGGTTGGGGTGGCCGATGCAGATGAGGAAAACCCATCAGAGGCTTCCATGTGAGTTGCCTTCAAGGAATTTCTTATGTCACAAAGACGTATTGTGTTTTCTTTTAAGGAATTTCTTATGTCACAAAGGCGTTTTGTGTTGTCTTTAAGGAATTTCTTATGTCACAAAGGCGTCTTGTGTTGTCTTCCAGGAATTTCTTATGTCACAAAGGCGTCTTTAAAAAATAATGAACTATCTTTGAATAAAATAATGATAATATTCGACTCTTATAGAGCGTACAGTATTCTCATCCATGGTGCTTTGCATCGTCAAAAGGTAATATTAAAGAAAATGCATGACATCAAAAAAGAAATGTTTTCAAGGATTTCTTAAACACAGACAATGATTTGGACTCCCAGATGCTCTGTGGAATGGTGGTCCATACCAGAGGGACCAAGATGAGAAAAGGATCTTTTTTCCGCCTTAAGGTCTAATAATGTATTTAAAAAGTGGTGTCCAAATATCTTTGTTAAAGCCCTTATACAATGCAGTACATATTTCTCATCCTCTTATTCCACTCACCGACTTCATTATATCCGAAATCTATGAATTTCTTTTTTGTTTTTTTTTTCCTTTGTACAAGTTTCATGTATTCCTCATTTTCATGGATTCCTTGTCTTAATTATTTTATCCAAGCAAGGATGGGGGAAAACATGGTATATATTATTTATGTGATGGGCGAAGAATGGTCTTCAAAACTGATCAATTTGATTGAACTCAATTATATGGATTTATATTATATTGATATATGAATCCCCCGGAGCCATCAAAATTCTTTCTTTTATTTCCTCAGGCAAGATCATGATTCAGACAGTGATTTCGAAGAACACAAGGGTAAAGGAAAGAGGAAGAGAGGTGGTGATTCAGGCTATGTAAGTCTAAATTTTATTTGAGTTTCCATTTTTGAAATTTTTATCGTAACTGCTTGAATGGGGGAAAAAATATTGTCTGGCTGTATGAAAATCAAAAGAAATATTTTTCTTTTCTTTTCCTTTTTTTTTTTTCTGCTTTGAAGGACTGATTGTAGTTTCCCCATTTCTTTTTACTATCTTCAAGGGGAAGAGAAGGAAAGTGGAAACACACTCAAGACCCAGACGTGCTCATCAAAACATGTCCTACCAATCAGAGGGGAGTTTGTTTGAAACCGTTCGCAGTGGAAAAGCCTCTTTACAGGTTTGATATTTTTTATTTATTTTTCACACTAAAGGTTATAAACAAAAGGTAGACGGATAGACAGATATCTCCATCGTCTATCTGGACTTTAGTTATGTATTTATGTATTTGTTGTTTTTTCTTGTTGGCTGAAGAAGGGTTTTGAGCCCGAAATGTTCCGTGTTTGGTATTTTGCTCTTTTTTGAAGCTGTTATATTCATTTTTGTTTACTCCTTTTTGAAAATTTTGAATGTATTTGGGAGGTTGATACCAGTCCATTTGCTTGATAAAAGTTAAAAAATCTTGTCTGTCCTAATAGTCTGATCATTAATAATACCTTATTAATTGGAAAAAAAAATTTTCAGTCAGATTGAAATTTATGAATCTTACTGGGAGGGGGATCATGATAGTTCAGTTGGTAGAGAGTAAGTACATTTGTCTCACAAGCAAAGCAAAATGCATCCACTGTCCTCAGCAGTGATTGGTGATAGCCAGATCTGTCAGAAGTATCCAATAAGCTTGCACATGGCCGTTTTTCTTCTTCTTCTTCTTCTTCTTCTTCTTCTTCCTCTTCTTCTCCTCCTTCTTCTTCTTCTTCTTCTTCTTCTTCTTCTTCTTCTTCTTCTTCTTCTTCTTCTTCTTCTTCTTCTTTTTCTTCTTCTTCTTCTTCTTTTTCGCCTCCTCTTCGTCCTCCTTCTTCTTCTTTTTTTTTCTTTTTCCCTTCTTTTTCTTCTTCTTCCTTTTCAGGTAAATTGTATTACTGCTGCTATAAGGCTCTGACTCTGAAGGACGGACACCGTAGAAATGAGAATTTTGAAATCATTTAATCTCGTTGATATGATAACCATTATGACCATTCTCGAAAATGCACATATATATATATATATATATAGAATCGTGTTTGATACAAATATGGTACGAAAAGTGCTCGACATGTAGCAATGGAGCGAATTATTATTTTAATATTTACCATAATGTTTGAGTCAGTCTACATATATATATATTTTTTAAATTCTGTAAAGTAGGTATTCCAGACCAAAATTTAGATAGCTTTAAATAGTAATCCAAGACTTTTTATTTCAAACTATGTGTTGATTGATGTACAGAACAGAAGAAATTATTTAAAAATATTTAAAAATAAAAAAGTTATGGCCTTTCGAAATAGCGAGAAAAAGTACACTCTTTCGCATTGCAAAATACTCCATTTTTGAGATCTCATTCTAAGAAAAGTAAATGACTAAGAACCCAAAGGATCACTTTTACATAAAGACTTGTACCCACAGACTTTGTCTAATTTTTTCCCGTGCGCTAAGAAACACGGTTAAAGAGCTATTGAGATCTGAAAATGGAAATTTTGTCATTTTTCGCAATCAAGGGAAATAACTGATTTTTTGTCAAATTTACCAATTTTCAAAAATTCATTAAAAAATAACTAAGGATAATATATAGTGCAAATATACCTCAAAATAAACAGAAAGTTGTAAACTTTAAACAACATTTAACACTAGACCTTTTCATTTAGAAATACTCTTGAAATGAAATGAAAGTTGGATGCCACAATCAAAAAATATAAAAAATCCATGATTTTCAAAAATTCATAGAAAATTTTGAAACAGCCACAGAATAACCATTTTAGTCTTAAAAGAATTGCAAAGTAATAAACTATGCATGGATGTAGCATATTCACAGTCAGACTGCAGCAGATAACCTTGAGAGCAATCTAAAAACTGGCCAAAAACGGTCGACCAGATAAAATTATTGACTCTGGGGAAAAAAAGGAAATGTGATAAGATGAGACAAAACAGATGTTCCAACACAAAATGCACCTTGTATGAGCAATATAAATCCATTAATGGACAATTCTCACCCAAATCCAATCAAATAATACCCTTCAAGCGCTGATAAGCCTTTGTAATAGCCTTATCAGCAACTGTCCAAAGTCAAGGACTTGCAGAAGATGTCACTTCGAAATCACACCTGAAGACATACTTGGACTCCACTTTTGCAATGTCCTCAACAACAGGCCACTTGTAATAAGTAGAGGCACGAACAGAAGTCGATGAGGAACCTCACATAAGCCCGTTGATCACTGATAATGGTGACCAACATAGAACTTTTGGTCATAAAAAACTGCTACCCATTGACCTTGACTTGTGAATCGAAAATCATCATAGTCATCATCCACATCAGAATCAGACTGATCACATACATTTTCCTCACTATCATCAATTTTCCTTCTCTGTAGAGGCAGTGGTGAGCAATGACACTGTCCAGGCAGTGGTGAGCAATGACACTGTCGAGGCAGTGGTGAGCGTTGACACTGGAGTGTCAGAGGCTGACATTGGAGTCAGCACTTACAGTGCAGAGACAGATGTTGAAACTGGAGAGACTGTAGACACCAGAGATGTTGATGATCCAGGTGTAAAGTAAGGTTCAAAAGTCGAACTGGCAAAAGATGTCACCTTCCCTGGATCACGACGAATATTTTCCCTTAATTTTGCCATTGTTGACTTGACAGCATTTCTAATGGATTTATGATGAACTGGTCCGAGCTTCAGAATACGTAAGAGCCAATCAAGTAAGAAGGACTCTGGCAAACCCTGCTGTGTCCGAAATAAGAGCACACTGCGAGTCATGCTCAGGGCACTCAGCGAAGGCGACAAGTAATCATAGTCAAGAATATCATTGAGGAAAATTTTACGCTCTGCTGGGTCGTGGATTGACCTAGCCGTATCCAACTTCCTGGCGATGAGTAGTCCTATCCTCTGGACAAGTAAGACACACTCCGGATAGAGGTACGTAAACCACTCTGCAATCTGCTGAAAGAAAATAAATGAAAAATGATCACACACTGCAGGTAAGCTGCTGGAGCAGATTTATGAAATATAAGCAAAGCAGTAAACAATCCGACTTAACCAAATGGGGTAAAAACAGCAGCATGATATGAGCACTGAAATATGAACAGGTTGAATGCAGTAAATAGAAGTCCCTCAGAGACAGAGCCTTACATTCTACGGTATATCTTGGTTTTTGTAGCATTAATTGGGCAGTAACTTGATTGCTACCGTATGGATCTCAATACTTTCTGCTTGAAAGAAGAGATTCAATTACTGGTGGTATGAAGAAGGGCTTTAAAATAATGAAATAGTAATGATATGTAATAACTCAACTGCACCTAATACCAGCTTCTGTGCTTGTGAGTAGGGTACTTGCAAACCATAGGGTCTCAGATGCAATACATACCTTGGCCTCAGATGATCCCCCCTCACATCGCAGAAAGTGTAGCTGAAGAAGAACTCGATTAGTTAAAGGGGCACTCCAACAAGCATCAGGTCGCCGACCATTCCCCTTCATCAAAAACCTTCATTTCATTTCCTCATAGTCATCATCAACTGAAAAAAAAGTAATCAAGAGTCAATAAGTAGAAAAACAGGTCACAAAAAATGGGATTTCAAACTTTCTACATTGCCAACCATTACTATTACCATCATGGATATTTAAGCTTCTTCTTATCTACTATATTCTGCCTAATCTAACAACAAAGCATTATTTAGAACATTTTGAAAAGAAAAAAAATATGATACAAGAAGAGTGGTGCTAAAATTACTTTACCAATGAACACAAAGTACACAATATTTGAACATTCTGAAAAAGAAAATTCCATAGGTAAGGTAGCCAACTGGTTGTTTGTATGGAGAGAAAGGGGGGGGGGGGGGGGGGGGGGGGTAGGAGAAGGAGAGAAAGAGAATGAGTATGTGTGCGAGGATGAGAGAGAGAGAGATAAGTGTAAGAGGGGACAAAGATTAGACAATGAGAGAAAAAATGAGAAGGAGATAGAGAGAGAAGAGAGAAAGAAAGTTTGGGGGGGGGGGCGGGGGTAGAGGGAGAGAGAGAAAAAAATGAAAAAAAGGAGATATAGAGAGAATATAGAGAAAGAGAGTGGGGGGGGGGGGGTAGAGGGAGAGAGAAATAAATAGATAGAAAGAGAGAGAGAGATCCTATCTACTAATTTGAGCATCTAACATTATCGTTGGAAATGGCCAGTTCACTGTTTGACTCAATTGTCAATAAACAATAAAAAACATGAAAAGCCGAAAATCGTTACTAAACTTCTACCTATCTTAAGGATTGATTTGGAGACCCAAAAAAAGTAATTTAATTGAAGCAACACATAATTTCAGGAGTGTGCTTATTCCCCGTCAATTGATAAACAAACGCACTCGGTCGGGTGCCGCCATCTTGGATTTTTATGCCGATGTTGCTAGGTCGTGTTTGAAGAAAGATTTAAACACAATTATTGACTTTGAAGTCAGCAAATGTCCTACACATGTTGAATTAACTTATATTTTATGATATCATGAAAAAACAAATTAGGATTTCATGGTGTAAAAAATTAACAGAGATCTATTCTGACATGTAGTTTCAAAATGAGGTCATTCTCAATATTCTCATTCTTGTCCAAGTCAGCGGACGATAATAAAACATCATCATTTATATAAAAGATAGAATTAAATGTAAAATTGATTTAATAAAAGCCAAATTAAAACACTTACCTAGTGATTCTTTTCAAAATCTGTTGAGTTCATATCCATTTTAGGAATTGAATAACACAAAGACACTTCACTTGACTGAGACTCAACTGAGACAACGATGCTAGGCACGCCGGAATCAAAAGTGAAAATGGAATGCTCGCGTTGTGTTGACGTTTGGAACTCCCGTGGGTGGTACAAATCTCGGAAACCATCGAGATTTAGATATTATAAAGAAAAAATGTTTCCAATCCTATTTTTGGCTTTAAAAAATCGAAATATGTTAATTTTTGCCGATTTTAGGTATTTTTTCTGAAATATTTCGATTTTTTAGGGTTTTAATGTAAATAAATCACGTTGTTATTGGTATCATTAGAAAGAGCTTTTAATTCCCTTTCTAATAATGCTATTTGTAACACGATCCAACAACAGTACTAGTAGCGTTGGTGGTTAAAAAATGGTTACCCATAAAATTTCGGTAATTCGCCGCGATAAAAAAACGCATTATGTCATGCTCTTTACAAGGGTCTAATAAACTATTTTTGCAAGAAAAATCATCAAATCTGACATGTTTTAGAAGGAGAATAGATAAGCTTTTCAGTGATATAATTTTAATCCCTGTAACTTAAATAGAAATATAGATTGCTTCAAGTGAAATTGGTTGAAAATTAGAGATTTTCAGGCCCGTTACACAGAAATGGACTGGATTGGGATACCTATGTAAAGTAAATTCTTCAATTTGACAATGTTTTTTTGTTTGTTTTTTTTTTTTCTGACCATGACAGGCCGTTGTGGATGACTGGATAGAGGGTTACAAGCTAGATCGGAACACAGCCCTACTGGAGCTGATTCAGTTCTTTATCCAGTGTTCTGGATGTAAAGGACAGATCACACCCTACATGTACGCCAACATGGAGCATGCTGAGATCATCAGAAAGATGACTGAGGAGTTTGATGAGGTGAGTAATAATAAATAATAATAATAATAATAATAATAATACACATTTATACAGCGCTCATTCTCGTGTAAAACACAAGCTCTGGGCACTTTACAATATAAATGATCAATTTGTAAAAAAAAAAAAAAAAAAGTAAGCATTTGTGCTGCTATGTGGTCTTGTGGTATGACCCTCGCTTTCAGATCGGAAGGTCCTGGGTTCGCGTCTCGTTTGGTGCATAGTTGAGTCCTTCTCTCACCATACTCAGGTGTAAAATGAGTGCCCAGATGCTAAGACTGTTGTCTTGTATCGTTTTACAAGTAGCGTATAGCTGTTGGTCAGGGACCCTTTGTAAAGCACTTTGAGCACGTTTAGTGGATATATTGCGCTGTATAAAAGCTCCAAGTTGAATTGTGTTTTTCTTTTCTATTTCCCTTGCCATCTTTTAGGACAGCGGTGATTACCCCCTCATCATGCCAGGCCCCCAGTGGAAGAAGTTCAAGACGTCTTACTGTGAGTTTGTCCAGGTTCTGGTGCGTCAATGTCAGTACAGCATTATCTATGATCAGTACATGATGGACAACGTCATCTCTCTCCTCACGGGTCTCACCGACTCCCAAGTCAGAGCTTTCAGACACACCAGTACTCTTGCAGGTTTGTCATACACGTTTACTAAAAATAATTTTTAAAATTATGCCCTTCCGACAGCCACGATATCATAAGATATCGTCGCCTAGGCCTTCCACGAAGGAATGTAGATAATTCATCATACAAGATGTCTGTCAACAGAAATCACCCATGATGTCCAAGTGAGCAAATTTGGGGTTAATAATCTTGCCCCGGGAAAGAAAAAAAACGAAAGCGGCTGAAGCAGAGCTCGAAACCGGGCCCTTCCGGGTCACAGTGCAATGCCTTTACCACTCAGCCATTCCGTCCCCGCGTTTACTAAGGTTTTACTTAAAGCCAAACTATGCTTGACCCTTTTAGTTAGATTTTAACAGTTTATTAGAAAGACCAATTTAGTTTGTCCAGGTCCTATTATGGCAGTGTCAGTACAGCATTATCTATGATCAGTATGTGAATGGTTGCTGGTTATTAATCTGATTAAAAAAAATTCTTAATGCTTTTGTTTGTGTAAAGACTGAGTGGGTCACATCCCACAACCTCTCCGTGCTACAAATTGGGGCAGCATGACTCAGCGGTTCGGCCTTTGCCTCATATCCAAAAGGTATTGCGTTCGAATACCCGCTGCGCTGTGTGGCCTTGAGCAAGCCAACCTGCCCTAGCTCAGTTGCATATCTGCCAACCCTTCTTCCGCTTTTGACGGAATCATTCCTATTTTCACTCTTCCTTTCCGCAATTCCGCCATTGTCTCTAAAATTCAGATTTTCAAAAATGATGATAATAGTACAAAGGAAAAAATGGAGGAAGGGGGGAGGGTGTTAAAAAGGTGATTTTTAAAAACGATTGCTGAAAGGGAGCTAAATAGGAAAATAAATAACACCCCTCCTCTTCACCATTCCATTACCTACCACAATAATTGGTGTGCAATTTGCCAGCTGTGCCAGAACACCGTCTTTATGTGTTTGGTGGCAAAGCTTGGGGTCATTTTAAATAGGGAATTATCTATTGGTGACAAATTCTTATTTTTTGTCTCAAATTCCTATTTCCTGACTTTCTGATTCCATTTTTGGAATGTAAAGGAATGTAAAGGGTTGGCGGGTCTGCAGTTGTCGACTCTGTACTGTGGCGGATACATGAGTTATTCCAGTCTTCCCCTGGAATAGGTCCATAAAGTCAAATTTCCCATTTGGGATGAATAAAGGGAATTTTATTTTATTTTATTTTTATTTTAACAAGAGCTAATTTGAAATCCAAACACAACCTCATGTCCTTTATCTTGTACAACAATATCATCTCCCACATCCCAAATCTCCATACGCTTTAAACAGCCATGAAATTGATGACAGCCCTCGTGGATGTGGCCTTGAACTTGAGTATCAATCTGGACAACACCCAGAGACAGTACGAGGCAGAGAGAGCTAAGCAGCAGAACAAGAGAGCTGGGGATAGGCTGGAGCTGCTCATGCAGAAAAGACAGGAAGTGAGTTTGGGGCGTAAGAATAAATGCAGTATCAATGAAACCCCTTAAATGTTACATCAGCATACATGCCGAATGTTACGACTTTTTAGTAATTTTACGAATTTTAGACAAATTTCATGGCCAAATATGAAATTTTATGGAAAATTACGAATTTTTAATTCTTAGTAATACTTAAATGATAATAATAATAATGATAAGAATAAGAAGAAGAACAACAACTACTACTACTACTATAATAATAATGATAATAATAAGAATTATAATAATATTGTGGTTGTTCATACACAATTTCAGAAATTACGAATTTCCTTGTCAAATTACTAAAAATTGACATTAAAATGACTAAATTTGAAGTTTTCAATTTGGCAAGTCTGCATCAGACCTGCTACTCTAACAGATTTATTCGTACATGCAGACTTTTTT
Source organism: Berghia stephanieae (assembly GCF_034508935.2). NCBI lineage: Eukaryota > Metazoa > Mollusca > Gastropoda > Nudibranchia > Aeolidiidae > Berghia > Berghia stephanieae. The sequence continues at coordinate 13,931,127 of NC_088369.1, forward strand.
GAGGCCGACGTTTACTTATTTGCAGGTCTGATAACCCAATTTATGGTCTCGTTGATGTGATGGAAATACTCTGAAACCAATGCAAAAATATTGTCCATTACAACAATGGTAAAACGATATTGTTATGGTCTCATTGTTGTAATGGAAATACTCTCTAATTGTCGCAAAATATTTTCCATTACAACGACGTTTAAACAGACCCATAAATTTGTTCAGCTGTCAGACCTGTTAATATATATCAGTGATGATACTTTTCCGCGGATCCGCGGTTTTCTTTCCTTTCCTCGGTTTTCCTCCTCAGATCCTCGATCTGCGGATATTTCCTTCATTTCCTCCTTTTACTTTTTTTTTAATGTAATAAATCTTTAAAAAAATACCTCCTTTTTAAAAAAAAATAAATATATATATAAAAAATTTCCTCCTTTTACTGGACTCCGGGCGTTTTAAAATTGTACTCAAAAGAAGTCATCCTGCCTACTTTCCTGTGGTGCAAGAATGTTCTAGGTGAGTTTTCCGTTTTTCCGAGACTTTTCGTCCTTTTCGACTTTTTGTGAGTATCATCACTGATATATGCATGTTGTTGCGGGTAGAATTAATTCAAGTTGAGACCACTTTTCCAGGTTTTGGATTTTTAAAAAATCTGAATTTGTGATGAGTAGAGTAGGTGCATGACTGAATTTATCTACATGGCATTGATGCAAAACCATTTTATTGTAATATGTTTTATATATAAGGGTGGAAATCATAATTTCTGTTGATGCAGATTTGTTTTTTTTTTTGGGGGGGGGGGGGGGGGGTTCATAAAAAATACATTTTTTTATTTTGTCATGTTGTCTGTGTCACATTCTCAGACTTGAAACTGATAAGATTTAACCGTGGGAGTGATAAAATTTCAGATTGGGGTGGAAAGGTGGGGGGGGGGGGGGGGGGGGGGGGATCAAAGAGGAAAATCTGTGAAATGTTATTATACTCAGAAATAAAAATGTTACCAGATTTATCAACAATACATCAATAACACTCAAATAGATTTGGAAGTGACACTTAAATAATAATGATGATGATGATAATAATAACGGACTCTCATAAAGTGCACGGCATCCTCAGCCTTGAGAAGCTCATGGTGCTATGTGTCATTCTTAATATCATCATTATCATCCACCTCAGTTTTTCACCTTTTATTCTATTATTTTTAAATGACATTTATTTTTCTTTTCAGCTTGAAGAGAACCAAGCGGAAATCAGAAATATGTTGACATACATTTTCAAGGGAGTGTTTGTCCATCGTTACAGGTAGTTTGAAACTCTTACATAGCTTGTCCTGACCTCCCATAGTGGGCAGGGGGTACATACTGTGTCTTCTATCCCCTTATAACTGTTTCCCAACATGCTTTCTGTCTTTGTCTTGGAATGAGATTACTTGGTTTTGTCCTGGCCCTGGCCGGAGTCCTAGCTGGGAGGGAAACAGTCAAATGCATAGTTATTGTTTTGGGAGATGATATTTTTTTCCTTGTAAATCATCTCTCTGTTATGTTTTATTATATTTGTTATTTTGAATGTATATTAAGCGTTTGAGTGTATTCCTCTTTGTTGGATTTTGTATTTGTGTCCAGATGCGACTTATAGGTGATCTCAAACTAAGTACAGTGGTGGTATGCTCTTGGAATCTACATCTGATCCCTATTTGTTCCCAGTTCCCCTATGTCTTACTCTTTCTTGGGTGCTTTAATTGTAATTCTAGAACTTTTTACTATCCCATTTTCTTCCTTTTTACCGGCGCTGATATAACCTAAATGTGTTGCAAGTACCGTAAAACCCTTAAAAACAAAAACATATCTTGTCCGTGATGATTTCAAACTTGTGTGGTGCTGTAGAATATTAACAATGCTTCCTGGTTAAACTGTACTTCATCTCCATACTTCTGTTATATCTGGGCTTTGTATCTTGCTCTTGAAGAAGTTTATTTAATCTTAGGCTTTCGTCTAACATACAATTTGATGATATCAGTGGGGGGAAAAAAATGGTAAATGGAACCAAAAAAATAAAATGATACCATTAATAACCACCAAAAAAAAATACAATGGTAATACCACCAAACTTAGAATAATAGTAATATTAATTATTATGATGATGATAATAATAATAGTGATAATTATAATAAAAATAATAATAGTAATAACAATAATAAGCAAAGTCAAGTAAAGTGTGTTGTCAGGACGTATGGCAGTTATTGAAAACCTTTGCCTATGCATTGTGTCTTAGACTGAATAGGGCTCTTCGCATCCATTACCCCTCTGTACTCAGATACAAATGTGTTCCTGAATAAAGGCAATTACCAGTATTGTAAAGTTAAAAAAAACAAAAAACAAAGTAGTCCTTCAGAGTCATTAGGCCAATGGAGCCGGAGTTTATCGCAGTTTCTATAGCGTGAAACAGACAATAGCAATTGCTTGCTACCCTTTGGATATGACACTAGTCTATCGCAAAGTAATTTCCACTAGATCTAACTGACCCAGTACCCAATCTCACTGTTGGGTGAACCAGG
>NC_088369.1:13933766-13941266 GCF_034508935.2 Berghia stephanieae
CAGGAAGACTAAGATCTAAAATGACTGAATAACCGACTTTCGATTCCTCGCAAAATCGAACGCGGAACAAAACATAAAGCAAAATAGCAACAGTTACAAAACGTTTCGTGTATTTGTTTGTTGGTTTGTTTTGGTTTTCCATTTAAGCACCTTGCGATACCGTGAGATTTAGTGCATAGCAATGTTAAATACCATAGCGTAAATGTGTACTTTTTTACAGGTCTGATAACATGGTTTGGTATGGCCTCATTTTCGTGATGAAAATATTCCCAAACTAACGTTAATAATTTATAGGTCTCATAACCCAAATTGTTACGGTTTCATTTTTGTTGTAATGAAAATACAGTCTAACCAACGTGTTCTTATTTACAGGTGTGATAACCTAAATTATTATGGCCTCATTTATGTAATGAAAAAATCCCCAAACCAAAGTTTACTTATGTACAGGTCTGATAACCCAAATTGTTATGGGATGATTTTTCGGTTGTTTGTTTGTTTTTGTTCGTTTTGTTTTGTATTTAATTTATTATTTTTTTTTTTTTGGGGGGGGGGGGGGGGGGTTTTTGGGGGGGGGGGGGTTGTTGTTGTTTTTTCTTTTGGTTTATTTTTTAAATATTTTTTTATTTATTTTTGTTTTTGTTTTGTTTTTTGTTGTTTTTTTTGTTGTTTTTTTTTTTTTTTTTTTGTATTATAAATGCATACTCTATAACAACATTTACTTATTTGTAGGTCTACTAATCCAAATTGCTATGGTTTTATTAATGTATTGCAAATGTATTACTCTCAAACCAACGTATACTTTTTTACAGGTGTCTGACAACCCAAATTGCTATGGTTTTATTAATGTATTGCAAACCAACGTCTACTTATTTACAGGTGTCTGACAACCCAAATTGCTATGGTTTTATTAATGTATTGCAAACCAACGTATACTTATTTACAGGTGTCAGACAACCCAAATTGCTATGGTTTTGTTAATGTATTGCAAACCAACGTCTACTTATTTACAGGTGTCTGACAACCCAAATTGCTATGGGGGAGGGCCGGGGTTTAAAAAAACAAAACACGAATGATAAAATACGTTAAAAAGGGCGTGACATTGTCCCTAACCCTAACCCTAACCCTAACCCTAACCCTAACCAACGTCACGGTGCATGGAATTCTATTGAGACACTCCTCTGTTCCTTTAAAATTCTTGACATCAGCAGTGCAGGCTTCAAACAAACTATTGTGATACGTGTTCACATAATTTTTGAGAGCTGGTGTACCGGTTAATTCGGTTGATTGAAGGCTTTAATTTTATTAGCAGCAGGTGTCAATCGTCATGGTCAACGTACACAAATTTGCAGGTCTGACAACCCAAAACGTCATGGGCTCATTGTTGTAATGGGAATAGACTAGATCGATACTTTCAAAACCAACTCAAAATATTGTCCATTACGACAACAATGTTTTGAACCAAGCCCCATAATAACGTTAGGTTATCAGACCTGCTACTATGTGCACGTTGGTCTTGGGTAAATATGATAATTAATGTAGGTTCTCTTATGTTGCGTGTATTTATCACGGAGCGTTCACCATTATGAATGGCGGAGACTCGCATAAACTGTGCGTTGTAAACAGGCGGCTTTGTGGTCTAGTGGTATGACTCTCGCTTTCGGATCGGAAGGTCCGAGCCTCGCGCTCGGTGCATAGTTGAGTCCTTAGAAGAGACTTTTTACTCACATTCTCTCATCGTACTCAGGTGTAAAATGAGTACCTAGCCGTTAACAGCGTTGTCTTTGTCCGAAAAATTGTAATATCGCCTAACAGACGTCATGTCCAGTCCTACATGTTAAATGTTGCTGTTGACCAGGGACCCCTTGTAAAGCGCTTTGAGCACATTTAGTGGATATTGCGCAATATAAAGCTCTATTTATTTTTTAAAACAGTAAGTCGACGATCACTTAAAAATAAAAAGAAAAAAAAAAAGAAAATTCCCTTTATTCATCTCGTAACGGATATTTGTCTCTCGGGTCTATTCCAAGGGAAGACTGGAATAACCCGGACGCAATGCACCGCATCAATTTGAGCTCGGGCCAGCAGGTGACATTACTTGCTCAAGGCTACACAGCGCAGCGGAGCGGCGGGTGATCGAACTCGGTACCTTTCGGGTACGAAGCAAAGACCGTACCGTACCTACCGCTGAGCAACGCTGCCCGACTATAGTGAGTTCGAAGATGACGTCACTCAGGTGTTTGTTATTGTTTTTTGCCACCCGCGTTTATGAGTAATGCTCACTGAACTGTATTAACCAGACTATAAAAGTTCATGGTTACACACAGTTTTGTGTGTTGGTCCGTTATACTTCCGGATGGCAATGTTATGAGCTTCTCAGCCAAGCGCATACTATCTATCGATATATATATATATATATATATATATATATATATATATATATATATATATATATATATATATAATTGGATAAAAAGACAAAACGCTTGACTGATTTACTTTGAAGAGTGCTAATGCTATAAGTACAAATTGGGTCTTCGCTATTGGTGGAGAATGGGGGCAGTCTGTTTCCCGGTAAGTCGAAATCAAAAGGTCATGGAGGAGATTTAAACAATTCAAGTATATATATATATATATATATATATATATATATATATATATATATATATATATATAATATATATATATATATATATATATAATTGGATAAAAAGACAAAACGCTTGACTGATTTACTTTGATGAGTGCTAATGCTATAAGTACAAATTGGGTCTTCGCTATTGGTGGAGAATGGGGGCAGTCTGTTTCCCGGTAAGTCGAAATCAGAAGGTCATGGAGGAGATTTTAAAAAATCAAGTATATATATATATATATATATATATATATATATATATATATATGTGTGTGTGTGTGTGTGTGTGTGTGTGTGTGTGTCTGTGTGTATTTGTGTGTGTATGTGTGTAAATAAATATATATATATATATATATATATATATATATGTGTGTGTGTGTGTGTGTGTGTCTGTGTGTATTTGTGTTTGTGTGTGTATGTGTAAATAAATAGATATATATATATATTTATATATATATATATATATATATATATATATATATATATATATATATATATATTAGGGGCAACGTGGCTCAGTGGTACTGTCTTTGCTTCCTACCCGAAAGTTACCGAGTTCAATCACCCGCCGCTGTGTTAAATGGCCTTGAGCAAGTCACCTCGCCCTAGCTCACTTTGCGGCGCTGCTCTGCGGCTGACGCCTGGGTAATTCCAGTCTGCCCTTGGAATAGGACCTAAAGACAAATTTCCCCTTGGGGATGAATAAAGGGAATTTTATTATTTTTATTATATATATATATATATATATATATATATATATATATATATATATATATATATATATATATATACATAAATTATTTGTTTTCACCTCTTTTTTTATTTTTTTTACTTATTCTCTTACAACGTTGTTTCGTCCAGAGTTCCTGGAGTCATCAGGGAGGATGATTTGAGGTGTTTGGGAGGAATGCTGCGATTCCAGCTATATATATATATTATATATATAAATGTAAATTTTCACTCACATTATTCTTGCCAAGACGATTCGTTTCAGTGTTCCCACCTCATCAGTCGGCATAATCCATTTGTACAAATGGACAGGGACGGCTGGTAATAATGGGCAGGGTGGGCAAATACCAGCCTGTTTTTTCAAGTTATATGCTGTATTACCAGGTCCGAAATAATCAAATCTAAATTAGATAATTTCAAAAGTTACTACTTAAAATTGATACTTTGTACTGAAATCAATTTGTGTGTATTTTTGATAGATTGCGAATCACCATGCATCCCGTAATACATAAACCAGGGTACGCTCCTGTTCTTTTTATCACCCCCCCCCCCCCCCCCCAACCACTCCACTCCACTCCGCCCACATCGTCATCTCATCGTCACGTCGCCTGACGGTGATTTTGCTGTCTGGCCTCTCTAGTACTAGGTCGGGCTAATTCAAATGAGCCCACCTTATTAACCAGTGTACACTAAATAGAGATTTTGGCAAACGAACTTTTTCTTATTTATTGCCTTACTTGTGCTGGGAAGGTTCCAGTATTGAATTAAATTTATTAATTTAGTAATATTATATCAATTTAGTATTAGTTTGTGTTGTTTTAATATATTTGTTTATCCATTTAAATTATTTCTTTTTTTTCCCCTCGTTTTCTTTAGTGTTTCTCAAAACTCATTTATTTAAATTGTTTTCTTATTTGTTTGTTGTTGTTGTTGTTGTTTTTTGTTGTTGTTTTTTGTTTTGTTTTTTAACAAATTAATTTGTTAATTCTTTTTTTTTATTATTCTTAAAGTAATTACCGCTGTATTTTTATTGCCAGACTAAATATTTTTGCAAAACCATGTAATTTTCTATTGTATTCCGTCTAATAAAACAAAACACTTTTATTCAAAAGTCACGACTAAATAAATATATAAAATACAACCACCATTTTGGTTTTCTCAACAATTGAATTAGTATACGAGAAATACTCTTCTGAGTAAGGAGATAGTTGAATTCTAAGTTATAGAGGAAATACGGAAGGGTGGGCAGATTCCGTACTTGCCCGTCCTGAAGCTAATACATACATAAGATGGTTCGCGATGAAGAGGCGGGAAGCAAGGGATTGGTTGGGTAAGGAGCAAAGATAACACGGTAATTATTGTGACGATAGTCAAACGAATACATGAGGAGAGATTGGTAACATTATTTTGTCTTAATTATATTGTATGAAGTATTGGCGAAAGCCTAATATTAAATAAACGTTGTTTTTGTTTGTCTTATTTTGACTATGGAACTGATACTGATACTTGTCATAGCAGACCTGCCTACTTTAGATAGGAAAATAAAAATCGTAGTTTTCAGGGCTAATAAAATCGTAGATATTTTAACTACCCTTTAAAAAAATCACCGGAATTTTCGTCTGTTTTGATAGATATCAAATTTTAAAAAACGAGAAAAAATAATTGGAAACGTAATAATGATGGTGATGGTGGTATAGTGGTAGCGGTGGTGGTAGTAGTAATGATGATGGTATAATATTATTATTATTATATTATTATTATTATTATTATTTATTATTATTATTATTATTATTATTATTATTATTATTATTATTATTATTATTATTATTAATATTATTATTATTATTATTATTATTATTATTATTATTATTATTATATTATTATTATTATTATTATTATTATTATTATTGTTATTATTATTATTATTATTATTATTATTATTATTATTATTATTATTATTATTATTATTATTATTATTATTATTATTATTATTATTATATTTATATTATTATTATTATTATTATTATATTATTATTATTATATTATTATTATTATTATTATTATTATTATTATTATTATTATCATTGTTATTATTATTGTACGTATTGGTGGTATTACTATTGTTGTATTTTTTTTTGGTGGTTATTAATGGTATCAGTTTATTGTTTGGTCCCATTTGCCATTATTTTCCACTTTCATGTATGTGGTCATCAAATTGTATGATTAATTGGCGAAAGCCTAAGATTGAATAAATTTTGTAATATCGTATGGTAACCATCATTGTCGACGACATCGTCGTTGTCATCATAATCATCATCATCATCATCATCATCATCATCATCATCATCATCATTAACAACAACAACAACAATATTAACAACAAGTACAACAATAGAAATAAAAACAATATCAACATCACCATACAATTTCCGTCATCGTCTCCACAACTATCATTCTAACCAACAGCACCACCAAAACCACTACCATAATTACCCTCACCGCCTCGTCTTCCTCCTCCTCCTCCACCACCACCGCCACCGCTACCACTATTCCAACCACTACCACCACCGGCACAATCATTCTGACCACCAAGACAGCAGTAAAAATTATGCAATTTGAGCTCTGAATGAAACTCGAGTCATATCGCTGTTGTTGCTTCTCCATGAAAACTTTAAGGTTACTACGTACTACTGAAAACCAGAAATATGTAAAAGCAATATTAATATCGCCGTTGAGGGATTAAAGCATCTCTTTAATTTTTCGAGTGAAGGAAATGGACTTGTATTGTCAAGGTGTTGTCGCATTATGTCTCGTCGCTTTATTTTTTAGTTGTATTCTCTTTCGTGATTCATTTTTGATTACGTTTGGAAGAATTAAAATCTACTGGTATTGTCATTTCATTGTGAATGTGATTATTGGTGGTTGAAATATTTTTTGTTTAAAGGCGAAAAAAAAATCAAAAAAAATTTTTATTAAAAAAAAAAACAAAAAATAAAAAATAAAAAATATATATCATATATATATATATATATATATATATATATATATATATATATATATATATATATATATATATATATATATATATATATATATATATATATGACCGAATCCTCTTTGCCCAACCACTGTAAATAGGCTAGAACCGCCACTGCAAATGGATTATGCCTACTGATGAGGTGGGAACACTGAAACGAATCGTCTTGGCAAGAATAATGTGAGTGAAAATTTACATTTATATATTAGCTCTAACCACCATTATCGAGCACTTTCGTACCTACAAGTACCCACCAACACTCATAAATATATATATATATATATATATATATATATATATATATATATATATATATATATATATAATATATATATTGCGCTATATATATATATATATATATATATATATATATATTGCGCTATATATATATATATATAGCGCAATATCCAGTATAGTGCTCAAAGCGCTTTACAAGGGGTCGCTAATCAATAGCAACACTAAACATCTTTTGCGACGAGACGTAACGCCTGTAAAGCGGTATTACATTTCTGTTTTTCAGACGGAGACAACGATGGTATTCATTTTACACCTGAGTTTGGTGAGAGAACGTGAGTAAAGAGCCTTTTCCAAGGACTCAACCAAGCGCCGATAAGATAAGTGATGATGAATGGAATGATAATAATATGCGCCTTACCGTCTCAATTCGGTTTTGTATCTGGGCTGTCAATATCGGTGGTCGGCGAATCAAACCTCTGAAGACTCGATTTCCACGATCGGCGGATCAAAACTATAAAGTCTCCAAACGAGCTTTGGGCACCATGATTTATTTAAATTTGGGCGGATCAGACCTTAAAACCCAAGTTTATTTCTTTCTTTTAAAAAAAAATAAATTTGGATATAGATCTATGTGAGCTTGAGCTTGAGCTTTTGTATAGGGAATGAGATTAGCGGAAGAGTAGCGTCCCTTGATTTACGTCACCTTACAGAGAGAACGTCAATTTGGTTTTGAAGTGTCTCAAGCCGCTTTCACCGAAAGCGAGGACGAGAGACGCATGCGCACAACCAACATGACGTTCTCTCTCTAATAACTTTTCCGCCGGTGACGTCACAGACTATGGCGGTGATGTCCAATCAAGGAACGCTA
>NC_088369.1:13943766-13946266 GCF_034508935.2 Berghia stephanieae
AGAGAGAGAGAGAGAGAGAGAGAGGGTGAGAGAGAGAGGAGAGAACATCTGCTAAAAGTTCATATTTCTCATTGTTTGAATCCTAGATCATACTTTATGCTCGACAAAATATCGTTTTGAGAAGGTGGGTCACATAACTGTTAATGTCCGTTTTACGCTCATAAAACCGGGGTAAGCTCTCGATCGATGAGTTGCACTATTCTAAAGGTTTTAGTTTAAAAGTACAAATCCAGTTTCTATATTCGAATACTGTTAAAAGAATTCACCCATTTAGCGAGGTCAGCAGAATTCGTGAAGCACGCTGGCCAGCTGGTAAATCAGCTGATCGGTGACCCCTTAGGAATGCGGTGAAGGTCACTTGAAGAGCGAGGTCAGTGAGGTCATTGGCGTGGCTATTCCTGACGACATTTTTGAACCGTACCAATGCTATGAACCGTACCCAATGCTATGACTGTACCTGGACCAAAGAACGATAACTAACAATAACAATAATACACCCGGCCTTCAGTGTTTGATGGTTGAACCATATTACTGCCACACTCTGAGTAAACACTTTAAAAAAATTCTAGCCAGAAAACTCGGCCTACTGATATTATATCGATAGATCATATCGACCCTCATCTTCTTGTCGAAAGCTCTCAAACCTGGGGCGTCGTTGAAAAAAAGTCAATGAAGTCCTAGGTTTTAGAGTTTTTAATAAGGTGATGGTCATTTTTGGTCATTCGAATATTTCAACGACGTGTTTCCCAGCCAGAATTTAAAAAGCTTGGGTTTGCTGGAGTTTTCTTGGGAGGGGTGGGGAGTTGGGGTTTGTGTGTGGGGGGGTGGGGGGGGGTGTAGCGCACGTAGAGATCAGCTGATTTCGCTTTAGCTTTTAGGAAGACTTTCTTTGTATAAGTTAGAATTCTTGAAGGGTAAAGCTGGGCGGGAAGGAGAGGGTATGTAGCGAGGGGAGGTAAAAGTGGATGGGGGAAGGGGGAGGGATGAACTGACTGAATTTTGAAAACCTAAAAGAAATCTTCATCATCATCATCATCATCATCATCACCATCATCATAATCATCATCGTCATCCTTTCCTCCTTCTCCCCACCCTTCTCCCCATCCTCCTCCTCTACCTCCTCCTCTACCTCCTCCTATTCTTATTTTTTTTCTTCCTCCTTTTCTTCTTCTTTTTTTCTTCTTCTTCTTCTTCGTCTTCTTCTTCTTCTTCTTCTTCTTCTTCTTCTTCTTCTTCTTCTTCTTCTTCTTCTTCTTCTTCTTCTTCTTCTTCTTCTTCTCTTATTATTATTATTATTATTATTATTATTATTATTATTATTATTATTATTATTATTATTATTATTATTATTATTATTATTTTATTATATCATCATCATTATTATTATTATTATTATTATTATTATTATTATTATTATTATTACGATTATATTATTATTATTATTATTATTATTATTATTATTATTAATTATTATTATTATTATTATTACGATTATTATTATTATTATTATATTATATTATTATTATTATTATTATTATTATTATTATTATTAAGACGACTCTTTACCCACATTCCCTCACCACGAACATAAATGCATTACTTCAAAAACAAAAATGAATATAACACCTTCAAAAAAGACCAAACACGGAACGTTTCGGGCTCAAAACCACAGCTACTACTACTACTACTACTACTACTACTACTACTATTACTACTACTACTACTGCTGCTGCTGCTGCTACTACTACTACTATTACTACTACTACTACTACTACTACTACTACTACTACTACTTACTATACTACTAACTACTGACTACTACGACTACTACACTACTACTACTAAATACTACTACTACTAATTCTACTAACTACTACATACTACTTACACTATACTACATACTACTACTACTACTACTACTACTACTACACTACTACCTACTACTACTCTACCTACTACTACTACTCACTACTATTACTTTACTCACTCCTCTCTACTACTATCTACTTATACTATCTACTATATACTACTACTACTACTACTACTACTATACACTACGCACTACTACGACTACTACTACTTATACTACTACTACTACTACTATACTACTACGACTACTTCTACTACTACTACTACTACTACTACTACTATACTACTACTACTACTACTACTACTCTACTACTACTACTACTACTACTACTACTACTACTACTACACTACTTACTGTTATTATCTACTACACTACTCTACTCTACTACTACTACTACTACTATTACTACTACTACTACTACTACTATACTACTAACTACATACTACTACTACTACTACTACTACTAACTACTACTACTACTATACTACTACTCCTACTATCTACTACTACTACTACTACTATTTATTTATTAATACTATGTCATTTTGTCATTCGAATATTCTAACACTGCTTTCCCACCAAATTTATAACACTTCTGATTTATACTCTAGTAGTTACGGTATTTGTGGG
>NC_088369.1:13949004-13959004 GCF_034508935.2 Berghia stephanieae
CAAACCAACGTCTACTTATTTACAGGTGTCTGACAACCCAAATTCAAATGGTTTTATTAATGTATTGCAAACCAACGTCTACTTATTTACAGGTGTCAGACAACCCAAATTGCTATGGTTTTATTAATGTATTGCAACCAACGTCTACTTATTTACAGGTGTCAACAACCCAAATTGCTATGGTTTATTAATGTATTGCAAACAACCAACGTCTACTTATTTACAGGTGTCTGACAACCCAAATTGCTATGGTTTATATTAATGTATTGCAAACCAACGTCTACTTATTTACAGGTGTCTGACAACCCAAATTGCTATGGTTTTATTAGATGCAATACATTATCTCAAACCAACGTCTACTTATTTACAGGTGTCTGACAACCCAAATTGCTATGGTTTTATTAATGTATTGCAAACCAACGTCTACTTATTTACAGGTGTCTGACAACCCAAATTGCTATGGTTTATTAATGTATTGCAATCTACCAACCAACGTCTACTTATTTACAGGTGTCTGACAACCCAAATTGCTATGGTTTTATTAATGTATTGCAAACCAACGTCTACTTATTTACAGGTGTCTGACAACCCAAATTGCTATGGTTTTATTAATGTATTGCAAACCAACGTCTACTTATTTACAGGTGTCTGACAACCCAAATTGCTATGGTTTTATTAATGTATTGCAAATACATTACTCTCAAACCAACGTCTACTTATTTACAGGTGTCAGACAACCCAAATTGCTATGGTTTTATTAATGTATTGCAAATACATTACTCTCAAACCAACGTCTACTTATTTACAGGTGTCTGACAACCCAAATTGCTATGGTTTTATTAATGTATTGCAAATACATTACTCTCAAACCAACGTCTACTTATTTACAGGTGTCAGACAACCCAAATTGCTATGGTTTATTAATGTATTGCAAACCAACGTCTACTTATTTACAGGTGTCTGACAACCCAAATTGCAAATGGTTTTATTAATGTATTGCAAACAACGTCTACTTATTTACAGGTGTCTGACAACCCAAATTGCTATGGTTTTATTAATGTATTGCAAATACATTACTCTCAAACCAACGTATACTTATTTACAGGTGTCTGACAACCCAAATTGCTATGGTTTTTATTAATGTATTTGCAAATACATTACTCTCAAACCAACGTCTACTTATTTACAGGTGTCTGACAACCCAAATTGCTATGGTTTTATTAATGTATGCTAATAATACCAAACCAACGTCTACTTATTTACAGGTGTCTGACAACCCAAATTGCTATGGTTTTATTAATGTATTGCAAACCAACGTCTACTTATTTACAGGTGTCTGACAACCCAAATTGCTATGGTTTTATTAATGTTGCAAATACATTACTCTCAAACCAACGTCTACTTATTTACAGGTGTCTGACAACCCAAATTGCTATGGTTTTATTAATGTATTGCAAACCCAACGTCTACTTATTTACAGGTGTCTGACAACCCAAATTGCTATGGTTTTATTAATGTATTGCAAATACATTACTCTCAAACCAACGTCTACTTATTTACAGGTGTCTGACAACCCAAATTGCTATGGTTTTATTAATGTATTGCAAACCAACGTCTACTTATTTACAGGTGTCTGACAACCCAAATTGCTATGGTTTTATTAATGTTGAAATACTCTGCTCAAACCAACGTCTACTTATTTACAGGTGTCTGACAACCCAAATTGCTATGGTTTTATTAATGTATTGCAAATACATTACTCTCAAACCAACGTCTACTTATTTACAGGTGTCTGACAACCCAAATTGCTATGGTTTTATTAATGTATTGCAAATACATTACTCTCAAACCAACGTCTACTTATTTACAGGTGTCGACAACCCAAATTGCTATGGTTTTATTAATGTATTGCAAACCAACGTCTACTTATTTACAGGTGTCTGACAACCCAAATTGCTATGGTTTTATTAATGTATTTGCAAACCAACGTCTACTTATTTACAGGTGTCTGACAACCCAAATTGCTATGGTTTTATTAATGTATTGCAAAACATTACCCAAACCAACGTCTACTTATTTACAGGTGTCTGACAACCCAAATTGCTATGGTTTTTATTAATGTATTGCAAACCAACGTCTACTTATTTACAGGTGTCTGACAACCCAAATTGCTATGGTTTTATTAATGTATTGCAAACCAACGTCTACTTATTTACAGGTGTCTGACAACCCAAATTGCTATGGTTTTATTAATGTATTGCAAACCAACGTCTACTTATTACAGGTGTCTGACAACCCAAATTGCTATGGTTTTATTAATGTATTGCAAACATTACTTCAAACAGTCTACTTATTTACAGGTGTCAGACAACCCAAATTGCTATGGTTTTATTAATGTATTGCAATAATATTCAAACCAACGTCTACTTATTTACAGGTGTCGACAACCCAAATTGCTATGGTTTTATTAATGTATGTAATTCTAAACCAACGTCTACTTATTTACAGGTGTCTGACAACCCAAATTGCTATGGTTTTATTTAATGTATTGCAAACCAACGTCTACTTATTTACAGGTGTCTGACAACCCAAATTGCTATGGTTTTATTAATGTATTGCAAACATACTCTCATTACTTATTTACAGGTGTCGACAACCCAAATTGCTATGTTTTATTAATGTATTGCAAACACAACAGTCTACTTATTTACAGGTGTCAGACAACCCAATTGCTATGGTTTTATTAATGTATTGACAACCAACCGTCTACTTATTTACAGGTGTCAGACAACCCAAATTGCTATGGTTTATTAATGTAGAAAATTTCAAACCAACGTCTACTTATTTACAGGTGTCTGACAACCCAAATTGCTATGGTTTTATTAATGTATTGCAAATACATACTCTCAAACCAACTCTACTTATTTACAGGTGTCTGACAACCCAAATTGCTATGGTTTTATTAATGTATTGCAAACCAACGTCTCTTATTACAGTGTCTGACAACCCAAATTGCTATGGTTTTATTAATGTATTGCAAACCAACTCTTCTTATTTACAGGTGTCTGACAACCCAAATTGCTATGGTTTTATTAATGTATTGCAAACCAACGTCTACTTATTTACAGGTGTCGACAACCAAATTGCTATGGTTTTATTAATGTATTGCAAACCACGTACTTATTTACAGGTGTCTGACAACCCAAATTTATGGTTTTATTAATGTATTGCAACCAACGTCTACTTATTTACAGGTGTCGACAACCCAAATTGCTATGGTTTTATTAATGTATTGCAAACCAACGTCTCTTATTTACAGTGTCTGACAACCAAATTTTATGGTTTTATTAATGTATTGCAAACCAACGTCTTCTTTTTTACAGGTGTCTGACAACCCAATTATATGGTTTTATTAATGTATTGCAAACCAACGTTACTTATTTACAGGTGTCTGACAACCAAATTGCTATGGTTTATTAATGTATTGCAAATACCAAAACGTCTACTTATTTACAGGTGTCTGACAACCCAAATTGCTATGGTTTTATTAATGTATTGCAAACCAACGTCTACTTATTACAGTTTCTGACAACCAAATTGCTATGGTTTTATTAATGTATTGCAAACCAACGTCTACTTATTTACAGGTGTCGACAACCCAAATTGCTATGGTTTTATTAATGTATTGCAAATACATTACTCTCAAACCAACGTCTACTTATTTACAGTGTCGACAACCCAAATTGCTATGGTTTATTAATGTATGCAAACCAACGTCTCTTTTTACAGGTGTCTGACAACCCAAATTCTATGGTTTTATTAATGTATGCAAATACATTACTTCAAACCAACGTCTACTTATTTACAGGTGTCTGACAACCCAATTGCTATGGTTTTATTAATGTATTGCAAACCAACGTTACTTATTTACAGGTTCGACAACCCAAATTGCTTGGTTTTATTAATGTATTGCAAACCAAGTCTACTTATTTACAGGTGTCGACAACCCAAATTGCTATGGTTTATTAATGTATTGCAAATACATTACTCTCAACCAACGTCTACTTATTTACAGGTGTCAGACAACCCAAATTGCTATGGTTTTATTAATGTATTGCAAACCAACGTCTACTTATTTACAGGTGTCAGACAACCCAAATTGCTATGGTTTATATTAATGTATTGCAAACCAACGTCATTCTTATTTACAGGTGTCTGACAACCCAAATTGCCTATGGTTTTATTAATGTATTGCAAACCAACGTCTACTTATTTACAGGTGTCTGACAACCCAAATTTATATGGTTTTTTAATGTATTGCAAACCAACGTCTACTTATTTAAGTGTCTGACAACCCAAATTGCTATGGTTTTATTATGATTGCAAACCAACGTCTACTTATTTACAGGTGTCTGACAACCCAAATTTATACGGTTTTATTAATGTATTGCAAACCAACGTCTACTTATTTACAGGTGTCAGACAACCCAAATTGCTATGGTTTTATTAATGTATTGCAAACCAACGTCTACTTATTTACAGGTGTCTGACAACCCATATTGCTATGGTTTTATTAATGTATTGCAAACCAACGTCTACTTATTTACAGGTGTCTGACAACCCAAATTTATACGGTTTTATTAATGTATTGCAAACCAACGTCTTCTTTTTTACAGGTGTCTGACAACCCAAATTTATATGGTTTTATTAATGTATTGCAAACCAACGTATACTTATTTACAGGTGTCTGACAACCCAAATTGCTATTGGGGAGGGCCGGGGTTTAAAAAAACAAAACACGAATGATAAAATACGTTAAAAAGGGCGTGACGTTGTCCCTAACCCTAACCCTAACCCTAACCCTAACCCTAACCCTAACCAATGTCACGGTGCATGGAATTCTATTGAGACATTCCTCCGTTCCTTTAAAATTCTTGACATCAGCAGTGCAGGCTTCAAACAAACTATTGTGATACGTGTTCACATAATTTTTGAGAGCTGGTGTACCGGTTAATTCGGTTGATTGAAGGCTTTAATTTTATTAGCAGCAGGTGTCAATCGTCATGGTCAACGTACACAAATTTGCAGGTCTGACAACCCAAAACGTCATGGGCTCATTGTTGTAATGGGAATAGACTAGATCGATACTTTCAAAACCAACTCAAAATATTGTCCATTACGACAACAATGTTTTGAATCAAGCCCCATAATAACGTTAGGTTATCAGACCTGCTACTATGTGCACGTTGGTCTTGGGTAAATATGATAATTAATGTAGGTTCTCTTATGTTGCGTGTATTTATCACGGAGCGTTCACCATTATGAATGGCGGAGACTCGCATAAACCGTGCGTTGTAAACAGGCGGCTTTGTGGTCTAGTGGTATGACTCTCGCTTTCGGATCGGAAGGTCCGAGCCTCGCGCTCGGTGCATAGTTGAGTCCTTAGAAGAGACTTTTTACTCACATTCTCTCATCGTACTCAGGTGTAAAATGAGTACCTAGCCGTTAACAGCGTTGTCTTTGTCCGAAAAATTGTAATATCGCCTAACAGACTTCATGTCCAGTCCTACATGTTAAATGTTGCTGTTGACCAGGGACCCCTTGTAAAGCGCTTTGAGCACATTTAGTGGATATTGCGCAATATAAAGCTCTATTTATTTTTTAAAACAGTAAGTCGACGATCACTTAAAAATAAAAAGAAAAAAAAAAAGAAAATTCCCTTTATTCATCTCGTAACGGATATTTGTCTCTCGGGTCTATTCCAAGGGAAGACTGGAATAACCCGGACGCAATGCACCGCATCAATTTGAGCTCGGGCCAGCAGGTGACATTACTTGCTCAAGGCTACACAGCGCAGCGGAGCGGCGGGTGATCGAACTCGGTACCTTTCGGGTACGAAGCAAAGACCGTACCGTACCTACCGCTGAGCAACGCTGCCCGACTATAGTGAGTTCGAAGATGACGTCACTCAGGTGTTTGTTATTGTTTTTTGCCACCCGCGTTTATGAGTAATGCTCACTGAACTGTATTAACCAGACTATAAAAGTTCATGGTTACACACAGTTTTGTGTGTTGGTCCGTTATACTTCCGGATGGCAATGTTATGAGCTTCTCAGCCAAGCGCATACTATCTATCGATATATATATATATATATATATATATATATATATATATATATATATATATATATATATATATATATATATATATATATATATATATATATATAATTGGATAAAAAGACAAAACGCTTGACTGATTTACTTTGAAGAGTGCTAATGCTATAAGTACAAATTGGGTCTTCGCTATTGGTGGAGAATGGGGGCAGTCTGTTTCCCGGTAAGTCGAAATCAGAAGGTCATGGAGGAGATTTTAAAAATCAAGTATATATATATATATATATATATATATATATATATATATATATATATATGTGTGTGTGTGTGTGTGTGTGTGTGTGTGTCTGTGTGTATTTGTGTGTGTGTATGTGTGTAAATAAATATATATATATATATATATATATATGTGTGTGTGTGTGTGTGTGTGTGTCTGTGTGTATTTGTGTTTGTGTGTGTATGTGTAAATAAATAGATATATATATATATATTAGGGGCAGCGTGGCTCAGTGGTACTGTCTTTGCTTCCTACCCGAAAGTTACCGAGTTCAATCACCCGCCGCTGTGTTAAATGGCCTTGAGCAAGTCACCTCGCCCTAGCTCACTTTGCGGCGCTGCTCTGCGGCTGACGCCTGGGTAATTCCAGTCTGCCCTTGGAATAGGACCTAAAGACAAATTTCCCCTTGGGGATGAATAAAGGGAATTTTATTATTTTTATTATATATATATTATATATATATATATATATATATATATATATATATATATATATATACATAAATTATTTGTTTTCACCTCTTTTTTTATTTTTTTACTTATTCTCTTACAACGTTGTTTCGTCCAGAGTTCCTGGAGTCATCAGGGAGGATGATTTGAGGTGTTTGGGAGGAATGCTGCGATTCCAGCTATATATATATATATTATATATATAAATGTAAATTTTCACTCACATTATTCTTGCCAAGACGATTCGTTTCAGTGTTCCCACCTCATCAGTCGGCATAATCCATTTGTACAAATGGATTATGCCGACTGATGAGGTGGGAACACTGAAACGAATCGTCTTGGCAAGAATAATGTGAGTGAAAATTTACATTTATATATTAGCTCTAACCACCATTATCGAGCACTTTCGTACCTACAAGTACCCACCAACACTCATAAATATATATATATATATATATATATATATATATATATATATATATATATATTGCGCTATATATATATATATATATATATATATATATATATATAGCGCAATATCCAGTATAGTGCTCAAAGCGCTTTACAAGGGGTCGCTAATCAATAGCAACACTAAACATCTTTTGCGACGAGACGTAACGCCTGTAAAGCGGTATTACATTTCTGTTTTTCAGACGGAGACAACGATGGTATTCATTTTACACCTGAGTTTGGTGAGAGAACGTGAGTAAAGAGCCTTTTCCAAGGACTCAACCAAGCGCCGATAAGATAAGTGATGATGAATGGAATGATAATAATATGCGCCTTACCGTCTCAATTCGGTTTTGTATCTGGGCTGTCAATATCGGTGGTCGGCGAATCAAACCTCTGAAGACTCGATTTCCACGATCGGCGGATCAAAACTATAAAGTCTCCAAACGAGCTTTGGGCACCATGATTTATTTAAATTTGGGCGGATCAGACCTTAAAACCCAAGTTTATTTCTTTCTTTTAAAAAAAAATAAATTTGGATATAGATCTATGTGAGCTTGAGCTTGAGCTTTTGTATAGGGAATGAGATTAGCGGAAGAGTAGCGTCCCTTGATTTACGTCACCTTACAGAGAGAACGTCAATTTGGTTTTGAAGTGTCTCAAGCCGCTTTCACCGAAAGCGAGGACGAGAGACGCATGCGCACAACCAACATGACGTTCTCTCTCTAATAACTTTTCCGCCGGTGACGTCACAGACTATGGCGGTGATGTCCAATCAAGGAACGCTACTCTTCCGCTAATCTCATTCCCTATAGCGCAATATCCACTACAGCAACACGTAACATGTAGAACAAGACACGACGCTTGTGAGGCGATATTACAATTTTTTCTGACAGAGACGAGGCTGATAACGAACAGGTACTCATTTTACACCTGAGTACGGTGAGAGAATATGAGTAAAGAGCCTTTTCCAAGGAATCAACTATGAGCCGAGAGCGAGGCTCGAGCCCAGGACCCTCCCGAGCCGAAAGGGAGTGTCATACCACTAGACCACATAGGTGCACATATTGGCAGGTCTGATAAGCGAACGCATTTATGGGCCTGTTTTAACATTGTTGTAATAGGCAATATTGTTATTATTATTATTATTATTATTATTATTATTATTATTATTATTATTATTATTATTATTATTATTATTATTATTATTATTATTATTATTCATCATCATCATCATATTATTATTATTATTATTATTATTATTATTATTATTATTATTATTATTATTATTATTATTATTATTATTATTATTTTACGTCGGGTTGAGAATATTTCCATCACAACAACGATGAGCCCATAATCAATTGGGTTATCAGACCTGCAATAAATACGTACACGTCGGTATAGATGTTTAGCATGTTTAGCATTGAATTCACCCCGACGTAATCGATTAATTGTGTGATTATAGGTTACGTATTATTATCAAATTGACCGAATTCTTTGAGGTTTACAACTGCTGTCGGTATCCGGGATCAGAATGCATATTCCATAACCTGATAAAAATCTGTTGTAGATCTATTAGATAAGAGAACACAATCGATATAGAAAACGATTCACCTGTTTTATATATATATATATATATATATATATATATATATATATATATATATATATATATATATATATATATAATTTTTTTTAAAGGTTGAGGGCGATATGTACTTGTTTGCAGGTCTGATAACCCAAATAGGCTTCAACAGTCGTGACGTCACTTCCCTCGTAATGACGCATAGTAACTTAGTAACTGGTTCTAAACTATCGGAACAATGAATGGCGGACGCCCTTATGCAATACTTCTCCGACGACGAGCATAAAAGTGTATCCATAGGAGGAAAAACATTATAAATCATTTTCTGACTTTTATACATTCTGATCACATGACATGTGAAAAAGTTCTAGCCAGCATGAAGAATGAAAGGTACCTGGCCGTTAACAGTCTCTGTCGGGAAAAAAATGTAATATTATCGCCTATAAGGCGTCATGTTTCGTCCTACAAGTTAAGTGTTGCTGTTGGCCAGGGACCCCTTGAAAAGCACTTTGAGCAGGTTTAGTGGATATTGTTCTGTATAAAAGCTCCATTTTAAAAAGCTCAGTTTTTTTCATTCATGGCTCTGAAGGACTATCTACGACAACGGATGAAGTGGTTGGAGCGCAGTCTTT
This sequence comes from Berghia stephanieae, assembly GCF_034508935.2. Taxonomy (NCBI): domain Eukaryota; kingdom Metazoa; phylum Mollusca; class Gastropoda; order Nudibranchia; family Aeolidiidae; genus Berghia; species Berghia stephanieae. The sequence continues at coordinate 13,958,518 of NC_088369.1, forward strand.
GAATATTGCGTTATATGTGGCCCATCGTCTCAAAACGGTATTATGTCGGAACGAACCAGATGCTTAAAATCTGAATTAAATGTTAAACTGGTCAAAATTTTTAATCGTTGGCATTAGCACCCTAAAATATGGTATCCATCCTCCTCAATAAAACATACAAACTCAACACAAGACTGATATTTCTGGCTATAAATTCAATTTTCAACATCTTAACCAACCAGGCTTACTACCGTTTTGAGGCGAAGGGTCACATGTAGATAATCATGTCTATTCATTTTATCATTGAAGCAGCATGGCTCAGCGGCACGATCTTTGCTTCGTACCCGAAAGGTACCGAGTTCGAAATACCATCTGCCTGCGCTGTGTGGTCTTGTGCAAGTCACCTCGCCCTCGCTCAGTTTGCGGCGCTGCATTGCGGCTGACGCCTGAGGTATTCCATTGATGGATGTTCTGTTTGATGGTGAACTGTGTTGGGGGTTTTTTGTGT
>NC_088369.1:13971504-13996504 GCF_034508935.2 Berghia stephanieae
TTGGAGACTTTTGATTTTGATTTAATACTGCATTCATTGATTCATAACAGGACATGGCAGAATTGCATCAAATATGTGCAGATGGAAATTTGGGAACAGTGATGCCTGCCGGAAATGTCAGGCAGCTCCAGAGACCAGCAATCACAACGTCCTCCACTGTCCAGTAACTAAACTTGAAGGTGGCTCCGAAACCGTCCTTAAGGCGGAGGATGACTTTCGAAGCTGGGTTGACTAAATGAATTTGGAGGTGTAGCCAGACGCTTCTACTACATTGATTCTAATAAATTGGGCGTATTTATTTTAAGTAAAATTTCATTAAAGTCAATTTTTGTAACTGGTTCATCTCGAAAAAACACCCAATTAAGAAGGTAAGTCGGAAGTCCTGATGGCTCAATTGGTAGAGCACTCCCTTCACACGCAAAGGGACTGAAATCGATGCCGGGTGAAGTCAACATTTTTTTCTGAACCCCTCCCTGCAACCCCAACAGTGATTGGATAGCTAGGTCTGTTAGATATAGTGGTTTGTTTTTGTTTTTAAGGGTTTTACAGCGCTTGCAACACATTAAGGTCATATCAGCGCCAGTAAAAAGGAAGATAATGAGATAGTGAAAAGTTCTAGAATTACAATTAAAGCACCCAAGAAAAGGTAAGACAAAGGGGAATTGGTTCAAATAGGAAATAGATATAGATTCCAAGAGCACACTATCAAAGTACTTAGTTTGAGATCACCTAAAAGTCTCATCCAGACACAAGCACAGGTACCAACTAAGAGGAATACACTCAAATAATTACCAATCATATAATATAATATGTAAACTAAACATAAAACAATGCATAACAGAGAGATGATTTACAAGGAAAAAAATATCATCTCGCAAAACTATAACCATACATTCGACTGTTTCCCGCCCAGCCAAGGAACTCCGGCAAGGATCAGGACAAAACTAAGTAATCTCATTCCAAGACAATGACAGGAAACAATTGGAAAACGGGTATGGGGGGATAGAAGACACAGCATGTACCTTCCTGCCCACTATGGGAGGTCAGGACCCCCACCCAGAGATATAGTGGAAATCACTTTTGCAATAGATTAACGTCCAATCCAAAGGGTAGCAAAGCAATGGCTATTATTTGTCCAATGCACGCTATAGAGAAACTGAGATAAACTCTGGCTACATGGGTCTAATGGTCCTGAAGGACTAAAATATGATGTGTATATGTGTGTGTGTGTGTGTTTGTGTGTGTGTGTTTGTGTGTGTGTGTGTGTGTGTGTGAGTGTGTGCCTGTGTGAGAGTCACAAATCAGCTTTAAGGCTCTCTGTATAATCAACAAAGGATTAGGTTTACTAAGGCACTTGTTATAATGTAAAAATATTGTTGCTTGAAGCTTGAATAAATAAAATAATAATAATTATAATAATAAAATACAATATAAAATACAATAATAAAATGGAGTAGAAGCTTCAATCTAATTTACGAAGAAAGACCGATGTGGACATTTCAGATTTCCATTTGGTCAACCAAAAACGGTTAATAGGACATTAAAGACAAATCATTTGTCTTTTAGTGTCTCATTCGCCGTGTTTTGTGTAGAAGAGAATTGGCAAAACAGGTTATTATAGTCAAATAGAATCAAATCAACGTGCACATATCATCAGTGATTTCATGTATCATAACCAGCAAGTTTCACATTACAGGGATGCCCTATGCTAATTTTTTTTTTTTAAAGCCTGATAATTTTTCTCGTAAAGACCATATATGGAAATATTTCATGCAAAACTTCTCTTTATCAAATGCTATCGCCTTTAAACTATAGAAAAAAAATAAGTTCAGAAGACACTAGCAAAACATCATCTTTCAACTAAGAAGACAACTCCTATCGCTCAACAGCCATTTAAGTAAAATTACAAAAGACACGTCCCTTTCCTGCCCCCTATGTCAACACCCGAATGAAACAGTAACACACCACCTGCTTGAATGTCAACCTCTTGAAGACCTGAGATGCACATTCCTCCCACCAAATCCAGGCATCAGTAACACACTCTATAGCCACCTGGAACAACTACAAAAGACGTTTTATCTTCTACGTCATGGCACAAGACCAAAGGGCTAGAGCTTAGGATAAGTAAATAATTTAGTAAACCACAGAAAAGGATACATATCCATCTAGCTTACCCTTAACTGTTGCTTTAAATAACCAATGCTTTCGTCTTTCAACAAAATCAACTCATCAATACCGAACAAAGTTACCTGGAAATGTTCACAAAGCCAGTTTTCAAATTAAAGCCAGAAAAAAAAAGCGGGCATCCCTGCACATAAAAAGTATCAATGCAGGGCATAGTAATGAAGAATTTTTACATTCCACTGACTGGGGTAACTTTGCCTCTAAAAATTTGGACCATTCAAGAGAATATTTAGTTCTGTATATTTGGCATTTATTTCCTTTGATAAAAAGTCCAGTCTTTTCACCAGGAAAACATCGACAACAAAGCTAAGACCACTCATAATGATCCAAATTCAAAGAGGCAGATTTTCCCTTTAAAGTATTATCGCATGTGCCAAAATCATGATATATCTCAAAACCATTAGATTTCTCGTTGTTTTTATAAAACAAATCTTTAAAATTTATAAAAATATATAAAATAATATATATCTTATAATATACCATTATAGTGACCAAATGTCACTTTACGATATTGTGTGAAATCAAGAGCGATAGATGCAGGTCTGATAATCTTACACAATGTTGGGCTCGAGTTAACATTGCAGTACCTAATGGACAATACTTTGCGCTGATTTGAGAGTATTTCCATTACAAAAATGAGGCCACAGCAATTTGGGTCATCAAACTTGTAAATACTTATGTAGATGTACAAGTCACTGATTACGTTTGAGTTTTTTAAAGGATTTTATGGCATATGGGGCACGTTTATGTCATTTATGCACCAGTAAAAAAAAGGGTTAGTCAAAATATTCTAAGATTTATTATTATAAAAACCCAAGACAAAGGGGAATAGTACAAATAGGGAACGGATGAAAATTTTAAGAGCATACTATCAGTGTACTCAGTTTGAGATCACCCAAAAAGTCTCATCCAGACATAAGTACAGAATCCCACGATGAGGAATACACTTAAATGTTTACAAACCATTATAGAATCCCACAAGATGGAATACACTCAAATATTTTTTTAAAACATTATATATGAAATTGTAATTGATATCACAATGCATAAAAATCTATTTTGAGTAAAACCACAGGCATGCTGGAGAAAAATATTTACTAAACTCCTACGTGTTTTTGTTGTTTTTTTACAACTGATAATACAGATGTCTCATAATATTTTTTGCTATTATGTTACGTATAGCATAACCTGATCAGGTTTACCCTAAAACAAAACATGAACAATAATATCATTTCACAATTTAAAGCCCGTCAAACTTATTCCTCACTCCCTAAATATTTTCTTGTAAATTTTCTCAAATTCTCCAATAGCTAGATGCCACTTTTTTTTTTTTGGCAATTTCATATTTTCTTGTAAATTTTCTCATATTTCCCAATAGTTTCATGTCATTTTTTTTTCTCAATTTCAGATTTTCTTGTAAATTTTCTCATTTTTCCCAATTGCTTCACATGCCACTATTTTCCCCAATTTCATATTTTGAATTTCTTGTAAATTTTATCATATCTACTTATTTTGGCCTGAATTTCCAATCGATAGGTAAACATCGTCGTCTGTTGTTTTTTTTATTTTTAGGGTTTTACCTTGAACCATTTGGTTATTCTGGCCAGTAAAATGGATAGAAATGGGATTAAAGTTTAATTACTTAAGCCAAGAAAAGTATGACAAAGGGAATGGAACACAATAGGTCAATGTAGATCCAAGAGCATCACAATGTATTAATTTGAAATTACTCAAGCTCATCAGAAGAAGCACAAATCCAACAAATGAGGAACACTCAATGAATTATACATTCAAAATAAAAATAATAATAATACAGAAGATGTTACATGAAAAAAATATCATTAAAACAATAATATGTTTGAACCTACTAGGATGGGAGCCAGAAAAAATAATTATTAACAAGAAAAAGTGTTGTAAACAGATATAAGGGGATAGAAGACACAGTATGATCGGTATGGATAATAATACTGTTAATATATTGAGCCAAGCAGTTTATATTTGATATCAATTTTGTTTTTAAGTATATATGATATTTTTTCATATTTGGCAAATATGAAATGTAAAGAGATTGGTAACGATAAAATATATATAAATGAAATAGATGGCAATGATAAATATTAATAAATAACAGATAGTATAAATAATTATACTATAACAAATTTAATGATAAATATATTATATATATAAAAATATTAATATAAATAATATTAATATATGAATAAGATCAACATTTGAATATATAATATAAGATAGTTTGATTCATACATAGTGTGGTAAATCAGAGGTTTATATAACAGATGGTAAGTGAAAGTATTGTTTTTTTCGTATTTTATATAGATTGTTTATTATATATATATATATATATATATTATATATATATATATATATATATATATATATATATATATATATATATATATATATATATCCAACATAGACAATTAATTAAGGAGTTTAAAACGGAATGCAAAGGACTGGTACAAGATCGAGGAAGCATGGAGAAAAGTCGTTTCCATCCAGTCAACCTCTGATCTTTTGATTTGACACAGGAAAAAAACATTAGGGAGTTTCATGAAGCTAGCAACACACACTAAAAGGTCATTTCAGCACCGTTAATAAGAAAAATAATGGGATGGTTTAAAGGAGTGAGAGTGTCAGGACAAAACCAAGTAATCTCATCTATAGGCAAAGACAGAAAGCATTTGGAAAATAGACACAGGGGGGATAGAAGACATAGCAAGTACCTCCCTGCCCACTATGGGAAGTCGGGACGACTCTGTCAACTATGTGAGGTCAAAGGACCCTACCCAGTATATATTTATCTATTAATTTACCTATTTATCTATTTAACCAGTTATTGCAGATCTAAAATTAAGCTGGCTGGCAAAGTTAGACGATAAAGACTATTAATTTCAAACAGAAAGTTGCAGGAAGAAAAACAAGGTTGGGCTGATACAGGACCTCCAGTCCCCTCCCCTGCCCTCTCTAGCCCAATGTGGGGGGGGGGGGTGCAATGATTCCCCACTCTGAGAGACTCTCCAAACCCTCAGTGTGATGGGAAGTACACTCATGCTATTCTTCCGCTATCGCAAAAATTCAGAATAAAAATCTTCATACATTGGAATTAGATCGCATATTCGTGAGATAAAAAATAAAAATAATCTTTAAATTTAAAAAGAACAACATATCTTCAAAAAAAAAATATTTTTTTTACAAAATATTATTGAAATGAAAAAAAAATTAAATTAAATAAATAATCAAAAGTCGGAATCAGAAATGAAATCGGAACAATAGGCTGGTCAACAAGTATAAAAATCTGAGTTGAAATTTGATGGACTTAAATGACAAAATATAATTTTGTTAAAACTAAATAGGCATGTAAATGACTTTGAATTTAAAAAGTGTGCGTAGCTTTGTCAAAATAGAAATTAAATTTATTTTTTTTAATTGATAATATAAGGATTAATACAAGTTGCGAAACATCCCAAAATGCAATCCATGGGCTAAAATCAGTGTAATGAGGGAAATACAAAGCTGCCAGAAATTGGGGACATATAAAAAGCAATAAACAAAAATAACATATAACAGCTTCAAAAAAGAACAAACTACCAAAAACAGAATGTTTCGGGCTCAAAACCCTTCTTCAGCCAACAAAAACAATAAAAACATTACTTTTTTTTAAAAACAGATAGAGGGTAGAGAAAGCTATTTTGAAGTTGTTATGGTCATTTTTGATTTTTTTTTTTTTTTTGTAATGCCGGTTCGAACCAGGTGATGAGAAGTGACTTGAAAATCAAAATGATCAAAAACACGAATGTTAAGTTTCCTGCTCCTTGACTCAGTCACTCAACCTCAGTCGATTTTTTTTATACTTTTCAAAATTAAATTTTAAATATATACTCATGATCGGAGGTCCGATTGCCATTGGAATCAACTGGTCCAATCCATCATCTGATGGACTCTCTCATGATAGACCTTTGAGTTACCACATGGAGATATGTTGTTGACTGTTGACAATTGATTTACAAAGATCTGACCAAATCCCACTTGGTTGCAATAATTTATAATTGCTTATACAGATGTTGCTTTACATTTGTTGATGAATTGTTGACTCCCGATAAAATAAACTGTTCATCTTCAAGCTAAAAGAAAATTGGCATGCACATAACTTTATTAAACTACCGCTAGTGCGTAAAATAACAAAATATTTAAAAAACAGAAGCTTTAAAAATACAAATAAAATTTTATCAGAAAAATGTAAGTAATGAGGGGGGTAAACGTAGCCAGAGCAAAATTCATTGTGCCTCGTTAAATGGAATTCCAAATACAACATGCCTTGAAATCTTCCAACATAATACTGATTGAAGAAGATGGGACATAAAATATACAACACGATAACAACAAGAAATGAAGTGAGTTGAAACATGACAGAAGACATTAGAGAATAGAAACTTTGCGGAGATGGGGTCTCCAACCCACGATCCTACTGTTACGACAACTCCGCCGCCATGAGAGGGTAGTTCTACAGTCTATGCCACCCACCACGCAAAGAGCTACTCTCACTGCCAGACGGAGTTGTAACATTAGGGTTGTGGGTTCGAGCCCCCATTTCCGCGAAGTTTTTATTCTCTATTGTCTTCTGGCACTTTTCTACTAACTTCATGTCTTGTTATTATCAACATAAGTGCCTGCTCCACTCACTTTAATGAATTAATACAACACGACAATTGAGAGGCAAATGTGAAACATGCAATGCACAGAATGCATTTCTAACCTGGACATACCAATCTACTTGAAGCATCAAAATTCCGTAGACCAGTGCTGATGGTGACAAAAAGTGAAAAAAGAAGAAAATTTTTAACATTTGAATTTAAGCCCCAATTTTTTGCTGCATTAACCCCCACTTTTAGAGCAATTGAGATGATAAACTATCACTGATACTCTAGCTAACTTCTGGAGAGTAGGGAACTGCACATATTTGTTCCATCACACATCAAGTCTCTGACTGCCTGTATATTTGATTGGGGGAAATGTAACTTTTTAAAAGGAGGAAATTCCTCTTCCACTCAAAAATCTCGGATTTCCGCAGATGCGAGGAAAACCATCAGCACTGGTAGACGTCAGGGGAGCAAAAAATAATAAAAGTGACAATAACTAACTGTATTTATAAACCACCAATCCCAAGAAGGTGTATAAAAAAACCCAATGTACCCAAGAGAGCCGGTTAAAATGTAAAGAAAATATAAAGGGTAAATGTGACTTGTATGTATTGAAATAATTTTTTTTTAAAAAGCATTTCAGCCCTTGGCCGTCTTCATGGGACAAACAAAACATGCCGAAAATGATGAGAGAAAAACCTAAATATAGATTAATGTTTGTTTATTTTTAAGGGTTTTACGGCGCTTGCGACACACTTAGGTCCTTTCTATTCGTTAATACGATTATCTATTGCTTTTATTATTAATTACATGGCTACCTTCTTGAATGGTGCTGTGCTGTGCTATGCAGCACGGACCATAATATTCAGAATTTCGTTTCACAATTTAAATGTAGTTTTTTGTTGGATTTTTTTTTCCCCTCATTTTCTGCGAGTTTTGTTAGATCCCTGAGGAAGGCCAAGAGAATAAATATCACATTAAAAACCAGAATGTATGTCCTTTGGTATCAAAATATTTGTTTCAACAAGTTTTTATCCTATTACCGATACTTACACAAAAGCTGTGGACTGTAACAAGTAATGAACAAAAAGAAATATAACAACTTCAAAACAAAACAAAACAAAAAAACTTGAACGTTTTGGGTTAAAATGCCTTCTTCAGTCAATAACAAAAATATTTGAGACAATAATTCCTCCGTTTTAACTCACTCAATCCTAGAGATTTTTGCTACTTTTCAAAATTGGAAAAAATGTATTAAAAATGAGCATGTCCATAGATAGTTTTATTCAACTACCTTTAACATGCAATAAACTATCAAACATTAGCTTTGATACTACACCTATAATTTGTCTCATAAAAATGTAATAGATAGGCGTGGGGTAAAAGTAACCTGGGTAAACTACGAATATAGTCGGTGTTAGGGTTGAGTGAGTTAACTGTTTTTTTTAGTTATTGGCTGAATGAGTGTTTTGAGCCCAAAACATTCCATGTTTGAATTTTGTTCTTTTATGAGACACAGATAAGGGAAATAGAAAATAATTAGCCTTCCTCAACAGAGGAATAAATGTTTTTTTAAAAATAAAATTCCATTTATTCATCCCCAAGGGGAAATTTTTCTTTAGGTCTGTTCCACGGGAAGACTGGAATAACCCAGCAGGCATCAGCCGCAGTGCAGCGTAGCAAAGTGAGCTCGGACGAGATGACTTGCTCAAAACCATACAGCGTGGATGGTAGACGAACTTGGTACCTTTCAGGTTAGACGGACACAAGTTCAACACCACAACTATCTTGACTCAAAGAGGAATTTATGATCTTCAGTTTTGCATGCGAAAGACTCTTGTTTGTTTTGGGGTTTTTTTGGGGGTTTTTTTGGTACCTTTCAGGTAAGATGCAAAGACCGTACCTCTGAGCCACGCTGCTCCCAGATCTGATTATGAGTCAGATATGCCATGATTATACTACAGAAATTAACCTCTATACCAGAGATGCCAAACTAATCTCTCATAAGTTCAAATGAATGGAAAATTGAACAAATTTGTTCGATTTTCAACTATGGTTAACTCGAGAGAGAGTTAAGAATCAGAAATGTGCAGTTTGGGAGCAAAAAAATGTGTAATGATATTTCCACAAAAAAAAAAAAAAAGTGTAATCTGGCAAGCTCCCCTTTTCATGTGTAAAATTGAACACATAATTCAACAGTGTTGTGACTCTGTATAAATATTCCTTAACTCCTATTATCAAGAGGAAAACGTTGGCTTGCCAAAAAATAAGAAGTTTTCAAATATTTTCATATTGGCACCGATTATTTTTTTTTCTATTTGTAAAAAAAAAATACGAAGTTTTCATATATTTTCGTACTGGCACCAATGTTTTTTTTTAATTAAAAAACAAAAAAAAGTTTTCAAATATTTTCATATTGGCACCGATTATTTTTTTTTAATTTGTAAAAAAAAATAAAAAGTTTTCAAATATTTTCGTATTGGCACCAATTTTACATAAAAAGGATGTAATTTTTATACTAGTTGGCATCTCTGCTTTGGTAACTTGACTAGCTGGCAATCATAGAGATATAAAATACAAGATTCACAATGAGCATTTTTTATTCTATTAAACACTGTGCCTTCTGGCGTAATAATACATCGTGCATGTAAAAAAAGCACAGTAACTTTATGAAAGGAAAGAAGGCAATTTATTGCACAGACACAAGTTAAGCACCACAACTATCTTGACTCAAAGAGGAATTTATAAGCTTCAGTTTTGCATGTGAAAGACGCTTGTTTGTTTTTTTTTGTTTTTTTTCTGGGGTTTTTTTTTAAGGGTTTTACAGCGCTTATGACAAATTTAAGTCATATCAGCACCAGTAAAAAGGAGTAATAGGATTTAGCCAAAAAATTCTAGATTTGCAATTTAAGCACCCAAAAAAAAGCAAGACTAAGGGGAATTGGTTCAAATAGGGAACAGATGTAGATTCAAAGAGCATGCCATCAATGTACTTAGTTTGAGATCACCTTAAAGTCTCATCCAGACATAAGCACAGGATCCCACTAAGAGGAATGCGCTAAAATGTTTACAGAATACATCCAAAACAGAGTACATGTCTGCTAATACATAACAGAGAGATGATTTACAAGGAAAAAAATATCAACTCTCAAACCTAAAACTAAAAATTTAACTCTGGTAAGGGCCAGGACAAAACCAGGAAATCTCAATCCAAAACAAAGACAGAAAGCAACTCGGAAAGCAGAGGATAGAAGGGTATAGAAGACACAGCAAGTGACCTCCTGCCCATCATGGGAACTCAAAGGACTCAAAGAGAAATTTATGATAATCAATTTTGCATGCAAAAAGATGCTGGTTGAGTATCTCATTGTTGTATAAATCTATTGGCAATCGTTAGGCCTGGGGTTTGATTCCCAGTTGAGGAAGTCTGATTTTTTTTTTTTTTAATAAAATAATTTTCAATCTCATATTTTTATTTCTGCTTTTGCAATTCGCCATTCAAACCTTGTCAGATTTTCACCTTGCATCCTTATCCTTAACTGGTCCCAAATTCTAGCCTTTTTCATCGTCATCTCACAAAACAACCCATACAAACAATAAATAAAAAGGGTACTTTGTACATGGAAGAACTTCAAATATTTAAGCCTCTCGAACACCATACAGTGCAGCAAGGAAAATCTGGAACAAGTCGGGATCCAGATTATTTGTTTGAGATTTCCAAATTTTCAGAATTTCCGTGTTAATTATTTTCCAATTATTGTTTGAGATTTCTGTGATTTTGAGATTTGCCTGTTTGAGATTTCCATGTTGCACTGTAGAAGGCTACTCACTCACACCGTAACCTTCGTGAACTTCATAGTCGGACACTTCCCCATAAATCATGTTAAAAATACAAGGCAATGATCACTCGCCCGAAAAAAAAATAATTAAAAGTGAGGTGTCGTTAGTAATGAACATAACTGAATATAACGGGGGTCAGCGTGGCTCAGCGGTACGGTCTTTGCTTCGTACCCGAAAGGTACCGAGTTCGATCACCCGCCGCTGCGCTGTGTGGCCTTGAGCAAGCTATCTCGCCCTAGCTCAATTTGCGGCAATGCACTGCAGCTGACGCCTGGGTTATTCCAGTCTCCCCTTGGAATAGACCCAAGAGAATAATTTCCCCTATGGGATGAGTAAAGGGAATTTTTTTTTTTTAATTTTAAAAAGAAAAGAAAAAAGAACGAAATACCAAACATGGAACATTTCTGGCTCAAAACCCTTCTTCAATCAACAACAAAGACTATAAAAACATACATTCCTTTTTTTTTAAAAACAGACAAACGGCGGAGAAATATTTGGCACATCCATTCCATAAGTTAAGAAGATCTTGGATCTTTGATTCGAAGATCTTATTACTTACATATACAGGATATGTCATATTATTACTCTGTCGTTTATCTGGTTTTAAAGTAATGTATTTGTGCTTTTATTGCTTTTGTTGTTTGGCTGAAGAAGGGTTTTGAGCCCAAAACGTTCCATGTTTGGTATTTTGTTCTTTTTTTTAAGTTGTTATAGTCATTTTTGTTCATTACTTTTTTAAAGTCTGCAGCGTCTAAAAGCTTAGTATCGCTTAATGAAACAAATGATCACACTGGACACTGGTTGTGATAATGAACACAACTCACTAGTTGCTTTCTTTTGGGTGTTGTGACACAATTGGATTCAGTAGTCTGATGTCACGCCACCCGGCAACGGCGGCCATCTTGGCTTGGTTCTAAACAAAGAAAATCATTACTTTTTATTCTTCATGCTGACTAGAACTTTTCATATGCCTTGTGATCAGAATGTGTAAAAGTCAAAACATGATCAAATTGATGGGGTTTTTTTTCCTCTGGATACGCTTTTATGCTCGCCGGAGAAATATTTCATACGGCGTCCGCCATCGTTCTAATAGTTTAGAGCCAGTGTTACTAGGTTACCATACGTCATTAGGAAGGAAGTGACATTACGACTGTTGAAGAGTATTTTGGTCAGTGTCGGGTCGTTACCCTCGATAACTTATCGTCTGACGCTGAGACTTGAATTTTAACATAATTTTTAGATGAGTGCACAGCCTAGTAAGTTGTCGTTAGTAGTGCTCAAGGGAACAGATGATCCCATTGGTTCAACTATTGAATACAACTCGCTATTTAACTTTTTTTATGGTGATTGTCGCCTTGTACTTACTGTGACAGGATTTTTATTTTGGTCAGAGTCAGGCTATGAGTTTACGAGGTTACAGTCACACCAACACACACACACACCAATACAGACAATCACACACATGCATGCACTCACACAAACAAACACCAAGTAAACAAACAAATCATTAAATAATAAAATTAGACTTTAACTTTCACTGATTAACTAACTGAGCACAAACAACAGAGATGCCAAACCCAAGAATCAGAAATGTGGAATTTGGGAGGAAAAAATGGGAAACTTCCAAAAAAGATCCAGTGCAGTGCCTATTTTAAGACTAAAATTGAACTCCGTTCACAATGTGATGAAAAATACAAAAATCTTTTTAAAATTACATATATTTAGTAAGCCACCAATTTCCTCGTATCAATATGGGGTTAAGAGTAATTTGTACTATTAATACAAGGAAAACAGCAGCTTACCAAAAAGATCAACTAGTTTTTGGTAAATTTGTGTCCAGCTTTCACTGGATTCTAGCATGTCGAATTCCAGCATGCTCTGCTATACAACACACTGGAGCTGGGTGACCAAATTTATTGCTTACCTCCCATGAGCACCGAATTCCAGCATGCTCTGCTATACAACACACTGGAGCTGGGTGACCAAATTTATTGCTTACCTCCCATGAGCACCGGATTTCAGCATGCTCAGATTTTAGCACACATTTTAGCTTCTTCCAAGAGCATGCTAGAATACAGTCAGTACTGTATATTTCATATTGGCACCATTTTTATGTTTTAAAAAAATTGTTATTTTCGTAATAGTCGGCATCTCTGAATCAACCCCATTCTAACGGTGATGACATCATCCTATTCCAATCCTTCCATATGACCCTGACATCCTCAATGACCGTCTATCAGGGTCGGACATACAAATGGCATCTCTGAATCAACCCCATTCTGACGGTGATGACATCATCCTATTCCAATCCTCCCATAATACCCCAACATCCTCAATGACTGTCGGGGTCGGACATACAAATGGCATTCCGGGTCTCATCCTGGTGGTGTCGAATTCTACGTTTACAGACTGACTTGCGTAGTTTTAAGATGACCAGCAAGATGACAGGGATGATGAAGACCACTGAAAACGCCAGAAGGATGTACGTCACATGCAAATACTTGTCCTCATCAGATTCCGATTTGACGAAGGCACAGGAACTGAAATTATCTGAAAAATATTGTGGTTTAAAAATAAGGTTCAATAGTCTATTTCAGGTAATTTTGCTCAAGAGAAATTGTAAATTAACTCAGATGTTCTGATCAACAAATGAAAACAAAGGGCACAGAATAAATTCTGTTTCTGAACTGAGGTTTTCAGAGCTATGTGGTCTAGTGGTATGACTCGCTTTCGGATCGGAAGGTCCTGGGTTCGAGCCTCGCACGGCACATAGTTGAGTCCTTGGAGAAGACTCTTTACTCACGTTCTCTCACAGTACTCCGGCGTAAAATGAGGACCTGGTCATTAACAGTGTTGTCTCTGTCTGAAAAAAATTGAAATATCGCCTATCAGGCGCCATCTCCCGTCCTATATATGTTAAATGTTGAGACGGACAATAGCAATTGCTTGTTATCTTTCAGATAGGGCACTAGTCTATTGCAAAATACGTTCTGCCAAATCCAACAGACTCAGCTACCCATTCACTGCTGGGTGGACAGAGGGGAATCATCAAAAAATATCGACTGCACCGGGGATCGACCACGGTCCCTTTGTGTGTGAAGCGAGTGCTCTGCCAACTGAGCTATTGGGACCCCCAGAGAAAGAGAGTTGCCATAGATATATGTGATCCATGGTTTCAAAGCCAAAATATTTTGTCCTAGGTGCTGGAAATTGAAATAATGGCCGCAAATATGAACTTTGGGGTTAATTTCTGTTCAATTTCTTACATTGCCAAAACAAAGAGTTGGTAATTCCTATCATTTCAATTCTTCACTCGCTATAGGGCCCGGATTCATCACAGCATAACACCATTTTGAGACGATGGGTCACACACACACACACACACACACATACATGTATATAAATATATAAGTACATCATTCCTTCTTGCGTTTTCACTGGTCGTCATCACCCCTGTTATCTTATATATATATATACATATTATATATATATATATATTTATATATATATATATATATATATATATATATACAGTGCAACCCGATGTAACGACATCCGTTATAGCGACATTCCCTGTATAACGACATGGTACTCAGGCCCCATTTTATTTTACTATATATCATTAGTAATAAAAACCCCTCTATCACGACGTACATTTCAGCAAAACCCCTGTATAACGACATTTCTGGTCCGACAAACCTTGAAGGTGTTTGTCTACCATGAAATTGTTCGTAACTATTACAAGTGGTATCTTCCATTCTATGTATGTTGTCTACTCGTAATAAGCCCAGAGCTAGTTCTTATTGTAGCCAAGAAAACGCTTCTTTTTCAGCCAATCAATAGTCACATTTGTACAACACCGCAGCCAATCAGAAGGCTCGCCTTTCACCAATCAGAAGGCTCGCCTTTCACCCAATGAATGCCTGTGACAGGTCAACACTGGACTGTTTATAAATCCTTTGTCCACTCTCCATTCATTGCCGGTCCCAAGCCCGGATAAACTACAGAGGGAAAATGAAAAAGTATACATTCACTACACAAGACCCAAAACACCTCCTGATATACACACATAGGAAACTCTCTGTAACGACGTCCCTCTATAACGACACGTTTTCCCGGTCCCGACGATGTCGTTATATCGAGGTTGCACTGTATATATAAATAGAGAGAGAGAGAGAGAGAGAGAGAGAGAGAGAGAGAGAGAGAGAGAGAGAGAGAGAGAGAGAGAGACGAAGACAAAGAGAGAAACAGAGACAGAGAGAGAGAGAGACAGAGAGAGACAAAAACAGAGAGAGAGAGAGAGAGATAGAGACAGAGAGAGAGAGAGAGACAGAGACAGAGAGAGAGAGAGACGAAGACAAAGAGAGAAACAGAGACAGAGAGAGAAAAAAACAGAGAGAGACAGAGAGAGAGAGAGAGAGAGAGAGACAGAGAGAGAGAGACAGAGACAGAGAGAGAGAGAGAGAGAGAGAGAGAATATATTATTCATGATTAATTAATCAGGAATGGTGGGGGGGGGGAAACAATTCAATCCTTACAAGTCAGATTAAAACGTAAAGGCCCTTCTATGGTGGTGTCCAACAGTGTCTGAGTGGCATCTGGTAGGGGACACGAGGTCTGTGCAAACCCAATGCGTTTCTTGGCGCGGTCAAAGACCGTGTAGAATGCCTCCATGAAGATAGCCCCGAGCACGGTGCCCGTATTAGAGGTAATGAACCCATACTTGACGCATGAGATGTCTTTTCTTTCATTCTCAAAATTTGACACAGAACGGAGATAATGCTGAGGAGTAGAGAGATGAAAAAAAAAGTAGTCCTTCAGAGCTATGTGGTCTTGTGGTATGACAGTCACTTTCGGATCGGAAGGTCCTGGGTTCGACCCTTGCTCGGTTCATAATTGAGTCCTTGGAAAATGCTCCTTACTCACATTCTCTCGGGTGTAAGATGAGAACCTGGCCGTTAACAGCGTTGTCTGTGTCCGAAAAAATTGTAATATCGCCTAACTGGCATCATGTCCCATCCCACATGTTAAGTGTTGCTGTTGGCCAGAGGACGTGTGTAAAGCGCTTTGAGCACGTTTAATAGATATTGCGCTATATAAAAAGCTCAATTTTTTAATATATTTTTTTTTGTATAAGGCCCATGGAGCTAGAGTTTATCCCAGTTTCTATAGCATTAAACAAACAATAGTAATTGCTTGCTACCCTATTAATCGGATGCTATTTTCCTGGCAGCAATAGGGTACCTGAGTCTGTTAGATCAACAGACAAGCCTGTCTGATTAACGTTATACAAGCATGGATAATCTCTGGATCCATTGGATAGATATTAATTAATAGAACGTCCTTCAAAGACGGATAACCCATGACATTAAATGGACAATAGGTAGTTCGAAAATGACGTCACTCAGCTCTTTGTTATTGTTTTTGCCATCCGCGTACATGAGTAATGCTCACTGAGCTGTATTAACCCCACTATAAACGTTCATGGATACACACAGTTTTGTGTGTTGGTCCGTTATACTTCCGGATGGCAATGTTATGAGCTTCTTAGCCAAGCGCAGACCTGCCAACTTGAAATGTAAAAAAATCATAGTTTTCAGAGAGAAGAAATAGAAGACACTATAATTAACTTTACAAATTAATATTTTACATTTATCAGTATTAAATATGTCTTCAAAACCCTGAATAGATGCTTTGTGGCACCAAAGTTTTCTTTTTATCACATTGTAATGAATCAAAAATGTCTATTTATTTCTATTGTTGAAGCCAAAAATTCGTATTTTTACGATTTTTTCGCAGTAGTAGGCAGGTCTGCAAGCGCATACTATCTATAGTCATTGCTACCGATTGGAGAGAAAACTAATCTATCAGAAAGATATAACACAGGGTTGCCAATTCAGGAGGCAAAAATTTATTGAACTTTTACTTTTAGGCAAACACACAGACCGACCTCTTTCTGAGTGCTGAACTCCAGTAGTAAAAAGACTTTATGTACTTCCTTTTTTCCGTTTTGCGGGTGATTGGAAAATATACTGAGGGTTTATAACATACTGCGGCTATGTGGTCTAGTGGTATGACACTCGCTTTCGGATCGGAAGGTCCTGGGTTCGAGCCTCGCACTCAGCGCATAGTTGGGTCCTTGGAAAAGGCTCTTTACTCACATTCTCTCACCGTACTCAGGTGTAAAATGAGTACCTGGCCGTTAACAGCGTTGTCTTTGTCCGAAAAATTGTAACATCACCTAACATGCGTTATGTCCCGTTCTACAAGTTAAATGTTTATGTTGACCAGGGACCTCTTGAGCACGTTTAGTGGATATTGCGCTATATAAAAAAAGCTCCAAAAAACAAAAAAAAATTAATTCCATAAATATTCGGAAAATTGGCTACCTTGATAACAGGCCTAGCTACCCAATCAATGCTAGATTTTAGCCTTCAAAAATATCTTGTCCGTCTATCTAATGTATACAACAGAGCAGCATAAATAGTCATTATGATGGCCTTGGCTGCCTTAACCCGAAGTAGTAGAATATGGACAGCGTGGAGCGAGGGATGGAGGGGGGGGGGAGATAGAAATAATCACAACACCCCCACCTTGGAATCGATCCAAGAGTCGTTTTGAGTGAGAAGTGAGTGCTCTATCAACTGAGCAATCAGGACTCCCAGTTTAGACAACTGTGCAATGCCCTTATCCAATTCGCTGACTCCCACAAATTAAATTCCCTTTATTCATCCCATAGGGGAAATTTGTCTTCAGGGAAAGACTGGAATAACCCAGGTGTCAACCGCAGTGCAGTGCTGCAAATTGAGCTAGGACGAGGTGACTTGCTCAATGCCACACAACGCAGGGGCAGGTGATCGAGCTCGGTACCTTCCGGGTACGACGCAAAGACCGTACCGCTGAGCCACGCTGCCCCTAAATATGGAATTTCTAGTTTGGATCAATTTACAATCTACATCTTATTATTTGTTAGATCTTTGTGAGTCTATATCGTCTTGTGGTATGACAATCGCTTTCGGATCGGAACATCCTGGGTTCAAGCTTCGGCCGGCACATAGTTGAGTCCTGGAAAAGGCTCTTCACTCACTTTCTCTCATCGTACTCAGGTGTAAAATGAGTACCTGGCCGTTAACAGCGTTGTCTCTGTTGGAAAAAAATTGTAATATCGCCTAACAGGCTTCATGTCTACATATTACGTGTTGCTGTTGGTCAGGGACCCCTTGTAAAGCACTTTGAGCACGGTTAGAGGATATTGCGCTGTATAAAAACTCAATTTTTTTTTTTTTTTTAAATATTATAATAAAGTAGTCCTTCAGAGCCAGGGTTTGTCACAGTTTTTTATAGCGTGAAACGCACAATAACATGTGCTTGCAACCCTTTTGACAGGACATTTGTCTATTGCAAGTACCTTTATATTATCCTTAGTACTTCTGAGCCATCAGCCCGTGGAGCCGGAGCTCATTTCCATTTCTGTAGAGTAAAATGGAAAAGTACTTTCTGCCAGATCTAACTGATCCAGCTACCAAATCACTCCTGAATGGACAGAAGGTTCCATTTCACCCTAGAACTATAACAGTCCCATTGCATGTGAAGTGAGAGCTCTACCAACTGAGTTATTGGGAGCCCCCATACTACAATTAAAAGCAGACAAAACCAGAGTTGACCTACCTGAGGAGAGAGGTCCATACGGAATGCTGTGTTTTCCGAGCTCATCAAGTAGAAAGAAATGACAGGGAAAGCAAGGAAGGCCAGCGTCACGTCCTCGTAACACATCAAGTCCTGGCCGTCAAAGAAGGCCTGACGAGGGGCGACCACTACTGGGTGGAGCTGGCATGTCAAACGCATTGATGGAAACGGTTAGTTGTTACGATAGATCACGACTGATAAAAACAATGACCTTTTCAAAAAAATCTATAATAATAATAATAATAATAATAATAATAATAATAATAATAATAATAATAATAATAATAATAATAATAATAATAATAATAATAATAATAATAATAATAATAATTATTATTATTATTAATTATAATAATCATAATTATATTATAATAATCATAGTATAATGATGATACTGATGATGATGATTCTGATGATGCTGATGAGGAGAAGGAGGAGGAGGAGGAGGAGAAGCAGAAGAAGAAGAAGAAGAAGAAGAAGAAGAAGAAGAAGAAGAAGAAGAAGAAGAAGAAGAAGAAGAAGAAGAAGAAGAAGAAGAAGAAGAAGAAGAAGAAGAAAGAAGAAGAAGAAGAAGAAGAAGAAGAAGAAGAAGAAGAAGAAGAAGAAGAAGAAGAAGAAGAAGAAGAAGAAGAAGAAGAAGAAGAAGACACACCCACGAATTACGTGCCTGAGCGAGCCTTTACTCACGCTATAGGTCAGGGTGACCTCAGGGTCAAGCGGTCAATCCTGCAGGTAAAGCTGCATACAATGCATTAAGTTCCAAAAACATATAAATTGAGTAACGACGTTTCCTGTTTTCAGTCTACTACCACTCCTCTTCTAGATTCACAACATATTTTTCAAAGCTTGGATATAACTGCATTTTTCTCGTTTGATATTTGTGTCTGGATTTCATTATTCTGCTGTGATTAGTTCTTTAGTTATTTACATCTGAAAAACTCAATGAATAAAATCAATTACAGGAGCTATTTACTTTTTTTAAAAATTAATATTAAAATTTTGACACGACCAATTTTTTAAAAAGTGATATGGGCGCATTTAACATTCTCTGGGCTTTCTAATGATTAAAACTATTTTATGGAGTTGTCTTTTAATATTTTATAATATTTTTTTTTCTTGCAATGCACATACAGGTAAAATGGATCACACTTTAGAGACCCACTTGAAATCTTTAAACGAACTTTGTAGAGTATGTGGTAATACAGCACTCACTCAAAAAGAAAAAAAACGTAATCGCAAAAGATTACTGTGTAATGATTTCAAATGTGAAATACTTTTGTTATTTGATATTGACATTGGAAAAGACTTAGAAACAACACATTCAAAAGTGATATGTTACAAATGTGTAAAAAGAATAAAAAACATGAAAGTATATAAAGGAGAACAGTTTTTAATAAACTCCCGGACTATTGTAAAGAGCAGTCAGCATTTGTGGACAGATTTTGTCCCCAGTGACATTACAATGTGCAATGTGTGCAAAACATATACAAACATACGAGTCGGCTGCATTAAAGATAGGCAATGTAGTGACATTCAAACCTTAGAAACAACGCAAGACACAAATTCTTCACACTCCACAGAAATCACCACAGAAATCACAATAGACAATGTTAGCATCTCAACAATTGATCTAACTAAAGATACTGACACCAGCATAAGGACAGACGACATAATGTTCACATCGACTCCTAAAAAAAGCAAACCACAGACAAAAGACTTTGCGACATCCCCCATCTTCAAAGCAGACACACAGGAAACAACGCAGTCAGACGAAAAGACCCATACAGATTTTGTCAAGCAAAAACTATCCGAATCAAAAGACAACATAATCAAGTTAAAAACAAAAGGACAACCATTATATCTCATGAAAATCCCAAAGCACAGAACTTCATCTTCACATGTCACATCTCCCACACGAAGAAAACGTTCAAAGGCACTAACAGTCATAAGAAAGCATATAGCAGGTACATCATCACAAGCATTACAAACACAACAATCACATGAATTAAGAAAGAACCCACTTCCAACACGGCGAAACATTTGCCAAACTGCAGGCATCATAAACAACACAAACATTCCAACTTTGTCTGCCTTGGCGATGAAAGAGACAGTGGGATTGACGTGGTCACAGGAGAGGACATTGCGACAATTTTTAAGACAAGGCGGGATAAAAATTCCAAATGAACACGCACAACGACATCTGATGAAGACACTGACAGACGACGACTTAGAAATTAAAAGAAAACCATTTACTGATTCAAGTGGAAAAGCTGTCGAAACACCCATGGTGAAATTAAAATGCCTTACAGATTTTGTTACCAAAATGCTTGACAAACTTGAAAACGAATTAACTTGGTATAACGGGGCCATCCCTAGTAATGAAATCTGGATCAAAGTCGGTGGTGACCACGGTAAAGGCAGTTTTAAACTCAGCATGGCCATAATAAATAGAGAAAATCCAAATTCTAAATACAATCATATTATGGTTGCAATGGCAAGGACTAGGGATTCTAGGGAAAATTTAGAACTTTTTTTTGAAGACATTAAAAGACAGCTGTATGACTTGAATCTTTTTAAATGGAAAGGGAAAAAAGTTAGGTTGTTTCTGTTTGGTGATTATGACTTTTTAACAAAAATGAATGGTCTTTCAGGTGCTTGTGGTGCATACCCATGTCTGTGGTGTTTTGTAAAGAAAAGAGACATACAAAATTTACAAATAGAAAATACACAATTACGAAATTGGTCTCTTCTTCATCGTGATTACAATAGGTTTTTAGAACACGGAAAGGGCTTGAAGAAAAATGCACACTCATACAATAACAGTATCCACCCACCCATTCTTGACATTCCATTACACAGAATATGTCCGCCATATCTACACTGTTTGTTAGGCATCACATTAAGACATCACAAGTTACTCGAAAGTAGTGTGGACAAACTAGATCGTTTATTGTTTGATGAAGTAAATAATGAAAATAAAGAAATTAAAATATTTCAAAAGTACGGAAAAAACTGGCAGAGATATATAGATTTAACAAATAAATTAAATGATCACACTTCTTACTTGTTACTTGCCGATTTAGAAGATGAAAAGAAGGAATGGAGAAGAAAATTAGAAGCAATAGAGAATGAGCTTTCATCATTACAAAAAGAGGAACTCACAGAAAGATGTGGACCCGTATGCATCACCCTTGATGATATTCTGAAAACAAATGCAATCACCCCACAATTTTACCACAGTAGAAGTTTTATCGGAAACCATTGTCATAAATATTTAAAGAACAAAGTATACCAACAACTCACTGACAATATTACAAAAATTACAGCATCTTACACCACAGACACCGGCATTCTTGACTTCGCACATGATATAAGAGAGGTTTTTGATCACATCAACGATGCATTTAGTGAGGTACATGAATTAGTTTCACACACAAAACCAATCAAAACTGATGATCTACAACACATTCAGGGTTCCATAAATCATTATATGGCCAGTTATTTCCCTGAAAAACTTCTCCCAAAACATCACATACTTGAGAAGCACTGCGCCCCTTTCATTGACAAATACAGATTTGGATTAGGGCTTTTAGGGGAACAGGGAGGAGAGGCATTACATTCTACAATAGGTAAAATCGAGAAAAGAACAGTTTCAATGAGGGACGAATCAGCACAATTACAGACAATAATGACGACCAGTCTTCTTCAAGTTACCCCTGACTTACAGTCTCATGTACCAGAAAAGAAGATAAGATTAGACAAGAACGACAGAAAATGACCAACTAAATTATCAGGAAACAATACAGGACAGTTTACAACGTATAAGACAGGTAGAGACACCTAAACAATTTGAAGTTATAATGAGACTTTTGACTGAAATAAAAGTGACATAATAGAGCAGGAATTTGGATTCAAACCCTCCCTCTCCTGAGAATCGTGTTTTTCCCTCATTTTAGTCTTCTCTCTCTCTCTCTCTCTCTCTCTCTCTCTCTCTCTCTCTCTCTCTCTCTCTCTCTCTCTCTCTCTCTCTCTCTCTCTCTCTCTCTCTCTCTCTCTCTCTCTCTCTCTCTCTCTCCTCTCCCTTTCTCTACGTCTTGAAAAAACGATGCTAATACAACTCAGATACCTACATACACTCAGGCCGACAGACAGTTGTGCAGTCATACACATACACACATAAGTCAGATATATATAATTTACGCTTTGTACAAATGTACGATTGTGGTTTATGTTTAAAACTACCACGGAGTTTGGAATTATCTATGTTTTCTGTTTTTTAAACTATGAGAAAAGATTGTCTTCATTGTGTACTTCGGTGACTTTTACGAAACAATTACTGTATCCCAAATATAAATGGCTATTACTATGGAATGATTGACAAGTCCATTTAGAGACGACGTAAGTAAATTCTCATAATGTTTGTCTTTAAATTGAACCAATTTTTATTGCATTAGATTGTGTCGTGTTTTTTGCAATTTGGGGGTAAAGTTAAAAATAAGTTAATTATTTCTCAAAATATTAGTAATTTATAATTAACAATAACTTCCTTTCAACTAACACTATGAAAATCAAATTTATATCATTATACCAATTATTTTCTAACTATTTTCTTTCTGTAAATTTCTTTGCGTTCATGACCATATTAAACTTGGGATAGCGGGTTTACAAAGTAAACAAACACGCGTAATGACTGTGAGTAACAATCATTCAACAGGTAATTGTTACCGTGACCCCGAGGTCACGCCCCCACAAAGGAGAAGGGGGCTGACTGGGTGGTAAGGCATGCGGTCAGGTTGAGTTCACTGAACAACTAAAGGCACGGCTTTTCGTTTCCGTGAAGAAGAAGAAGAAGAAGAAGAAGAAGAAAAAGAAGAAGAAGAAGAAGAAGAAGAAGAAGAAGAAGAAGAAGAAGAAGAAGAAGAAGAAGAAGAAGAAGAAGAAGAAGAAGAAGAAGAAGAAGAAGAAGAAGACCTAGAACAAAAATAACAAGAACAAGAACAAGAAGAATAAGAACAACAACAACAATGCAAGAAAAAAGGAAAAAGAAGGATTTATAATGTATAGAGCATCATTCTCCACCTAACGTAGTTAATGGCTATTTACACGACATGGTTGAAAGAAAATTAAATGTTACAATTGCAGATGATCTATTAAGTTATGTCGATGCCAAAGAGACATGAAGGATACATATATATATATATGTGTGTGTGTGTGTGTGTGTGTGTGTGTGTGTGTGTGTGTTTGAAATACATTGTATATATACAAGTAAATATTGAGTATCAAGTTACTCTAAAATATTCTGTCATTTACATATCTTATCTTATCTTACAAAAGTCTTAATAGGAATTATCCTTTAAATGCCTTATACAATAGTTTATAATTACAGAATCTCATATAGCTAGTATTGTATCATTCACAGACAGTTTTACACAACTTTAAATGTCAGGAAAAATGTATCAATCGAAAAATACAATCAAAGAATACTGGTAATTGAAAACGGGTCAAGATTGAATGAATCATAAATGTACAAAGTTCATAGTACAATGAAATATTAATACATACTTACCCCAACATTCTCTAGAATTTTCTTCTGCACAGCACGGAAGACGGTGTCTGGCAGCCGTATAGAGGTGGTGCCGGAATCTACAATGGTTTTATCCATGTTGTACTGAGGATTGAATGAAATATCATTGTCAAATAAAAACACTATACAAGTAGGAGTAGCCCTTCAGAGCCATCGGGCCCGTGGATCCAGAGTTTATCCCTGTAACAGTATTAGTTTAGTTAATCATCTTAAAATTATCTGGCCAACAAACCTTTATGGCAACATAAGAAATAAACAATAAACAATTTTCTGTTTCTCTCTCAATGTCGATGACTCCTGTTATTCTATTCAATTAATCAATCCCAAAGATAATCAACACATCTTTACAATCCCGATCCAGCTACCCAATCACTGCTGGGTACACAGAGGGGGGGTCAGAAAAAATCTCATCTGCACCCGGAATCGATTGCGGCCCCTTTGCTTGTTGTGAAGCACAAGTAGGCTATCGACTGAGCTATCCATTCTCTCTCCCCCCCCCACCAAATTAAAACCAAAAAAAAACCCAAAAAAACATAAAACTAAAGGTGCTTGATAGTTATAGTAATAGTAATAGGCTACTGGTACTGTGTGAAATGGAAATCTGATTCCATTTGGAGATAAATGAAACATTGGGAAGCGCATTGATCATAATAAATCTGTGGAAATGCACTATATATTTTGTTATTATTTTAATTTTTTTACGTCCTTTCACAACGGCACCATAAAATCCCGTCGCTTTGGCATTCCATGAAGGAATATAGATAATCCATCAAATAGGATGTCTGATGTCAACAGGAATCACCCATGTTGTTCAAGTGAGAAAATTGGTGGGTTAATAATCTTGCCCATGGAAAAAAACAAAAGTGCCTGAAGCGTGGCTCGAACCTGGGACCTTCCGCATCACAGTGCAATGCCTTAACCACTTGGCCACTTCGCTCCCTATATATATGGTTATAATATTTATATATCTATTTATTGAAGTGAGTCGGTTAAAATGGCAATAAAATTTGGAGGGTAAATGCGACACACATATCAAAACAAAACATAA
>NC_088369.1:13999004-14014004 GCF_034508935.2 Berghia stephanieae
ATGCCCAGGATAGCCAGTATTTTTATGAGATGCCCATATATGCGTAAAATAGAGATATAGACGCAATATGGAGATGCCCATCGACGAATTAGTATCTCTTTAGAGATTTCCACTTAGCCTTAGATGAAGTGGCGACGCCCATTTAGAACTCCAAATGGAGCACCTCTCTTCGGTGGCGACTGCCCACTTCGGTGGAGATTTTATTATTTTATTTTCTACCATCGTGGAAAAGGTGTTAAAATATATTCACGACAGTGAATTAATATCAAACGATATCTTCATTTTCTTATCCTCCTTATAATTTATAATAACCAAGTCCATTGAATTTCAGTATAACTGGTATCTAATGTAGGGTATTTTAAAGATTTCAAACACAAAATTAGATTTGATCCTCTTTTTTTTTTTAAATATTTTTTTTTTAAAACAACATAACATACCAAAGATCCTTTTCGGAGAGGTTTCTCATGGCTGTGAACAAAGGACGAACCACACAGCTGTATGGAAAATACATCTGAAATGTTGGGATGTTGATCACGAATGGATTCCCAGAACGGTTTCACTGATGGATCAGGCTGGAAAGCATATGTCAAGAGATAAAAGGGATAGAGAAGGGCCCGATGAAAACAGAGAATAGAAATATCACCATACCAGGGAGCCAAACCCAGGTCAGGCCGAATGGCCCAGTGCTGATGCGTTCACTTTCTGATGATATTTAAAATAAAAAACAAAACAAAACAACAAAAAAACCTGAGCTTTTATATAGACCAATATTCACTTCATGTGTTCAAAGTACTTTACAATGGGTTCAAAGCCATCAGCAACACTGAATTAGTAGGTAAAAATATGTAGCCTGTAACACAGAGAAAGTTGTTATCAGCCAGCTACTCATTTTACACCACAGTGCAATGAGAGAATATGAGTAAAAAGCCTTTTTCAAGAACTCAACTTGGAACCGCCTAGCGTGGAACTTGAACCATGACACAAATCGTTTTTGTTTGAAATTAGGCTTCTTCTAGCACATTTCAATTATGCAATGAAAAAAACAGTATAGTTTGCTTATCCAATGAAAACAGTATATTTTGTTTATGCAATGAAAAACAGTAATATTTGTTTATACAATTATGCAATGAAAAACAGTAATATTTTCTTTATACAATGAAAAACATAAATTTTGAATATCCAATGAAAAACTTTATATTTTGATCATCCATTGCATGTCAGTAAATTTTGAATATCCAATGAAAAACAGCATATTTTGATTATCCAATCAATAACAGAATATTTTGATTGTGAAATGAATTACGGTATAGTTTGATTATCCAATTAATAACAGTATATTTTGATTATCCAATGAGAAACAGCATGTTTTAATTATCCAATAAATAACAGTATATTTTGATTATCCCATGAAAAAGAGCATATTTTGATTAAACAATTTTTGAAAAGCAGCATACTTTAATTATCCAAATAAAAACAACATAATTGGATTTCCAAATAAAAATCTATTCTATTAGCCAATCAAAAACGGCTTATTTATATTATCCAATGAAAAAAAAAGGATAATTTTGATCATCGATTGAAAAACAGTAAAGAAAGAACAAGGAAAATGTCGTTCAGCTCCTTAATATTATTTTTAGACAACCTTATCACTGATTAGCTCTCACTAAACTATATCAATCAAGACTATAAACGTTACAGATTACATACAGATGTGTGTGTTGATTTGTTTAAATTGGTTGGCAGATATTGTATTTTACCTAAAAGAATGGCATCGATATTTTGATTATCCAACGAAAAACAGGATATTTTGATTATCCAAAGAAAAGCAGGATATTTTGATTACCTAACGAAAAACAGGATATTTTATTATCATGAAACGGATTTTTTATTATCCAATGAAACGATTGATTACATAAAGACAGATATTTTGATTATCCAATGAAAAACTGGATATTTTGATTATCCAAAGTAAAACAGGATATTTTGATCATCCAAAGAAAAACATAATATTTTTATTATCCAAAGAAAAACATGATATTTTGATTATCCAAAGAAAAACAGGATATTTTGAATACCCAAAGAAAAACAGGATATTTTGATTATTCAATGCAAAACAGGATATTTTGATTATCCAAAGAAAAACAGGACATTTTGATTATCCGAAGAAAAACAGGATATTTTGATTATCCAAAGAAAAACATACCTTTGCAAGTTTTGAGTACCCCATCCCTAAAATACCCTGCCACAGTGAGGCTGGAGTATAAAACTGGGAGGATTCCGTGATACAAGCGATGTTGACCTTGGATGACAAAGACTTGGCAGAGGTCAAGGCTGCCATATCATTTCCCAGTACGCCTCTCCAGGAACCCTCTGTGTAAACCACATGAATCGCTGTTCCATTTTCTGAATAAGTTGATGACCTGGTCAAATTTGAAAAGTTAATGAATGACTGATGACTGCTTTGTGGAACTTTACCTACAAACAATTTTATTTTCGTCTAAAGTTAGTATAGACTTGTCAACTTTTCATAACAAAATTTTTGAAAAAATGTTGTTTTGTTTTTTTTGTTTGTTTTTTTTTGGGGGGGGGGGGAATCTAAGTTTTGAATTTGAATGACGACAACGACAACAACAACAATCGTTATTATTATTGCTATTACTATCAGCATCATTATCATCATGATCATGAAAATTATTATCATCATCAATATCATCATAATCATGTTTATTATTATATCATCATTATCATGATGATCATGATTATTTATTATTATCATCATCATCATCATAACATCATCATCATCATCATCATCATCAATATTATTATTATTATTACTAATATTATTACTATTATTATTATTATTATCATTATTATTATTATCATTATTATCATTATCAATATTACTATTATTATTATTATTACGGTATTATTATTATTATTATTATTATATTATTATTATTATTATTATTATTATTATTATTATTATTATTATTATTATTATTATTATTATATTATTATTATATTATTATTATTATTATTATTATTATCATTATTATTATCATTATTATTATACTATTATTATTATTATCATTATTATTATTATTATTATTATTATTATCATTATCATCATCGTTATCATTATCATCATTATTTCTATCATTATCAACATACTTGTCACGGTGATAAAAGGTGCTAATGTCGGCTGTTTGGTCACAGGCAATGGCAAAGTTAGAGCTGCCAGTGTCGATCAGAACTTGAAACTGATTGGGAAACATTGAAAAGGAAAATAGATAGAATTAATGTGAAAAGAATTAATTAAATGCAAATGCTAAAATAAAAAATAAGAGCTTAAAGTATGGATTACTTCCCTTGTTCTGAAAATTTTGTCATTTGGCGGAATATCTGAAAAAAAAAAAAAAAACTCCGCGAAATTGTTCTGCTGCTCTAGTGCCTATAAAGACAGTTTAATACTAATAACATTTTGGCTACTTTTAATTGTTAATCTGGCTCCTTTTGTGTGATACAGATAATATCTGGGATACCCTAAAGCTACAGCAAAACTTTCAAAGATGGCCTCACGGCTGTATCTTGACTGGAGATCTAAATCGATAAAATTATTGAAAACAACCCATTTTTTCCGGCCTAACTCAGATAAATTTGTTTTTTTCCTTTTGGAAAGATATCACTTTAAGTCCATGTGAGCAAGTCAGTAAATTTACTATAAGTAATTGGAGTGGCGCCTGTACATGGAATGTCTGCCAAAATGTGTACAATGGAGAACCAAAATGAAAAAGATTTTGAAAAAAAATGTTTACAGTCCTGAAAACCATAACGAGCTTAAATCTGATGATGGGAAACAAGACCATACTCACAATATTATAATCGATATCTAAATTAATGAATAAACTAACTGTTCATTGACAATACAAATAAATAGTATTGACTTCAAGAATCAACGTATAAATCAAATAAAGTTTTATTGCACTGCCAACATGATCCTCCGGGTCATATAACAAATCAATGTGCTTAAATACACTAAAAGAGGGTAAGATTTTTAAAAAGATTGTTTAAACTATAGAAATTGACAATGTGTAAAATCTTCATTGTTTTACGTATGGTTTGCAGCACAGTGATAACAATGAAACAACAGACTGCAAGAAATTATCAGTATCAACAAGACTGCTTTTATTTTATATCAGAATTTATTTCTCCCAAATAAATAAGATTAAAATGATATATAAATATATAAATGATTGAATAAGTTAATTAATTAATTAATTAATTAAATAAGTAAATCAATAAATAAATAAACGTTATTCGTCCAATGGAAACTGGTTTTACAAATTTGAATTACAAGGATGAATAAATAAACGTTGTAAAATATCATATATAAGTAATTTAGGAAAGCAATATAGTAAAATATAAATGCATCTATAATCAGTGCTGATGGTCACAAAAGTTTTTAAAAAGAGGAAAATTTTTAACTATTGCCTTTAAGCTCCTATTCACTGCACTAAATCCAACTTTTAAAGTAATCGAGATGATAAACTATCATTGATACTTTAGCTAACTTCAGGAGATTGGGGAACTGCACCTATTTGTTCTACCAGACATCTTAGTCTCTCATTGCCAGTACATTTGACTGAGGGAAATGTAATTTTTTTAAAAGGGAGGAAATTCCTACTCTGATCTATAACTGCGGATTTACGAGGGCTCTTTCAGAAATAACCGAAAAATGCCCATTGCTCAGCAACCAGTGGAGATTTTTTAATTCTGTAAACGACATGATATTCCTTATTTCCTTACAAATATTCCCAAAAATTATGAAGTGCATCATTTTGCACAATGAATTTCTAGACGATTTTAAAGATGGCGGCCCACCTTGAAACTTGGTCAAAGGAGGAAATCAGAGCTGTCATACGTTTTTTGAACGCCAAAAGTCTGAATCCTACCAAAATTCATAAAGAACTTCAGAGTGTATATGGTGAGCATGTTATAAGCCGTACACAAGTCTATCACTGGTGTAATTTGTTTGAAGCCGGCCATTCCGACTTGACAGACAGGGAAGGGAGAGGGCGTTCGATACTGCGACGTCAGAAGACAATGTGAAGCGAGTTGATGAGCTTATTCGTCAAGACAGGAGGTTGAAACTTCATGAAATCGCAAGCAGTATTGAAATTTCGGAAACTTCTGCCCATAGAATTGTATTTGATGAACTTGGCTACAGAAAAGTCAGCGCAAGACGGGTTCCTAAGCAATTGACAGACAATCATAAAGAACAAAGATTGGACATCTGCAGGGAACTTTTGAGAAGAAGCAAGAGCTCACGCAGGGTTCACGGGCATACTGCCAACGCCGGCGGAGACTTTCATGGGTACGATGTGACTTTTCTTGACAGCATAGTCACCGGTGATGAGACTTGGTTGCACCATTGCACCCCAGAAACAAAGCAAGATTCGATGACATGGAAACATCCATCCTCACCTGTCGCGAAGAAATTCAAAGTCATGCGGTCAGCAAAGAAAATAATGGAAACTGTTTTCTGGGACAGTCGTGGTGTTATTCTGTTCGAAACCTTACAACCGGGAGTAACAATCAATGCTGCAAGGTACTGCTAAACTCTTGACAAGCTTAGGGAGGCCATTCGCAGAAAGCGCCCAGGGCAGTTGACCAACGGGGTCATTTTGCAACACGACAACGCTACACCCCACACAGCACGAGTGACGCAAGGTTGGCTAGAGAAATATGGATGGGAGATTTTGCCACACCCACCACACAGTCCAGACCTCGCACCATCTGATTATCACCTCTTTGGGCCACTGAAACGTGAGCTGGCAGGAAAGCGCTTTGATGTCGATGAAGAGC
Organism: Berghia stephanieae; assembly: GCF_034508935.2. Taxonomy (NCBI): domain Eukaryota; kingdom Metazoa; phylum Mollusca; class Gastropoda; order Nudibranchia; family Aeolidiidae; genus Berghia; species Berghia stephanieae. Next base: position 14,004,870 of record NC_088369.1, read on the forward strand.
TTGTTGACCATGTGCGGAAATGGCTACAAAACCTTGACGGAAATTTCTTCCGAGAGGGTATCTATTCCATGGTGCGGCGTTGGCAGAAGTGTGTCAACAGACTTGGCTGTTACATAGAGAAATGAAGGACGAGTCAAGGTATGAACACGTGCAAGAATTTTGTTGATAGCATGAAAAACGCGGATTTTACAGGCATTTTTCGGTTAATTATGAAAGAGCCCTCGTACATGGATTCGAGGAAAACCATCCGCAGTGTATATTGTTGTTTTTGTTTTAAAGGGTATACAGCACTTGCGACGCTATAAGTATATGGTCATTTCAGCACCTTTAAAAAGACGGTACAAAAGAAAAGTTGTAGATCTTAAGTTAAAGGCACCAAAGAAAATGTAAGATAGGGAGGATTTGTTCAAATAGAGGGCAGAAAAGTCTGTGACCAATCCATCGATTTTGTGCGGCTATGTGATCTTGTGGTATGACACTCGATTTCAGATCGGAAGGTCCTGGGTTCGAGCCTCGCTCAGCGCATAGTTGAGTCATTGGAAAAGACTCTTTACTCACATTCTTTCACTGTAATCATGTGTAAAATGAGTACCTGGTCATTAACAGCGTTGTCTTTGGAGGGAAACAAATTCTAAGATCGCCTAACAGACGTCATGTCTCGTACTACATGTTATGTGTTGCTGTTGGTCAGAGACCCTTTGTAAAGCACTTGGAGCATGTTCGGTGGATATTGTGATATAAAAAAACCTCAAGTTTTGTAAGGGGGGGGGGGGGTTGACATATGACTATGACATTATCTAAAAGTCCATTCCAGGAACAAACAAATGATCCTCACCACAAAGGATACATGAAATGTTTTCAAAGTGCAATATATTCAAAACTACAAAAGTATATAACAACAGAGAGATGATTTACAAGGGAAACAAAAAACATCTCTCAAAAAAAAAGATATTTATTATACAATTTAACTGTCTCTCTCGCATCAAAGGATGCTCACTGACCAGGCAAAAAACTTGAGCAATCTCAATCCAGGACAAAGACAGAGAGGGTGACATGAAAAGTGAAAAATTTGGGGGATAGAAAACCCAATAAGCGAACGCCATACCCACCCAGCATCCAGAATATTATTATTAATATTATTATCAATAATAATAATAATAATACCAAAAAATATATGATATAATAAGGGCACTGCAACTCAAAGAATGTATACAAAACTGAATTTAACAATTTAGAATGAATCAGGATCTATAATAGAAAAGATGAATAACAATGATGTAATCTTGCATCGTGCTGAAACTCCCAAAAAATCTGACTTTTAAGCGATTACATGACTATGGCTGTTAAAATGAAATTGCATGCAACAAAAATATCTTGCTTTTCATACCATCTTAAGTCTAAACATCTAGGTTTTAAGCAAGCTCTGAAAATTAGACACAGACCTTTTTATTTCAAAGTTTTCTACTTTTTTAAAATGTCACGAGAGCTGAATTAGAATTTTTAAAAGTAAAGCTCTTCCTTTTAAAAGTTGCTTTAACAAAAGTTTAAGGATGCTTGGTTCCGAATTTTCTCAACTAATGACAACAAAACTCTAAGGGAAGTTTTGACGGAAGAGGTTAAAACAGAAACCATTGGACATGAATAAGTTATCCAAAGCCTCAAAACAGTGGTCAATGAGGAAAAAAATAACATGACCAACCTGTTGGGGCGGAGTTCCAATCTGCATGGTTGTGTAATAACCGTCACCCGACTCGCCTGCCATGTTGTTATGCATTCCATCCAAATCGAGATCCGACTGCTGTATTGATCTGGAAAATCGCTCTTTCTCAAGGTTGTTCCGGGAGGACGCTGGACGTAAACTTGACAGACTTTTAAAATCTACAGCTCTCTCATATTTCTTCAAAGGCAACTCAATTATCAAGGCTGAGCATATTGCGAGTAAAATACTGTGTAACAAAAGGTGAGATAAAACATGGCCACGCAGAGTGATGTGTTGCATTTTTGTAGCTACTTCTTACCAAAGAAAAAAATCAACAAGAAAAAAAATGTATATATATACAAAAGAATTTTTAAAATTGGGATTTTTTTTCGATGTTTATTTGGTTCGTTGGTTGATTGGTTCGTTGGGTGACTTTCTTTTTGTTCTGTTTTGTTTAGTTGTTTGGGGGGGGGGGGATGATTTGCTGTTATTTGATCTATTTATCTATATCTATTCATTTTTGTCCGTTCCTCCCCTCTCTTGCCCAATGATATCTCTTGCATTCAGTCATCCGAAATAGCAAGGCTGAATTATATATCACTTTCTATTTCATCTCAGCTTATTTCTCACTAGACTAGAAGTAAAATTTGTTTCATTGTAATTAAAGACGTCCAAAGATAAAAGACACTTTTGCTGATGTATCCCCAGTTATGTTTGAACATCACTATTGATCTCTATTGACTCATTATCTAACGTATGTTTCAAGTGTCCTCAATGTGATGAAAATCCATGATGTTGTCTCATCTCTCATCTGATTCTCATCCAGACTGACACAGCCAATGTCACTAGAAGAAGAAGAAGAAAAGTTAAAACATTATGATAAACAAACAATAATAATCAATATAATAAGGGAAAATTCAAAATAATGTTAATGTTCAAGAATGAACGGAATAGCGAGAGAAGCAGGCACTTTTCTGTCACTGTCATACTCTGAAAGAACAGATTTTTAAAAATTTTGGCCAGAAAATTAATTTTTCAAATACTGACCAATTAAAATAACGACAAAGCTCCATGATTTAGAACTTTTGACAAGATAGGGGTCATTTTAATTGATCTTATACTTGAAGGACGATTTTTCTGGCCAAAAGATCTTAATGTACTTGTTTCAGAATATGACAGTTTTATCGATAACAAGAAATAAAAAAAGTAAAAATTTCCAGAAGAGACATTAGAGAATAAAATCTTTGCAGGGATGAGAGTTGAACCAAGAACACTACCTGGCTGTAAGAATGCTCTACAATTGATGTCATCGACCACAATACGGTCTGGTCCTGGCTTTGATTATCATCAATGCAAAGTTTTTATTCTCTGTGTCCTCTGTCACTTCTTTACTATTTCATTTATTGTTATTAAGGCTCTGGCTTAGACTTAGAGGTGGTTTTTCCAACTTTGGCAAAAAAAAAAAACAAAAAAAAAAATCCTCAATATCAAGTTAGTCTAAAGAGATGTGAAAACAATTTAGGATTCATAGTCATGCAAGTGTTGCTGCTTGAAACTCGAAGAAATAAATAACAAATTAGTGGTTTTCATTTATAAGCGATCTAACTACAAGCACAATCAGACTATAAGCACGATCAAGACACGGAAACAGAATTTTACTATATATATAAACATCTACCCCTCTATAAGCACGCTCACCAAAAAAGGACTCTGCTTAAAGCAAGCTTAATTTTCTGACCAGTGCTTTAAAATTACAAACAAACAAAAATAAACAAATAACTAAAAAGAAAAATATCATAATTGTCTTTTAAAACAAAAGATGGACACACGTGGTTATCAGAAACCATCAGAACGTTCTGCAAGTAATTGACGGATGATTCACACCTCAGTATTCCATCATTGTATTTCCCTTGCACAATACAATTGACACCTCAGTGATGAAACAGAAAATATACGTCAATCATAATATTTTAAGTGATAATAATAGACAGGCTTGGCAGCTCATTGGAACAGCACATATGGGGGGGGGGGAGGGGGGGGAGGGGGGGGGAGGGATGTTGTCCACTTATGGTGATGTTGACATGGTGCTGGAAAAGGGGTAAGTGAATTGAGGACTCAGACTAACACCAGATGTGGTCATAATCAATCATCTGTAGGGATCTCTAGCCGTAAACAATCGTACGGCTACAGTGACCATAGCAATGGTCATTCCTACTTCCGCTCTGCCTCGTCCCGAGCTGACCCGGCTCATATAAAAGCCGAGGGGACCTCTCGACTCACTCTCACTTTACAGACTCCTTTGACAGAACAACATTCATTTTACAGACTCACTCCTTTTACACTCCTTTTACAGACTCTTTCTCATTACTACCTACCGCCTAGATTCAGGGTAAGCTATATTTTTATACTTTAACTTTATATATTTAATATCTAGTTTTAACTTAGTAATTCCGTGATCACCGGCCATCTGGACCCATCCTAGCCATGGAGTCCTACAGCCAGAATACCGAGTTCTGACAATCACGGTAGTTACTACACATCGACAGAAGATAGTCATTTTGATGACCATTTTGTTTACAAAGTGTACTATTTGTCTGTTGACAAGACTATTTTGTGCTTCTTACCTACAGCCTGAACCAACAACTTCAGATGTTAAACACACAATTAAAACTATCAGACTTTATCTTCAACTTACTGGCTGTGAATAGAGTCAGAACCAGTTCATATGATATGATATATGATATGATATAAGTCCAGATTTATGTAGGCTTTTACAGCCTTTTATCTGCTCTTTTGCATTCGTGAACGTATTTAATTCACGTCTCTCAAAACTGGGCATGCCATATAGCGGAAGGAGGTGTCTGAATATATATATATATATATATATATATATATATATATATAATATATATATATATATTATAATATATATATATATATATATATATATATATATATAATATAAAGGACATAAAAAGGCGCACCCAATCAAAAGTCAAAAACACAACAATCTCTAGCTCATCCCACCCCAATGGCATAATACTGTCACTAATTGTGGCAGAAAATAAAGAGTTTGTTTACCCTAAAAAATAAAATCAAAAAGAAAGAAAAAAAGAGTTAAAATATGACATTTTAATGGGCCAATGGCAATCCAAGACTGCAACCCAGAGAATATCAAAATTTGGAAACCCAGGGGAAATAAAATTGTTCACTGTAATACGAGCATTGAATACAGAATTAGCAACTAAAAAAAAATTTTTAACTGAATCCGCTTATAAGCATGATCTGGCTACAAGTATAAGCATGCTCTGATTGATTCCTGAGGACTGTGCTTATAAATGGAGACCACTGTAATTAAATATAATAGAGGCTTCAATCTTAATTAATGAAAGATGATGTGGATGTTTTGGGTTTCCCCTTTCTCAAGTGAAACAAAATACGATGAATTAAATTTTTTTTTTAATTGAGCTTTTATATAGCGTAATATCCACTAAATGTGCTCAAAGCGCTTTACATGGGTTCCCTGATCAACAGCAACACGAAACATGTAGAATGAGACATAACGCCTGTTAGGCGATATTACAATTTTTGATATATAATCTAGATTGAGAGCAGAGTCCTGTGACATGCAATGGTCATTTCAGTATATATAAACAATCCTTTTTTTTTTTTAATTCTGCTCCAGATTGCCAAATTGGGACAGTCCCGATTTTATCAGGACATTTGGCTGTCATATTTTTGCGTGTTTGTGTGAATAATTATTTAGGCTTCTTTAAACCAGGTGATTGTCATGCGTAAGTAATGTCATGTGTGTACAATTGTCACATCCATATTGGATTAATTAAGTTCATCTTAGCTTCTATCTAATCTTTTATTTACCGGTACTTTTACTTTTAACCATTTCAGCAGGATTGGGTGGGGGTTTTCATAATCTCTTGAAAATGTCAGAGTTTCAAATATATATAAATAATTGGTCTGTACATAGAAATACAATTCGGCCCCCTTGTCTATTTTCATTATTCACAGATAGACATAAATATGTTGGTGATAAAGATAAAGGTCTTATGCTTTTTCACTTTTATTAAAATTTGATATGGACATGACCTTGAGGTGAAATTGGTATTGGGTGAAAACTGATAGAGCGACACCTAACGTAACACTAGATATTGCTGCAGAATTGTGTTTATTGCAAAAATAAAGTCACTAAAACTTTAAAATGGAAAACATCTGTATACCTTGTTTGTCTTGTTTTTTTCTGCTACTAAGCAATTTACATTTTAAAATAACCAAACAGAAGTGGCATACAGTAAAAACAGGTTAAACCAAAAATGTCTAAACCGAAAAGACTGCTAAACCGAAAGGAAATTAAATTGAGCTTTTAATTAAACTAAATTAGTCTTTAAACCGAAAAGAAATTGCCATATATCTGAATAAGCTAAGAAGAAAAAAATTGCCGATAACTGAACAAAACTCCTGTTACAACCATACACAAATGTTCTCTCTTGTATCCATTCATATACTCCTCACACACCTTAGTTGAAACCCTCTTCACTTTATATATATTATATATATATATGAGTGTTGGTGGGTACTTGTAGGTAGGAGAGTGCTCGATAAGTGAGTGAATCTATTCATATTATTATATATATATTAATTCCTTTATTTTATTTGAAGCTTATTTATTGAATTGTTTATTTATCATTGTTCTTCTTCTTACTATTTTTCTTTTATTTTCTTCATTTTTTCTTTTATTGGCATTAATTTATCATTATCATTTTCATCAATACACTTTTACTAGACGTCTACCATGTTTTATCATTATAATAATTATAAAATAATAATAATTAGACATTGTCACACAAAGTCAATGCGATCAGTGCGAAGTTTTCTGAGCGAAACCTCGTACGACCTGCAGATAACAATAGATATCACTCTACTCTAACAGTCAGTGAACAGGGCGATACCTATACGCTTGGCTAAGTAAGAAGCTCACAACATTGCCATCGGGAGGTATAAAAAGGACTATGACCAAAACACAAAACCATGGCCATGTTTTTATTTTTATTTTTATTTTTATTTTTAATCCGAGTTTCTTTGACTTTGAAGAGATTGAGATACCAAGTTTGCGTGATTGACAAGAGTTCAACTGCGGTAGCATTTACTTTACCAAGGCTGAATTCCGTGTCATCCCATCGTTTGCTAAAATTTAGAATCGAACAATGGCATTGTCATTGTTAATTAAGGTAATTGCTTTTTTTTTTTTTAATCGCCGTCCGTAACGTAATGACGACAACTTGACTTTGTAACTGGTAAACAATATTAATTTTTCACACAGTGAACAGTGTTTCGCTTGGTTCAAAAATATGTTGACCTGACACGGTCTGAAGAAAATTGAATGTTGGCTCAAATGAAAAATCCCAGAGATAAAAGCAAACAAAATAAACAAATACTTGTCAGAAACTTAAAACTACACACATCACCAATATAAATAAATAACATCCGCCGTGATTGTTTTTTCACTCTCGTGTGGGAGAGCATGACTGCCTGATTAATTTTGCAAAAATTGCCAAACAAATAATAGAAAAGCTGCCTAATGGTCTTTAAAACTGCGAAACTGATCACAGGTTGTGATCCAGTCATCACTTATTTTTCTCATGAAAAGCAGCAGCAGTTGAAGTAGTAGTAGTAGTAGTAGTAGTAGTAGTAGTAGTAGTAGTAGTAGTAGTAGTAGTAGTAGTAGTAGTAGTAGTGATAGTAGGGGTGGTGGTGGTGGTGGTAGTAGTAGTAGTAGTAGTAGTAGTAGTAGTAGTAGTAGTAGTAGTAGTAGTAGTAGTAGTAGTAGTAGTAGTAGTAGTAGTAGTAGTAGTAGTAGGTAATATTAATTTTGCTGTAAGAACATTACATGATTATATAAATCTTATGTAAACAAAGCTCTTTGTACAATGTAAAAAAAAATAATTATCGTCATGTCATATTTTATGATGATTCATGAAATGTGAATTATTTGAGTTGTATCAAGGTCACGAGTTAGTATTATTATTATTATACCTGGATACCTGGATACCTCTGTATAGAGCTTTTAGACTTGGTGTAGTCTCCTTCGCTCCTCCTCATCTATTAATGATTGGACCAATTTTTATAATTGAACTTGTTTCCTAGGGTGTTGCTTATCTCCAACTCTGCTTTGAATTTATTCAAATTTTTTGCTGATACTGTGGTTTCTTGTAGTTTATTCAGTATTTACAATTCTAGATGAAAAAAAGTTCCTTCTTTCATTTGTTTTAAAACGTTCTTTTTTCAGTTTCTTGCTGTTTCCTCGTGTCTGAATGTTCTTGTTTGGTTTAAGGAATCCTGCCTCTACCCTGTCTATTCCCTTTACTATTTTATATGTTTGGATCATATCTCCCCTTCTTCTCCTGTAATCTAAGGTCGGGAGATTTAATTCTTTCAATCTCTCACAGTATGTTTTGTCTTTCAGGTGTGTGATAAGTTTTGTTGCTCTCCTTTGCACTCTTTCCAAACAGTCTTTGTCTCCCTCAAACTTCGGATACCATATGCAGTTAGCATATTCCAGCTTTGATCTAACCATAGTCTTGTAGATGGTAGTCATGTGTTTTGTTTTCAGATTCTTGAAATTTCTTTTCACTATTCCGAGTGTTTTACTAGCCTTAGATTGAACATCTTTAATTTGCTTCTTGAAGTTTAGCTTCCTATCAATAAATACTCCTAGGTCTTTTTCCCCATTGGATTTCTGCAGGGGTTTTTTTTCATTATATAGTTTGCTTCTCTGTTGTTTTTTCCTAGGTGAAGAACTGCACATTTATCTACATTGAACTCCATCTGCCATATTTCGGACCATTCTTCAAGCTTTTTCAAATCTTGTTGTAAGGTGTTTCTTTCTTCTTCTGTATTAGCTACTCCATAGAGCTTAGTATCATCGGCAAAGATTTTACATTTAGATGATAGATTGTCTGGCAAGTCATTGATATAAATCAGGAAGAGAACTGGTCCCAGTACACTTCCTTGTGGAACTCCACTTGTTACCAGTCTCTCTGTTGATGCTGTTCCATTCACTATCACTTTTTGTCTTCTATCTTTGAGGAAATCTCGGACCCATTTGACTGTCTGATCATTAATTTGATACTGTTCCAATTTCCTGATTAGGCGCCAGTGTGGAACTTTGTCAAATGCCTTTCTGAAGTCGAGGTATATGACATCTAAATTGTTGCCTAATTCCAGGTCTCTCGTCCAGTCATCCATTGTTTCAAGTAGGTTTGTTACTGTAGACCTTCCCGCCATGAAACCATGTTGATCTTTGCTGAATAGTTTGTTCTTGGTCATATGATCAACCATTTCTTCTCTAATCAGCTGTTCCATGAGCTTGCAGACGACAGATGTCAGGCTCACTGGTCTGTAGTTTTCTGGATTTTTTCTGT
>NC_088369.1:14019004-14041504 GCF_034508935.2 Berghia stephanieae
AGGAAAACCAAAAGGCCCCCCAAATAATTTGAGACCAATTACCCTGCTTAATACAATTAATTAGAAAATCGCTCCCCCTGGTCACACTGAATAGAATTAGACCGATTGTTGAAAATTATTTGGCACATAGTCAAAGCGGATTCAGGACGGTGAGAAGTACTGCAGATGTAGTTTGGACCCATAAATGGGTTGCTGTCAAAACCCTGTCAGAAAAAGTAGAAATAGTAATAACTGGAATAGATATGTCTGCCGCCTTCGATACTATCAATCGCCAATCCTTGTTAAATATTATGAAAGGAATAGTTATGGAAGATGAAGTTAGATTAATCTGATTCCTTATAGAGCAGTAAAGTTAGGTGCCCCAAACGTAAACAAAGGTCGAGAAGCACGTGGCAAACCACATGTTCCTGTCTTGACAGCTCACGTTCCAATGTAAATAATAGAAAAAAATAACCTTTAAAATTTGGCTGTTAGGTGGCAAAAGAAACACATATTCATAAATACTCGATCATGCATCAAATAATGTCTAGATATGGATATTTTATGGAACAAAAGGTAAAATTTTCTAAAATTTATCAAAAGTTACAGTCTATCTATTGTTAGACCAGAGCAAATTATTGCGCTGGTGTGAACAAAACGAGAATTATTCGGAGCCTGATTTTCATAATAATTTAGCCTTATATTATTATTTCTGCAACTGTTAGATTTTATGTAAACATATTTTCAATACTGAAAGTGTATTGCCTACAACTCAAACTACAAAATTGGGAGACCTATATTGTGCGTAAATTATTCCGGTCCCTAACGGAAATCACTAGCAACTTGTTATTGTTTACGTTTGGGGCACCTAACTTTACTGCTCTATAAATGAAACCTGGATAACGACCAAAATAATCGGTGCCTCAGAGAATAAATCATTCCTTGACAACATCGGTACACCACAAGGAGACAGCCTAAGCCCTGTTTTATTTATTATTTACATATAAGATGCTTTAAATATGCGTAAATATGTACCTTCGGCCCAATCACGTTTTGAAAACGAACTCCCCGTGGAAATTGCATATGCAGACGACATTGACTTTATTGGCCAGAAACAAGTCAGTGTAAATGACATCCAAAGAGCCTTACAAAATCACCAACTGTACGTTAATACTGACAAAACAGATGTAACATTACTGTCAAGGAAAAAAGATGGATGGAGACCCACGAAAAAAGTAGGATCATTAATAGGAGACAAGGAAGACGTATATAGAAGAAAAATTTTATCGACGGCTGCACTAAATAAATTATTACAAATATGGATTAGAAAAGATAAAATAAAAATAAACACTAAAATCAAATTATACACAACACTTGTAAAATCCGTGCTTATATCCGTGCGGAACATGGGCACTGACTGGAACCGAAGAGCAAAGATTAGACAGATTCCATAGAAAACAACTGAAAAGAATCCTGAATATACGATACCCCACAAAAATAAGCAATAAAACACTGTATGAAAAATGTAATGAAAGACCCTTATCCATTCAAATCCTGGAGACAAGATGACGGCTTTTTGGGCATATACTCAGAAGAGATGAAAATATACCAGCTAATAAAGCCCTGTATTCTTATTTCACCCCATCTGGACACAAGAAATATCAAGGTAGACCACCCACGTCAATTCATACTGTCCTCAATAGAGACCTAAACCGCCTTCAAAATAACAAAGAATAAAATCCAAGGAAGACCTTATGAACTTAGCATCCACAGCAAAAGACCGTGAACCGTGGAAGGAAATGACACAGATGATTAGAGAGGCAGCCGAGGCGTCCCGATCGGATGATTAGGAAGCGAAAGGTCTTAAGTCAGTCAGTACGTCAGATAGACCTGGTTTGACATTTTGTTCACCTCTTTTTTCTTTTTTTTTTTAAATAAGATATTTCAATATACATCTCCTTACATATGACGTTAGACATGCGCTCTTTATTAGAGCCGTGGTGTATTCACTCAGAGTGGCATTACTTCACACTCTGTATTGGTTGATTTGGCAACATTTTATGCAGCTTGGACCATTAACCCTTGGTGGTTTAACATTTGCATACATACTTAGTATGGAAGCCTTAGATCAGACACTTGGGGTGGATCAAAAGGGGAGGCTGGTTTTCAACAGCTCTGCCATCTCTGAAAAGATTTTCTGATTGTATTAGATCTATATTGATTTGCGGCTGTGTGGTCTTGTGGTATGACACTCGCTTTCAGATCGGAAGGTCCTGGGTTCGAGTCTCGCTCGACACATAGTTGAGTCCTTGGAAAAGACTCTTTACTCACTTTCTCTCACCGTGCTCAGGTGTAAAATGAGTACCTGGCCGTTAACAGCGTCGTCTATGTCCGAAAAAAAATGTAATATCGTTATGTCCCGTCCTAAATTATGTTAAGTCTTGCTGTTGGTCAGGGACCCCTTGTAAAGCGCTTTTAGCACTTTTAGTGGATATTGCGCTATATAAAAGTTCATTTTATTATTATTATTATTATTATTATTATTATTATTATTATTATTATTATTATTATTATTATTATTATTATTATTATTATTATTATTATATTATTATTATTATTATTATTATTATTATTATTATTATTATTATTATTATTATTATTATTATTATTTGAAACTATGGGTAACGACTAATGGTTGTGTGGCTGATGCACTAACTTTTATACTTCTGATTATATCAGTGTTACTATATACAATGATCTACAGTATATTTTCCCTCGTTTCGATTCAAATTGATATTTTAACAAATATTTTGTGTATAATTATTAATGCATATAACCAACGCGGTTTTTATAGATCCCTTTTTAAATGCAATAGACGCATCGACCCACAATTTGCAACAGTCTTAGTTTCCAGCATAGTGTAATATCCACATAATAATAATAATAATAATAATAATAATAATAATAATAATAATAATAATAATAATAATAATAATAATAATAATAATATATATATTATTGCATCCCAAAAGGGAAATTTTTTGTACAGACGTGTTATAATTTACACATAAGATAAAAATACAATGGAAATAGGATGTATATATATAAAAAAGGAGCAGCTCTATAACCAGAGCTGCGCTTTATAATATGAATAATTTCAACACTGTAAAATACTTAAAACTGTCACTATAAATTGAAAATTGAAAAGATTGCAAAACAAATAAATTAATAAATTAATATTTATATTTTTAAAAAGTAAAAATGAGAAATAATTATATAAAATGATTATTGCTTGTTGTTATAAAGCCTAATACTGGACGGCAGAAAAGATTTTCGGTGTCTCTCTGTTTTCGTTGAAATAGAGAAAGGGCGACCACTTCTTCTTTCTGACATAATAATTGATGGTCTTAGTGAATGATACTGGTCATTTAATATTTTAGTTATTTTATTTATACAAAATTTCTCGTATAAAAGATCTACACCGTCAACATCATTTATATAGCGTTTAATGGGTTTTTTAATATTTGAATTTATTTTGTTCCTTTCCACTGCTAAGCAATTGCCTCCCCAAGCTGTTATACAAAATGACAAAACACTTTCGATTACTGCTCTAGAAAATAATGTGCAGAGGGTTTTATCTATTCTAAACTGAGAGAGTTTTGATAAAAAATATGTACGTCTGCACATCTTATGCCTAATTATTTTCAAGTGTTCATCCCACTTGAGCCTGTAATCAATCGTTACACCAAGGTATTTGCAGTGAGGAACTCGCTGGACGAATTGGTCCTTTAATTTTAACGGTTCTATCGGTTCCTTCACTCTCCTAAAGTCAATCACTAGCTCCTTTGTCTTGCTTATGTTAAGCTCTAGGTGGTGGGCATCACACCAAGACACAAATCTATCAATTTCTTGCCTATAAGCCACTTCGTTGCCATTTGTTATGAGGCCTTGAAGAGCGGTGTCATCTGCAAACTTTATTAAAGGTACACTCAGGTTTTGACTTCTACAGTCATTCGTGTATATTGTGAATAATACAGGGGACAATACACAACCCTGAGGAGCACCAGTATTTGTAGTTATACAGGAAGATTTGTTTTGTCCTAATTGAACATATTGTGCTCTCTCCGTAAGAAATTCGAGCACCCAAGCAATTATATACTTGTTTAAATTCAGACTAGTCAATTTCTGAACAACCAACTGAGGTTGCATTGTATTGAACGCTGAAGAAAAATCTGCAAAGCAATCTGCAATAGCTCCTAGCGTGATCTAGATGCCTGTAGATGTTGTTTGTAAACAGCAAAATGGCATCCTCTACGCCACGTCCTGGTTTGTAAGCAAATTGATGACTATCACTCAATGGCATAAACTGATTCCTAATTTTAACAAGAACAAGTTTTTTCTAAAGATTTCATGACTATTGAAGTCAGTGCAACAGGTCTGAGATCGTTCATAGTTTCAAGTTTTTCTTTTTTTGGAACAGGAATAATTTTTGAAGTTTTCCAATTTTCAGGGATCGAAACGCATTGGAGGGACCAGTTAAAAATATGTGTATAAATGGATGTGACACGGATATCGGTATATAAATGTTATCCTTTAAGTGGGCTTCAGCAGGACTTGTCGGGTTGTTTCATGGATGTCTTTGTGCATTGGGTTACAAAACTGCACCTGGGGAAACTGGTGACGATGAGGATTATGGGAGTGTGAGGAATGATGATGAGGATGATAATGATAGCGATGATGAGGAGGAAGAGGATGAGGATGACGATGCTGTCTGAATCACTTCTTATTGATAGGAGTGACGACAGATGGATGACTTAAGGAGGAACTAATAGGGATTAATCTCTTATTCTTTATTGTTATTTTCCGGTAACAGATGAATTAATGGAGACTGAATGCTCTCGTACTCTCCTATATCCTTCTGGCTACTTTGTGAGCCACTTACTTTATCCGAGTATGGTGATAATGCTTCCTGGTTTGCGTGAATTACAGTTGGTGACATTCTCGAAGCTTTTCTTTGTACTTATTCGATCGTATTTGGGTGGGCTCTTGATGACTTGCTTGTGGTCTACGTGCTAGTATTTGACTTATTATCTTGTGGTGTTACTGTAACGACTATTAATAGTCCGACGCCCCTGTATTTTGACGTCATTTACTGCACTGACTGGTGATTTGTTGTTAGGAGTGGCCAGGGAACATAAATACCATCCCATTGGTTGAACTATTGTATAAAATCAACGATTTGCTTTCTTTTGGTGGTCTGACCTTGACTTTTGACTTAATTTTTGAGTAGAGTCAGACTATTTTACGGAAGCTACGTTTAAGATGTTTCTGTAGGATGCATGCATGTCTAACCCGGGTTATCAATTACTCTCTTCGTATAACAGACCTTACCCTATTGTCACGCAGGGTGATATGCATAGTATAATGGATTCTTTGATTTGGACTAAATATTTATTGGATATTTTTTATATTACACGATTCATTTAGTTAGTCTTGAAGCGATAATATTTTCTGGCTTTTCAGCGTTTTACATCGTGTGCTACTATACGACTTTGAAGTCCCATATGAATTCACAATTCGACCAATTGTGTTGTAGAATGGATAAATAAACGATACTTACCAAAGTTGAAGTTTGTATGTTATTCTACAACACTGGTCATTGTGAATTAATTTGCCCTCCCTTTCCATCATTATCAAATTCTATTCCATCTAGTTCTGTTTATAGATTTATTTAATCTTCATACGATTCACGAGCAGATTATTTTAGAGTTGGGTAGTATCTGGGCTCATATAGTAGCCCGCTTAAAATTTAAAGTGTGATCGGTAACTGGAGGGTTCATCACTCAAATGAATTCACAATCGACCAGTGTTTTAGAATAACAAACTTCAACTTTGGTAAGTATCGTGTATCTATCCATTTTACCGTGTAACCACTATTCGTAGTACTACTGCGAATAAGTACTTCGTATAGGCAATATGAAAGTACAAAACGAAAAATGAATGATTAATTAATCAAATAAAATTAAAACTAAAACATAAATAAAAAGACTCAAATGGAATGTAAGCTGCAATTACTTCAATGTAATTAACGAAGACAGATAATGTGAAAGTGGAAGTTTCGGGTTTCTCTTTTGTAAAAAAATAAATATACGATCAGTGAAACACTAAAGACGAATGAAAGTTAAAACAGAAGATCGAATACATATCGTCGAGACGACGCTGTTAGCGGCCAAATCTATTAAACCCAGCTGGATAAGGGGGGGGGGGGGGCAGAAAGCAGGGCCCATTTTCATGAACGAGGACTAGATTTAATTTACATATTTACTTGTCTAGTAAATGACTAGCTAGTCTTAAGCCCAAACGAAGCAAGTGACTTAAAAAATCGGATTCCATGAACGCTGTCTAGTCTCGGACTAGCTAGTCAGTCTCTTGCCTAGAAGTGGGCGTTGTAAGGAAGCTGACAAATTCGACTATTTTGTGCGAGTAACATCACCTCTCTACTACACGAAGGCAGGTATTATACGCCCGCTTTCATACGCAAAAGATTTCCAAAGAGGAAATTAGCAACACACATGATATTGACTGTCGACTGTTATAGACTGCAATGATGTCCATCGTCGACTGTCAATTCTATATTTAGGCCAATGGCAGTTTCATTGAGACGACGAACGCGGGGATTGAAACTCAAAGAAATTGAAACAAAACACACCAAAAAAAAAAATAAATAAATAAATAAAAACACTAATAAAGACCAAAAAGAGAAAGTGTGTTCTGATTAATCATATTATTTCAGTCAATTGCAATGTCAACAGAAAAACTTTTGTCTCCACTATACTTTCTAATAATTTTTGTTGTTTTTTTTTTTTTTGGGGGGGGGGGGGGGGGGAGTTGTTCTTTGACGCAAACCCTTTGATTTCGGAGTCTTTCGTTCACTCTCAACTCACGAGCCGATAGATTTAAGTTGTTTTTGTTTTTTGTTTTTTTGGTTTTTTTTTGGGGGGGGAGGGGTTTACTCACAAAAATGTGTTGTTTTTTTTTGTTTTGTTTTTTTTGTTGCTTTAGGTCTCTTCCAACACAATTGAGGTTATATGAGAGACCGCTGAAACAAAAAAAACAAGCAATCCAACAAAAATAGTACAAATGTAAATCAAAATCATAACCTAAAGATATCATAAGCTAAATTATAAATAACCAAGAACAAACAGGCAAAGATTTACAGGAAAAAAAATATCCCCTGTCAAAAATACAATCACAAACCAAAGAAGCAGGATAGGCTAGTAAAGAGAAGAAGAAACGACATCACTATCGGATCGTACACCCATGCGAACATCATAGGTATATGATTCAAGGGTGATGCTCCCATCCAACCACCCGCTGGCTCGTTTTTGTTTAGTTTTTATGGGCGCTTGCAAAACATAAAGGTTATATCGGCGCCAGTAAGAGGGAATAAAATGGAATGGTCAAAATATTCTAGAATTATATTCAAAGCATCCCAGAAAAAGTAAGACAAAGGGGAATTGGTTCAAGTAGAGAACAGATGTAGATTCCAAGAGCATACAATCAATATAGGGTACTTAGTTTGGGATCACCTTTAAATCTCACCCAAACACCAGCAGAGGATCCCACTAGGAGGAATACACTCAAATGTTTACAAGATATGTTCAAATCAAACAAAAATTACCAGTACATAAAAGAGAGATAATTTACGAGAAAAAACAAAACCCAAGCCTAACACAATACATTCGACTGTTTCCCTTTCGGCCAAGGACTCCAGCCAGGGCCAATTCAAAACCCAGCAATCCGATTAGAGGACAAAGACAGAAATCAACACAGAAAACAGATATAGAAGAATAGAAGACCCATCACATGACTACCTGAATATCATGTGGGGTATGTAATAATAAGAATAGATGGCATTTGTATAGTGCATTTTCAAAAGTATATAATGCTCATTGCGCTTATATGTGATTATATTTTCAAGCCTTCGCGTGTTCATAAAGACAGCAGTGACATTGTGATTCAGGCTTCATTGAGGCCGGACTTGCATCGCTGTTTGTTACAGCTCTGAAAACGATAAGATCTCAAATCAGACTAGAGTGACCTCAAATCCACTCAGTAATAAAGTGTTAAATGTAAGAAAATCATGAAGACAAATTGAAGAAAAATGTTTATAGAAAAGAAAAAGAAAAATCAATTTATTATGGCATCAGATTTTTGTAAGTAAAGGCAGATGTTTTAAAATATCTTAATTAAGTAAATAAAGATTTTTTAAAAATATCTTAATTGAAATTCACAAACCATGTTTTCCATCATAAGTACAGTCCACTCCGGATAATCGCAACTCGGTTAATTACTAACGAAAGAGTGAAAATGGAAAGGCTACGTATGGGAACAAAACAGACAATGGACGTTTCGGGTACAAACCCTTCGTCAGCACAATACACAAATAAACGTGGAAAACAAATAAAATATAATGAAAAATAACGTGTATCGTCTGTACTCAATGGTGGTTGCAGTATGAATGAAATGTTAGCGTGGCGTGGGTAGAGGATAGGGTGCCCCAGGGGGGTGATCTAATTGATAAGCAAAGGTCAGCGTCAGGGAACAGAACTTTCCAGACTATAATGGAAGATAACAACAAGATATGAAGTGAGTAGAAAAGTGCCAGAAGACAATAGAGAATAAAAATTTTTTTTCGCGGCGGTGGTGGGGTTTGAACCTGCGACCTTATTGGTACGACAACTCCGCCTGGCAGGTGAGAGCGTGGCTCTACCGTGTGAGCTATCCACGAACACAAAAATATTCGTTTCAAACCCAAAGTCATTTCTAGATCCCTCTCTCAACCACTTCTTGAGATCGCCGATTCGTTCACCACCATCGCGAAGTAATTTTGACCAGCAGTTAAGCTTAATAGCCAATATTCTCATCACAAACATATAACATAGAAACGATTGAGACATTGAGTATGCTCCGGTGTATGGGGTGAATTTTTAATTCAGAAAAGTGAGTGGAGCAGGCACTTATGTTGGTAACAACAAGATATGAAGTGAGTATATATATAACATATGTTATATGTTTGTGATGAGAATATTGGCTATTAAGCTTAACTGCTGGTCAAAATTACTTCGCGATGGTGGTGAACGAATCGGCGATCTCAAGAAGTGGGTGAGAGAGGGATCTAGAAATGACTTTGGGTTTGAAACGAATATTTTTGTGTTCGTGGATAGCTCACACGGTAGAGCCACGCTCTCACCTGCCAGGCGGAGTTGTCGTACCAATAAGGTCGCAGGTTCAAACCCCACCACCGCCGCGAAAAAAAAAAATTTTTATTCTCTATTGTCTTCTGGCACTTTTCTACTCACTTCATATCTTGTTGTATGAGCGAAGGTCGAATCTTCGCGAAGGAACGATGCGATAGTAAAGTGGAATACACCAATAAATAGATAGATGGATAGGCAGATAGATAGGTAGATGGTCAGAAAAGAGGGGAGAGAGGGGGAGAGAGAGAGAGAGAGAGAAGAGAGAAGAGAGAGAGAGAGAGAGAGAGAGAGAGAGAGAGAGAGAGAGAGAGAGAGAGAGAGAGAAATTAATAAAAGAAAAAAAATTTTAAAAAAAAATTTTTAAAAAAATTTTAAAAAAAGGGGGGCGGGGGGGGGGGGGGGGTTGGTTTGAGGCGGACCGGTAGAGAGGGGGAATCAGAGAGAGAGAGAGGGGGGGGGAGGGAGAAAGAGGGAGGGGGGGGGGACAAAAAAAGAAAGAAAGAAAGAAAGAAAAAAGAGAGAGAGAGAGAGAGAGAGAGAGAGAGAGAGAGAGAGAGAGAGAGAGAGAGAGAGAGAGAGAGAGAGAGAGAAAGGGTGGAAAGGAGGTGAGAGAGGGCGAGTAAACAGCCGAGTGATAGCTGGGTCTATATGTATATTAATGGATGAAAAAGTGGATGATTGGACACAATGAGAGAGAGCTAGGAAGGTAGATGACTATGAATCGGTGGATAATCGTAGATAGATAGCTAGCGAGCTAGCTAGCTAGATAGATAGATAGATAGCAGATAGATAGATAGATAGATAGATAGATAGATAGATAGGTAGGTAGGTAGAGTTGTACTTTTAGTAGTATGAACAGTAGTAGTAGTAGTCGTAGTAGTAGTAGTAGTTAGTAGTAGTAGTAGTAGTAGTAGTAGTAGTAGTAGCAGTAGTAGTAATAGTAGTAGTAGTAGTAGTAGTAGTAGTAGTAGTAGTAGTAGTAGTAGTAGTAGTAGTAGTAGTAGTAGTAGTAGTAGTAGTAGAAGTAGTAGTAGTAGTAGTAGTAGAAGTAGTAGAAGTAGTAGTAGTAGTAGCAGCAGCAGTAGCTGTAGTGGCAGAAGTGAGAGCAGCAGTGGTGATGAATATGGGTGACGTTGACATCTAGTGGTGGTCAATCCTGGTGTTCAGTCCGCGTGGAGTCAGCGTTCCCAACAACTTGATCAGGTGAGTTTCCCTACGTCGACGGGCGGAAGTGTCCGAATGGCAAAAACTGAGCACACACACACGCACACACTGTACATCGCAGTGGTCTGGCAGATTGAAGTGTCTGGCCACTGCTGTGTCTGCACAGTTCGATATGTCACGCAAGTGCTGCACGAATCTGTCACCCAGCCTCTTTCCGGTCTCACCAACGTAAGCAATCCCACACAGGGAGCACGTAATCGCATAGACTAGATTACGGTCAGTGCAAGTAAACGGCCGCCTGATGTCCCAAATCTTGTCTGGAAAGCTGACTCTGTCATACTCCCACAGGTGCCCACAAGTCTTGCGGAGACTCTGTCTGGAAGATGATGAATTTGCGCTTCAACGTGATCGCATGCTCGATTTTTTTAGGGCACGGGAATATCCCGAAAGGGTTTTGCTTAAGGCTGTCCGGAAAGCCAGCCTCGTGTCGAGAGAAGCAGCAATGAGGCCTCGCAATGCCAGGAAGCAGGAGACACAGCGTCCCATTTTAGTCCTCACGCATCACCCCCATGCCGATCAAGTGAGGAACATCCTATTGCAGAACTATGGGATCCTCCAGGCGGGCGAAGACACCCACAGAGTTTTCTCAGAACCCCCGTTGGTAGCATATCGACGGGATCGTAACCTGAGGGATCTCCTTGTCAGAAGCCGCCTGGAACCCATACCTAGGGATGGACCTAAAGCCAGATCGTGTATGCGACCCCGATGCAAGACTTGTGGGCACCTGTGGGAGTAGAGTCAGCTTTCCAGACAAGATTTGGGACATCAGGCGGCCGTTTACTTGCACTGACCGTAATCTAGTCTATGCGATTACGTGCTCCCTGTGTGGGATTGCTTACGTTGGTGAGACCGGAAAGAGGCTGGGTGACAGATTCGTGCAGCACTTGCGTGACATATCGAACTGTGCAGACACAGCAGTGGCCAGACACTTCAATCTGCCAGACCACTGCGATGTACAGTGTGTGCGTGTGTGTGTGCTCAGTTTTTGCCATTCGGACACTTCCGCCCGTCGACGTAGGGAAACTCACCTGATCAAGTTGTTGGGAACGCTGACTCCACGCGGACTCAACACCAGGATTGACCACCACTAGATGTCAACGTCACCCATATTCATCACCACTGCTGCTCTCACTTCTGCCACTACAGCTACTGCTGCTGCTACTACTACTACTTCTACTACTACTACTACTACTACTACTACTGCTACTACTACTACTACTACTACTGCTACTACTACTACTACTACTACCACTACTACTACTACGACTACTACTACTACTGTTCATACTACTAAAAGTACAACTCTACCTACCTACCTATCTATCTATCTATCTATCTATCTATCTATCTATCTATCTATCTATCTACTGATTATCCACCGATTCATAGTCATCTACCTTCCTAGCTCTCATTGTGTCCAATCATCCACTTTTTCATCCATTAATATACATATAGACCCAGCTATCACTCGGCTGTTTACTCGCCCTCTCTCACCTCCCCTCCACCCTTTCTCTCTCTCTCTATCTTTTTCTTTCTTTCTTTCTTTCTTTTTTTTGTCCCCCCCCCCCTCCCTCCCCCCCTCTCTCTCTCTCTCTCTGATTCCCCCTCTCTACCGGTCCGCCTCAAACCAAACCCCCCCCCCCCCCCGCCCCCCTTTTTTAAATTTTTTTTTTAATTTTTTTTTTAATTTTTTTTTCTTTTATTAATCTCTCTCTCTCTCTCTCTCTCTCTCTCTCTCTCTCTCTCTCTCTCTCTCTCTCTCTCCCTTCTCTCCCCTCTTTTCTGACCATCTACCTATCCATCTATCTATTTATTGGTGTATTCCACTTTACTATCGCATCGTTCCTTCGCGAAGATTCGACCTTCGCTCATCCAACAACCCCCCCCCCCCCCACCTCCGCCGTGACCCTTTCATCTCGCCCCCTCCAACCCCCCCCCCCCCCCCCCCCCCTACTGTTCCACTACAGCGTTCTACTACTACTACTACAACTACTACTACAACTACAACTACTACTACTACTACTACTACCACCAATATGTCTTTTATCTTCCATTATAGTCTGGAAAGTTCTGTTCCCTGACCCTGACCTTTGCTTATCAATTAGATCACCCCCTGGGGCACCCTATCCTCTACCCACGCCACGCTAACATTTCATTCATACTGCAACCACCATTGAGTACAGACGATACAAGTTATTTTTCATTATATTTTATTTGTTTTCCACGTTTATTTGTGTATTGTTGTGCTGACGAAGGGTTTGTACCCGAAACGTCCATTGTCTGTTTTGTTCCCATACGAAGCCTTTCCATTTTCACTCTTTCGTTAGTATTTTACGATCACCGGCTTCAGGCAGCCCTTACCGTTTTCTACTTAACTCGGTTAATTACAAACTTCGATTAATAGAAACATTTCCCAAGAAACGGAATTAATTCTATATAAAATATCATGATTAAATTTCATCATGGATGAAATCTTGACAGGGTGAAAAATCTAGAGTGAGTGGGATTTAATGCTACAGTAGTGTGTCACCGCTCTATTAGAGAAAAAAGAGGGCGAGGCTTTGCAGTATGGGTTTGTGATGTCATCTGTGGCCATTAGATAGGAGGCGAGGGGGCTGGGCATAGTCTTGACAACAAGTAGACAATGACCGTGGTAAAGAGAGACAGAGCTATATCCTTTGATTTGCATTGCGACCAACGAATTTGCTGAGAGCTTATTGTCTCTCATCACGGCTAATCTCTTTGACTCTTACAAACATTGAGATAAAAGAGTGAAAGTTAATCCAATCTTAATAAGATGACTTGCATCAAAACTACTTTTGCTTGACAAAATCTAAACAGGGCTTCCATATGGTTTTTGTTTCAATCAAATTGCCAAGTCTGTGGTGGACTAAGAACAATGTTTACAACAAATGGTTTCAGTTTACCATATTATATGTGTAAAATGTTGCAATATTGAACATAAAACACAGCTTCGGTTAATCGCATCAATTTCACTGATCCCAAAGTGTTGTGAATATCCGGCGTGGACTGTATAAGGCATACAAGTACAATAACAACGTTGTACATCACAAGTTAGTTTAAGTTTTTAAGTTTTTAAGGGTTTTACGGCGCTTGCAACACATTTAGGTTATATCAGCGCCAGAAAAAAGAAAGAAAATGGGATAGTAAAAAGTTCTAGAATTACAATTAAAGCATCCAAGAAAAAGTAAGACAAAGGGGAATTGAGAACAAATAGGGATCAGATGTAGATTCCGAGAGCATACCACCAATGTAATTAGTTTGAAATCACCTACAAGTCTCATCCAGACACAAGCACAAAATCCAACAAAGAGGAACACACTCAAATGCTTACATTATACATTCAAAATAAAAATAATAATAATACATAACAGAGAGATGATTTACAAGGAAAAAAATATCATCTCCCAAAACAATAACTATGCATTTGACTGTTTCCCTCCCAGCTAGGATTCCGGCCAGTGCCAGGACAAAACCAAGTAATCTCATTCCGAGACAAAGACAGAAAGCATGTTGGATAACAGATATAAGGGGATAGAAGACACAGTATGTACCTCCCTGCCCGCTATGGGAGGTCAGGATCCCCACCCAGACATCACAAGTAAAAGACTTTTAAGAACTTTAACGGTTTACATCATAAGCACAAGGCATACATGTAAGATAACAACGTCTTACATTATAAGTACAAGGCATACAAGTACAATAACGTCTTACACCATAAGAACATGTCATAGAAGTACGAAAACAACACCTTAAAGTTAAGTAGATTATCAATCATTATATAAAAATTAAATGACTGTATACATATTTATATGTACTTGAAATACTATTATATATTAAGTATAATTATGACCATCTTCTACAATATTGCTTCGAGCATTCGCTCTCATCAGGAAGTGAAAGTGAAAGTAGATTGTTGTGTTTGTCGTACTTTTTTCGGCTTCACGGTTATGGTGGTTCATAATTACACCGTAATTACATAAAAGGTGTTTGTATCTATGCCTGCATGAAGATTTACTCCAGGCCTACTGTTCTGTTGAGCACTTAATGTTAACCAGAAATGAACCTCGTAAGGACTAATTTTGACTACCTACTCGACAAAGAACATCCTGATCCTGACTAGCAAACAATACCTAAAATCTCTAATCAACAAAACAGAAAAATTTATAAGAAACACCAGATGGCGAGATTTTTTCTTCTTAAACCCAGACCAAAAAGTTAAAAAGTAAAGAAACTTTTGGATTTAGATCTACCAGACCAGTCCCATACACACCTGAACTACGATGAACTACGAGAATTCACAGATGGAATGACAGAATCATCCGAAATATAAAATTCAGACAAATCAACGACAATTTCCAAAACAAACTAAAACAAGAAATACGAACAATACATCAAGGCCCCAATGTTTACATGGCCGCTGACAAAACCACTAATTTCTACAAACTCATCCCTAAGGAATACACACATTTACTTGACAAAAACATACAAGCAGAGTACAGAAACAAACACAATCTACGACACCTGACATTACAGCAGAAGACAAAAGCATCGCCGAAAACCTACAGCTAAGCGACAGAATAGATACCACAGCAAAATCTAACGCCTTCATCACTATCAAAGACCATAAATTGAAGTTTCGTAACAACGTCCAATGCAAATCAGAAATCGGAAAAATGAGCACGCTCTTTGATGTCACCGTGGGAAGTTACAACGGAGCAGAAACATGTGAGCTTGTCGGACTATACCTACTTTCCCAACTGCAACATCTTGATATAAATATTGGACTATACAAAGACTACGGGCTCGCATTGTGCAATAAAAGACAGAGGCAGACTGAAATTATAAAGAAAAAAATATATGTAAAATCTTCCAGGGCAATAATCTTAGAATTACCATCGAAGCCAACAAAAAGACATTTGATTTCTGAACAACGGCACCTACCAACCATTTTCAAAACCCACCAACAACCCATTGTACATCCATAGACATAGCATCTATAATAGAAAACATCCCAGAGAGCATTACCAAACGACTATCTAACAACTCTACAAACAACATATTCAATGAAGTAATCCCACCATACACAGACACATTACAAAAAAGTGGCAATGACTATTAACTAAAATATGAAGAAGAGGCCATAACCACTCCAATGAAAAAACGTCAAAGAAAACGAAATATAACATGGTTCAACCCACCCTACAGCAAGAACGTGACAACCTCTATCGGTAACAAATTCTTCAATCTACTACAAAAATGCTTCCCTCCAGGTCACGTCCTACACCCCATCATGAACAAAAAACCATCAAAATAGGATAAACCTGCATGCCAAACATACAAAACATTATTTCCTCCAAAAACAAACGGAAACTGTCACAGCCAGCTCAGCCCAACACACAACCTAAAGAAAAAATGCAACTGCATGACCCAGGCAACATGCCCACTAAGCAACAATTGCCTGACTCAAAACGTTATTTATCAATCCACAGTTACACGCCCAGACACACCAAAACAAGAAACATACACTGGCCTCACTGAGTGTTCATTCAAAACTAGATACAACCTGCATAAATCTGCCTTCAAAATCATGCACAAACAACATTCTACTACACTAAGTGAACATATTTAGAACCTCAAAGCAAAATCGTACAACACAACATCAGATGGAAAATCATCTCCAGGGCACAGTCGTACTCCCCCTCTTCTAAGATTTGCAACCTCTGCTTGGAAGAAAAATTCTACATAATCACAAAACCGAACATGGCAACACTTAACAGAAGAAACTAACATCTTCATGCAGACATAGAAACAAACACCTTTCACGTAATTACGAACCACCATAACCGCGAAGCTGAAAAAGCATGATAACCACAAGAATCTACTTTCACTTTCACTTCCTGGTGAGAGCGAATGCTCAAAACAATATTGTTTGTTTAGTTTTTTTTTTGTTTTTAAGGGTTTTACGGCGCTTGCAACACATTAAGGTCATATCAGCGCCAGTATAAAGGAATGTTTGTTTTTGTTTTTGTTTTTAAGGGTTTTACGGCGCTTGCAACACATTAAGGTCATATCAGCACCAGTAAAAAGGAAGAAAATGGGAAAGTAAAAAGTTCTAGAATTACAATTAAAGCACAAAAGAAAAGGTAAGACAAAGTGGAATTGGTTCAAATAGGGAACAGATGTAGATTCCAAGAGTACATCGTCAAAGCACTTAAGTTTGAGATCACCTAAAAGTCTCATCCAGACACAAGCACAAGTCCCAACTAAGAGGAATACACTCAAATGTTTACCAATCATATAATATAATATACCATGTAAACTTAACATAATACAATGCATAACAGAGAGATGATTTACAAGGAAAAAAATATCATCTCCCAAAACTATAACTATACATTCGACTGTTTCCCTCCCAGCCAAGGAACTCCGGCAAGGATCAGGACAAAACTAAGTAATCTCATTCCAAGACAATGACAGGAAACAATTGGAAAAAGGGTATGGGGGGATAGAAGACACAGTATGTACCTCCCTGCCCACTATGGGAGGTCAGGATCCCCACCCAGAGTATAAAGGAAGAAAATTGGATAGTAAAGACATTCTTGATGTACAATTAAAAGGGCTTGAAGAAAGGGTACGACAAAGGGGAATCGGTTCAAATAGAGAACAGATTTAGATTCGGAGAGAGTAAACTATCAGTGTGCTTAGTTTGAGATCACCTAAAAGACTCAATCAGACACCAGCACAGGTCCCCACAAAGAGGAATACACTCAAATATTTACAAATCATATATTAAAAATAAAAAAATAACAGTACATAACACAGAGAGAGATGATTTACAAGGAAAAAAATATAATCTCCCAAAACTATAATTATACATTCGACTGTTTTCCTCCCAGCCAAGGACTCCGGCCAGGGTCAGGACAAAACCAAGTAATTTCATTCCAAGACAAAGACAGAAAGCAATTAGAAAACAGACACAGGGTGATAGAGGACACAGTAAGTACCTCCCTGCCCACTATGGGAGAAAACAATATTGTAGAAGTTGGTCATAATTATACTTGAAATATTTTATAAATAGCTCCTTTTATCAAAAAGTTTTATGGCACTAAGAACGTATTTAGGCCATTTTGGCGCCCGTAACAAGGATGAAAATTGATCCCATCAAAAGTAGAATAATTCTGCCAAAAACGGAAGGATTGACAAGATATGGCATAATGCCCAAAGAACAAAAATAAAGATATATAATATATATTAAAGTTAAAGTGACTGGAATGTGAGAAGTTTGATTTTGTCACTATATGACAGGATATCTTGTGGCCTTGGATGCTCTTTGTTAAAATAAAAGCCTGAATTTTTTTCTGGTAAAGAGCATCAATGAAAACATTTCATGCAATGCTTCTCTGCTTCCAATGATATCACCCTTAAACTGAAAGGATAAAAAAGATACATATTATACCCATCTAGCTTCCCCTTCAAAGTTGCCTTTAAACAATAAATTTTTCATCTTTTATAAATAAATCAGCCCAACAATACCGAAAAATGTCAGCCAAAAATTTCCAAAAAGCCGGTTTTCCAGCTTTGTCAGAAAAGGGCATCCCTGAAACTGATAAAATGTTTGATATTTATCTATAAATTCCATTTTTTAGCCTGCATCTTTTTCTTTTTGTGTGTGTGTGTTTTTTTTCTTAAAAGGATTTTACGGCACTTGCAACACATTAAGGTCATATCAGCAGCAGTAAAAATGGAAGAAAAGGGGATAATGAAAAAATTATAAAATTTCAATAAAACCACCAAAAATAAAGTATAGACCTGTAAATGAGCTCTATAAAAATTGACTGAAACTGAAACTCTTCATAATTCGTCGTAGCGGTAAAATCCAAAGAATCAAAATGAAAGGTAAACAGCAAGCTCACTTGAGCAAAGCAATGGCAGAAAACTAAATTGCGAGGGAATTAATTAGGCTACTTACAATTGTTCCTTGTAATTAGGTACCCAATCAGTGAAGAAACTTAGAAACGGTCAACCAGTTTGTTTACAACATGAGGTAATCGAGATGTGCTTGTAGCAATCATTTAACTTTCGATTTGAAGGTGTCTACATAACGAACATCCGGTGTTTCGAATTTTTCTTTCTCATACTTTTCCTGTCCTTCAAGTAAATGTGGTCAATTTTGGCTTAGACGAAACAGTGAAATTTATCGCTCGGCGGCTCAGTTAAAATTGGCTACGACAGGTTTCGAAAGTGAAATAATAATTTCACGAAGGCTGTGTGAAAATACACTGGGGTGTGTTCAGACACGGCAATTCTAAAAAGCGTCGCTTAGCCTTGGCAATATATATCCATCATTAATATAAACGGCCCATGAGCTATGCGTGGGGCTGTGGAACATTCCTAGTTAACTTTACAGTCAATCGACTACGATTCATGAATTCTTTCTTTATTCATTTCTTTCTTCCCTTTTTAAAAATATTTGAATTTGACGAATTGACTGATTTCAGTTAATTGACTGAGAATTTACAGGTCTAAAAGTAAGACAAATTGGAATGGTACAAATAATTTGTTTTGTTTGTTTTTAAGGGTTTTACGGCGCTTGCAACACATTTAGGTTATATCAGCACCAGTAAAAAGGAAGAAAATGGGATAGTAAAAAGTTCTAGAATTACAATTGAAGCATCCAAGAGAAAGTAAGACATAGGGGAACTGGGAACAAATAGGGATCAGATGTAGATTCCAAGAGCATATCACCAATGTACTTAGTTTGAGATCACCTATAAGTCTCATCCGGACACAAGAACAAAATCCAACAAAAAAGAACACACTCAAATGCTTACATTATACATTAAAAAATAACAAATATTCTAATACATAACAGAGAGATGATTTACAAGGGAAAAAATATCATCTCCCAAAACAATAACTATGCATTTGACTGTTTCCCTCCCTCCCAGCCAGGACTCCGACCAGGAAAAAAAAACTAAGTAATCTCATTCCAAGAAAAAAGACAGAAAGCATGTTGGAAAACAGATATAAGGGGATAGAAGACACAGTGTGTACCTCCCTGCCCGCTATGGGAGGTCAGGATCATATCATTGGGCACAATTTGAAATCACCTATAAGTCCATCCAGACAAAAGCAAAGGATCCCACAAAGACGGACACACTCAAATGCTATACATAATTAATTCACAACAATATAACTACACAACAGAGAGACGATTTACGAGGAGAAAAATATCATCTCCCCAAAACCATATAAACATTCGACTGTTTTCCTCCCAGCGTGGGACTCGAGTCAGGGCAAAGACAAAACCAAGTAATCTCATTCCAAAACAAAGACAGGAAGCAACTTGGATGACGGATATAGGAGAATAGAAGACACATAAGTGACCTCCCTACCGACTACAGGAGAAAGCTTCTTTCCATCAAATGGTATTTGTTTTTGTTTGTTTTTAAGGGTTTTACGGCGCTTGCAACACATTGTTGTTTGTTGTTTGTTTTTAAGGGTTTTACGGCGCTTGCAACACATTTAGGTTATATCAGCGCCAGTAAAAAGGAAGAAAATGGGATAGTAAAAAGTTCTAGAATTAGATTTGAAGCACCCAAGAGAAAGTAAGACAAAGGGGAACTGGGAACAAATAGGGATCAGATGTAGATTCCAAGAGCATACCACCCATGTACTTAGTTTGAGATCACCTATAAGTCTCATCCGGACACAAGAACAAAATCCGACAAAGAGGAACACACTCAAATGCTAACATTATACATTAAAAATAACACATATAATAATACATACCAGAGAGATGATTTACAAGGAAAAAAATATCATCTCCCAAAACAATAACTATGCATTCGACTGTTTCCCTCCCAGGCAGGACTCCGACCAGGGCCAGGAAAAAAACCAAGTAATCTCATTCCAAGACAAAGACAGAAAGCATGTTGGAAAACAGACATAAGGGGATAGAAGACACAGTATGTACCTGTGTTGAGGTCATATCAGCGCCAGTAAAAAGGAAGAAAACGGGATAGTAAAAAGTTCTAGAATTACAATTAAAGCACAAAAGAAAAGGTAAGACAAAGGGGAATGGGTTCAAATAGGGAACAGGTGTAGATTCCAAGAGCATACAGTCAAAGTACTCAGTTTGAGATCACCTAAAAGTCTTATCCAGACACAAGCACATGTCCCAACTAAGAGGAATACACTCAAATGTTTACCAGTCATATAATATAATATACCATGTAAACTTAACATAATACAATGCATAACAGAGAGATGATTTACAAGGAAAAAAATATCATCTCCCAAAACAATAACTATATATTCGACGGTTTCCCTCCCAGCCAAGGAACTCCGGCAAGGATCAGGACAAAACTAAGTAATCTCATTCCAAGACAATGACAGGAAACAATTGGAAAATGCGTATGGGGGGATAGAAGACACAGCATGTACCTCCCTGCCCACTATGGGAGGTCAGGATCCCCACCCAGAAAATGGGATAGTAAAAAGTTCTAGAATTACAATTAAAGCACCCAAGAAAAAGTAAGACATAGGGGAACTGGGAACAAATAGGGATCAGATGTAGATTCCAAGAGCATACCACCAAAGTACTTAGTTTGAGATCACCTATAAGTCTCATCGGGACACAAGCACAAAATCCAACAAAGAGGAATACACTCAAATGCTTACAATATACATTGAAAATAACAAATATAATAATACATAACAGAGAGATGATTTACAAGGAAAAAAATATCATCTCCCAAAACAATAACTATGCATTTGACTGTTTCCCTCCCAGATAGGACTCCGGCCAGGGCCAAGACAAAACCAAGTAATCCCATTACAAGACAAAGACAGAAAGCATGTTGGAAAAGTTATAAGTGGATAGAAGACACAGTATGTACCCCCCCTGTAAATATGTGCACCTAAGGTGGGAAGATTATATAATATTTATGAACAACAAGTGAATCAAAAGGAACATAATAATATGTTAACCATCAAATCAATCTGGTATTATGTTGGAATGAACTGCTCAGTACAGAAAATTGAGTTTGCAGCCAACATTATCGGAGTAAGGAAATTTAAGCTTTTTAAAGTTTGCCTGTTAGTTTGTGTTTAAGGGTTTTACAGAGTTTGTTTTTAAGGGTTTTACAGAGCTTGCGACACATTTAGGACATTTTAGCACCAGTTAAAAAAAAAAAAGATGAAATTGGGTTGGTCAAAAATTCTAGATTTACACATTAAAAAGCACATGAGAAAAGGTGAGACAAAAGAAAGGGAATGGCTCAAATAGGTATTAGATATAGATTCCTAAAGCACACTGTCTGTTTTATAAACCTAAATACAGGCAATTTGTCATTACCCAAACTCAAATCAATTAACTGCTATTAAAATCGAATTTTTAAGCTCCAGGTTGACCCCGACATAGTACCGTTTAGATACGACTGGTCACACTGAAAGAAAATATTACATAGATTATAATGTAATAATACAGTCCAAGCCGGTTTATTGGGAAGGCTTGGTTCCCGTCAAATTGTCCCAATTAAGAGACATCCCAATTTAGCGGTGGACATGAAATTGTGCAATTTTTCAGACTTATCATAGTCTACATAATAATCAGGGAGACATGTTTGACGTTTAAAATTTGGCACACACACAATCACTCACTCATACTCCACACACGTATGCTTAACACATTAACTAATACTAATACATTTAAGGCGATATATCATAAAAAGTGATGGCAGCTTTTGTTTCCGCTTAATACAAACATAACGCAAAAGAATTTTATCAACAAATGCGAGAGTTAATGTCCATTTTGTTTGAGATTTCTGTGTCAGCATCCGATATTGTTCGAGATTTTTGTGTTGTTGGTACAATGAAAATAGGAGGAGAATTTACATTTGTTCGAGATTTACGTGATTTCGAGATTTACTTGTTCAAGATTCTTGTGCTGCACTGTACATAAATAAATATATATCAGGTAATTTACTTTGTACATTATTGCAGCAGTACA
>NC_088369.1:14051504-14054004 GCF_034508935.2 Berghia stephanieae
CAAAAATAGCGTAGCTAAGTTCTAAGTCCTTAACAGAAAAACAGGGTGGAAAAGCTATCGATTGGCCTTTTCAGCATTTCAATTCAGAACCTCAGGTGTGAATCTATGGCTATCGCCTGTGAAGGTGATTGATTGTGTGGTAGACAGGAGTCAGGAGAGTGGATTGTAAAAAAAAAAAACATGGAGAAACAGACAGGAGATTCATCTCACCACAAGTGATCGACGAAGACCGAGGTCCAAGCCAGGACAGCAATTTGTTGTGACTTCAGTGAAAATCCGGCACATGTATAGTATATATTGACAGCGTTGTAGAGCCCTATGTTTCACAAGTTTCTTATTTCAAAATGGCTTCTCCGAAATCGCAACCAGAAAAGAAAAGTGATGTCAGCTTCCTTCTCTTCCTGGAATTAAATGGTAAAAATGCCAGATTATTTTTACACATAATGCCAAACAAGTTGTAAAAAAATGCCAAGTGTCTGAAAAATGCCGGAGTCAAGTGTTTTAGGCATTAACTTTTTTCAGCTTAACTGCAGAAAAAAGTTGAATTTCTCTATTTATTTTCCTATCACATAACCATGAAAAGTCTCAACTGTAACGTTTATTAAGGAGATCGATTCAAACATAAGTTATCCAGACGTCTAATGTGGGTTCGACTCCCCATCAACGCAATAGTTTAGGGAGGGAATTTTTTTTTGATGAAAAATTAATTTCATGTCAAAATCAATGTAAGCACCGAATGTCTGTATCTCTTTGTATTTATTGTTTTTGTTGTTTTTTGTTGTTTTTTTTTGTTTTTGTTTTTTTGTATGTTTGTTTGTTTGTTTTTGTTGTTGTTGTTTTGTTTGGGTTTTTTATTTATTTATTTTTTGTTTGTTTTTGTTTTTTTTTTTTTAATATTCTCATATAGGGAAGGGGACAGGTGATTTTGATCTTGTAACATTTTTTTTCCTGATTAGTCTGGCACTGCGCCATACATACTTTTTTTTAAAATCTCAAACCAGTGCCTGCTCCTTAATAATTTGTCATCGTGAAAATTTCAGCTTGTCTTTCCAGTTTGAGTTGATTATCACTGGTAAATTTTGTGTCATTGTTATGTTTTTGACTAATAAATTAATGGTGCGTAAAATTAATAGATATTAGAATTTGTGATTTTTAATGGGCCGCCAAAAATGCCAAAATACCAAACCTGGTTTGTTTGTTTTTTTCAAGCAAACTTTGAAAAACGCCAAGGTTTGGAATCTGTATTTAAAATTTTAAATTGGCAAATCTGATTTTTTAAACTGGAAACACAGCTGTGTATTCAGTCCACCGGAAATAAAAATATTAAAAAAGGACCAAATATCGTCTATACTTGTTACCTTCGATACTGAGCCAATAATTTATGGCAATTCAACGGCTTAACAATATCATTTACAGCGTTTTCTTTACTCTCGGGAAGTCTTGATTGAGAGTTGTTCGAAACCGGGTGAAATAGATCACAATTCTCGAAACCGATTTATCAAACATTGACAGCATTGACAGTTACAGTTACGCTGTGCTAAAACAGAGGCTTGTCTCTCAACGACGCGGCGAGACATTTTGCCCCGATCCACTAGATGGCGCTACCGGTGTGTGGCAATAGCTCGCCTGAGAAACGGAGTGCTCGCCAAATCCGACCACCTCATAGATAATACAGGACTAGATGGGACAATAGGGGGGGGGGGGGGGGGGGGGGGGGGACGTCATCAAAAGTGGATAGTGAGAGGTCGAGCGCCGCCATTTTATTTTTTATGCAACCAGGGACGCTGTGCGATTTAATCTCTATTTTAATTACTTTAATTGAGCTCGATTAACCTTGATTTGTGGACGGAAAATAGAAAAAAAGGTAGGTCTATGATGATAAACTAAATTAGACATATTAAACTACACTTTTACTTGTACATTTTAGGCCTGGCTCCATTAATCGGGTTTATATCAATTTTTAAAAATTAAACAAAAAATGTCCTACACGTTAAATGTTGCTGTTGATGAGGGACCCCTTGTAAAGCGCTTTGAGCACATTAGTGGATATTGCGCTATATACAGCTATTAATAACAATGGTAGCAATAGAAATCAAACATACATCGACAAATAGACAAAAGAGAGAGGGACTTGTTTACTTGGATCTATCTATCTATCTATCTATCTATCTATCTATCTATCTATCTATCTATCTATCTATCTATATGTCTATCTGAGCCCCGCCCACGCCGATTATTTATGACATGTGTCCAATTAAATTTACCATCCCTGGACCTACAGCGGTTCATACAATTCTTTGATTTTACACCGCCATTAATCGACTCTACGCATATTAATGAGTCGGACTCGTCTGTTTGAACCTGCTGTTCGGACTTGCTTGTTCATTTCACACATACCTGTTTTATGACACAATGGTGTAATTAGGAGGAATTGATTAAAAGTGAGGAGAACGTAGGAATTCCTTGCAAAATTTCTGACCCGTTGATTTCAAACAATGAC
>NC_088369.1:14056504-14126504 GCF_034508935.2 Berghia stephanieae
TAAATAAAACGCTGTAAATGATATTATTAAGCCGTTGAATTGCCATAAATTATATGCCTGTCCATTTCTGATGATGCCTATAATTGGGTCAATATCAATGTCTTCATTATCGATTAAGGTATCAATTATATACGATATTTGGTCCTTTTTAAGATTTTTATTTCCGGTGGACTGAATACACGACGGTAGTGCTGGGTCGAGTTTGAAACGATCAAATCGAGCGGGTTTTCGATCGAGTCCTCTAAAATCGAGTCGGTTTCGGGCGGGTTTCGAGTCAGTGACGTCATCGAGCAGTGATTCGTTTGAAAAAAAAACAAAACACGAGTAACTCGTTTGCCACAGGAAACTTCACATACCCCTCCCTCTCTTATGTCTGTGGCTGGCTTGACTGCAGCTGGTTATGATGGGGGCTGCCAGATGGCCAAGTTCAAAATTGGTTACTAAGAAACGCTTTTCTATTATTATTCATTTTAAAAAAATCTTTTATTTAAAAAAAATGAAAAGATAAGTTTATCCAACTGTAGTCGATTGTTTTGTTAATCAAAACAAATGAGTTTTTCAAGGGAGTCAGAATGCTTGTGGTGTTTGGCTATTTGGGGTCTATTTGACTACTTGGGCAAGAAGAAATCTGGCTGTCTGGCAGCCTCGATTATGATCGTTCGTCGCATCACACACACATACACACACACACACACACACACACACACACACACGCCATCAAACAGTTGTTGATAGTGAAGGGTTGAGACCCCCCCCCCCCCCCCCCCCCACCCCATCATCCCGCTGTCACCTTAACATTTCATATTTATGTCGCGCCAAAGTTGTCGGCCGCCCCACCTCCATAATTTGTCATGGTCGTCATCGCCTATGTGTGTGCGGGAAGGTCGTGCCTTTCATTCATTATTTGAAAAATAAATGACAAGGATGGTGTGTTTTTATTAGGTAGGTATAATAATAATTTTAGAGTCCACACAGACACCAGGATTGCCGGACACGATGATAAGATGCGCGACAGGATGACGATGATGATGATGTGATGATGATTTGTGTTTCTGTTTAAAATGAAATACTTTAGCAGGTTCCACCCCCACCCCCCACACGGATAGACCGGACCCGAAGATGATGATTGTGGTTTTGCTGGCTGTTACGGCTGTGATGAGGATGATGATAATGATGATGATGATGATGACGATGGCGCAGATGGTGATTATTTGTTCGGTCGCTCAGTGGTACGGTGTCTCTTGTCACAAAATCAAGCCTTGTCAATGGCCGGATGAGTGACAGTGATTGTTAAAAATTGTGATCCAGACGTTAAGTCCGTGTGTCAGGCACTTGACTCAGGTGTGAATGTATTCTTATCTTATAAGCAATGACGGGTATTGTAAAGAGCTTTAATACAAAAAGACTCCAAACAGCGATCGGTACCTACTGTACGAAATGGATGTATGGTCGATATGGCGTGCCGGAGGAATAAATTAAATTAAATATTGTGAAGTTCATTGAGCATGGTAAATCCTTGGAAATGCGCTTTGAACTAATACACCTGCTAGACAACTCCGATTCCAATATAAACGACTGATTAATATTCCCATATATAAACTATAGTTAGCTGAAAATCTTTCTTTGTCGGGACTCCAAAAGTATGGAACGAATTAGACAAAGAAATCAAAGGGTCTTTTAGGAGCACTGATTGATTTTAGATTGATTATTACATTGAAATGTGTTGATATTTATTTTATCCATTATTATTAGGGTGGTGGTGGTGGTGGTGGTGATGATGATGATCCCGCTGATATGATGGTGATGATAAATAAATTAAACATAATTCCCTTTATTCATCCCATAGGGGAGATTCGTCTTTCGGGTCTATTCTAAGGGAAGACTGGAATAACCCAAGCGATAGCCGCAGTGCAGCGCCGCAAATTTAGTTAGGGCAAGGTGACTTGCTCAAGACCACTCAGCGGCGGGTGATCGAACTCGGTACCTTTCGGGTGCCAACCAAAGACCGTACCGCTGCCCCTGATGATGATGATGATGATGATGTGATGATATGATGATGATGATGATGATGATGATGGGAACTAACAAAGAATACACAGGCATCTAAAATTGAAACATTCCATATTCAAAGCTAATGTTTTACTTTAAAAAATTGAGCTTTACAATATCCACTAAATGTGATCAAAGCGCTTTGTAAAGGGGTCCCCGGTCAACAGCAACATTTAATATGAAGGACGGGACATGCCGCCTGTTAGGCGATATTACAATTTTTCAGACAAAGACAACGCTGTTAACGGCCAGGTACTCATTTTACACCTGAGTACGGTGAGAGAATGTGAGTAAAGAGCCTTGTCCAAAGACTCAACTATGCACCGAGCGCGAGGCTTGAACCCAGGACTTTCCGATCCCAAAGCGGGTGTCATACCACTAGACCATTATAATGCACGAGACCCATGGTCGACTAGAGTACTACCTATAGTTACGTCATGACTAGACCACATAGCCGCACTACTGTAGGAGTGTTCATTGATAGAGGGATGCGTGTGTGTCATAGAAATAGCCTTAGTGTGTGTGTGTGTGTGTGTGTGTGTGTATGTGTGTGTGTGTGTGTGATAGTCAAACTTTAGTAGGTTTAATGAAGTCTTGTCACACACGCGTGATACACCTATACGAATTTCCCTGCCACTGCCACCCAGACACACTAACATCTGACAAGGAGTGAGGGCTGTGGAAGAACCACAGACTACCGTGTGCAAACATTGGCGATTGGTATCGGATGGCAAACTGTGATCGTTTGAATTTGAAATGATTCGAAACACTCGTTACCCTCCGCTCGCTCGAATCCTGATCGTCTCAAGCTCGTCTCACGTGTCAAGATCGTCTCAAGCTCACAACCCGCCTGATCGTTTTACGATCGAGTGATCGTTTTACTAACTCGCTCTTCCGGCATTGAGATCGAGCACTGACTCGTGGCTTGGCGCTCGGTCGTCGATCGAGTAAAAGCGATCAAATAACCCAACACTACACGACGGCTGTGTTTTCAGTCCACTGGTGGACTGAAAACACAGTTCCCAAATATTATGGTGGGAGAATTTTTTTAAACGAAAAAAATCGTGACGCTATTTTAATACGAAATGGAAATCAGAGATACTCGTACAAGCAACAAGAACAAAACCTTGAGATAATTACCGTCAAGTTTTGTTGTTGTTGTTTTTAATGCTCTATTGCTTAAAGAGACTACGTCCGTTATACCAAAGTTATATAAAAATCACGATATTACGAAAACCAGTCTTGTTATTTAATATTAGATAACAATGCATGCGGAGCCCTCTTTAGACACGAAGAGAAAATTATAAACTGGTGGTGGATGGGGGAGGGGGGGATCCGCAAACAACCGAGATGTTGGGTGCAAGGGAGACCGTGATACGAGATCAAAAAAGAAAAAGCCGCCGATAATTCCATAAATGAAAACACGGCTTTACTCGGGAGGCCAAAAGCACGGTCTATCTTGCCAAAATTGAATTTAAAAAAGAAGAGGACAAAAATAAATATCTTATGGGGTGGGGAGTATGTTAGCTACAAACCAATATATTAAAAAGAAATAAATAAAATTAAAAAAAAAAAAAACAACCAATCCACTACATGAAGGAACAGTTTCTATAAATGAATACACCGTTAACCTAGCAAAAATCTAAAAATATTGTTTCTAAAAAAAATATTAATGTCCGGCCGATAACTTGCAATCTCTTTTCTGACATTTTTTTTTTTTTTTTGGCGTGATTATGAAGAAGACCCCCCCCCCCCTCTTAATAAAAGCAAAAACAGCAACAACAAAAACAGGGAAGCAATAAATAAATAGAATAAAAAAACTCGCCTCTTCAACATAAAAAAAAACAGTTCTATAAACGAAAATACAGTTTTACGTCAGGAGACCAAAATCTTGGTCTCCCTAGACACTTCCTTTTCTATGACTTCTTCCAAGGCCCTCTATATAGCACATATAGAGGGCCTTGCTTCTTCCGCTTCCTGGCTTGCCCTTGATAATTTTATCGCATTTTCACCAAGGAACCAATCTCCAACAAAACTAATTTGATATTGGGACTTAGTGTACGTAAAATCCAAATCAAATCTGTGTTAAAAATATTCCCTGGAAAAAAGGAAACCTTAAACTTGTTACAGGTATGTGAATGTGCGTCATCCGAATCCAACCACACTTTCACTCTCACTCTCACTCACTGTGTGACTGTGTGCCCTGCTCTCACACTCACCCCAATATGCCACCGGGCGCTGAGCCTTTGCATTAAACTTTAATGTAAAGCCTTAGCCTATGACTATGTCAGTATCCCAACACCGGTCTTAGTCCTGTATCTTACTCAATGAGCACAGTTTTTGTTGTTCTCCGCGTTTCGAAACTGTGCTAGAAATGAAATGGAATCACTAAGTCTATCGCCATCGCTTAGGTAGGCACTTTGATAACTCCAGTCCAGTGGCCGCCGATAGGCTCACTGTAAGGTGAAACTCGTTTTTTGGAACTTTATTTTTGACCCTTTACTGTTTTGGTCACCATGGCGTTATTTGTGAACCTATGTGACTAACTTTGGTATCCTTATAATATAAAGGGCACAAAACAAGCTTTTTAACTTTTAACGGTGTATTTCATTCTTAATTCCTGATTGTATTTCTCAAAAAGCTTATACCTATGTAATAAAAATTTATAAATTTTTGAATTATAAGAACTTTTTAAATTATGGATACATTTTAATTATACTTCATACATCGATAGACAATTAATTGAAGAATATCTCTGCCAAATTTCATCAAAATTGATACACTCGCTCATTATTTTATTTTTTCCGCCATCAACCCTACTTTTTAGGACAAAAACCTCATATTTTTTCCATTTTCATTTATCCTTAATTTTTTCCATACTTTCCATCCATGAAAAT
The DNA here is from genome assembly GCF_034508935.2 of Berghia stephanieae. NCBI lineage: Eukaryota > Metazoa > Mollusca > Gastropoda > Nudibranchia > Aeolidiidae > Berghia > Berghia stephanieae. The sequence goes on from NC_088369.1 coordinate 14,061,451, forward strand.
GATTTATATGAAAATAAAGCTTATTTTCTGACCATTAAAATGATACCTAACACTTGCCAATTATTTTTTAATTGAAACAAAATTACTGAAAACACTAAGTGGGCCATGTTGACTGTAAAACTCAAAATTTCCTGATCGCCGCGAGATGCTGGTTTTGAGGCAGCAGTGAGATCACAGATTCTCTCTGTAAAATTGACAAAAAATTTCAATAGAAAAATATAAATAACTCTCTGGAACCGTAGGTCGTAGAGAAACAAATAAGGTATCAAATTTTATGTTTTTTCAAGTCCCATCCCCCTGACTGAGTCAAATCAAGATATTTTGAGTTTGAAAATTTTATCAAAGTGCCTAGCTTAGGCTTAATTTGCTTATTCTTTCTATATCATATTTCCCTTATTATTATTATTATTATATATGCCCATGCCATGCCTTGTTGTACTTGTATCCATATCACTCTCAACCATTCTTCTATCAATCTTCATATAAACTTTATAAACGTCATCTGGTTATAGAGAGATGATATTAATCTGTTACAATTATAAGGGGTGATCAACTTAGTTTACTCTTTTTGCCTTAAGATCGTTTTTTTTAGTTTTAAGGAAAAGACAATTAAAATTTTACATAAAGTATGTTATATCTCTACTATTGTTTAGAATAGATGAACTCTAAAAAGTAGTAATATAATATACGAAAACTATGATATTTTATGTTAGATGGACTGATACATTTTCCTCCTTTTTGACAAATTACCATTATCATCTCTGATGTTATTATTCCATCTTTTCAATTATCACTACCAACACACTCCCCCTGACTTGTATTCATTGCCTACTATGCCACAGACTAGAGAAAGGTGACAGTGTCGTGTCAAGAGTCATAACACACGTAGGCAGTAATCAACTAACACACAGAGCGTGTGTTGGACAGGGTCGCTTCTCTCTGTTTTGCTCCCAACACACACACAATTTTCCGGTTGACAATCTCAGTTCCTACACTTTCTATATATCCAGTTCAAAGTCAACCGGAATTATGAGTGCGATATAAATATTTTTCTTCGAAATATATATTTTTATTCTAGGGGTGATTGGCTGCTCACATCGTAAGTTTTCTTTCCTCACATCCGTGATTGTTTAATTTTCCTTTTTCCTCCATCACACAGCCGCATCTCCTCCTTCTCCTCTTCTTCTCTTCTTCTTCTTCTTCTTCTTCTTCTTCTTCTTCTTCTTCTTCTTCTTCTTCTTCTTCTTCTTCTTCTTCTTCTTCTTCTTCTTCTTCTTCTTCTTCTATATAAGAATTAATCCAAATATAAGAAAAAAATCAGTTTTAAAATTTAACACAAACAGGAGCAAAGACCATGCATTTTGTCCTGTTGGTCTATTTTCGGGTGTTCAAAAAGTTACTACAATTTTTTCACCAGCCATTTACAGGCCTGATGCTGCCATGGTGTTAGTGTTAGGGTGTCCCTTTTTAGCTCTTTGAAAAGTTGGCCGTTATGAAAAATACCTTTCATTCTTATTGTCTCATGATTGTTATGATTACTATCGATCCCACCAGGATAATCTGATAATTCGGGGTTTGGAGACGATCAGCTATGGATTCGACAAGAGAGATTGACAAACCTGGTAAGATCATGGTGGCCGGATTTCCCAAGAATGATTCATTCACAGAGGCTGACTTGGAAAAAGCATTTTCCCCCTTTGGTCGTATTACAGAGGGTAAGTGTTGAAGACCATTCCCTCTATTATTTAGATTTACCAATTAAAAAGCTTGATAAATTAAAAATAAATAGGGGAATTAGAGATGCAAACCTTTGAATTGTGCAAATATTTTATTACTATCATCATCACTATTATTATTATTATTATTATATTATTATTATTATTATTATTATTATTATTATTATTATTATTATTATTATTATTATTATTTATTATTATTATTATTATTATTATTATTATTATTATTATTATTATTATTATTATTATTATTATTATTATTTTTTTTTTTTTTATTATTGTTAAAGGCCAAATCCAATATTTCCATCCCAGGTAGAATTTTTAGCATGCCAACTTTTAAAAAAAAACAAACTTGGCATTAAATTTTAAAATGCTTGGTTAACCAACCTGATTATAATTAATTATAATCATAATTAATATAAATGAACTATTGATTCTACCCACACAAAAAAAGAAAAGAAAGAAAGTTGACTTTTCCTCTCCAGATTGTATAACTTCTCGTTTTTCAGTGTCAGTCATCAGAGATGCTCGCAAAAATCAGCAGAGAGGCTATGGATTTGTCACATTTGAAAATCCTAAAGATGCAGTGGATGCCATGAAGGCCATGGAAGGAAAGGTAAGAGCTTATTCTTGTGGTGGTTGTAGTAAGGGTGGTGATAATTGAGATGTCGTTGTTATTGTTTTAGTGATGATGTTCAAGTGGAAGAAAGTTGATTCTTGTGGTATGACACTTGCATTCGGATCAAAGGATCTTGGGTTTGAGTACTGCTCTGAGCAGCGCATAGTTGAGTCTTTGGAAAAGGTTCTTTGCTTACATTCTCTCACCCTCCCGCCAACTGTCTTGATAAAACCAGGGCTGCCCCAATTTGTCATTCTTGAGAAAAAAATTTTTTGTTTGTTTTCAAATAAATAAAATTAAGACTGTTTATAAGAATGGTTTCGAGCCTTGCCTGTCCCAGGACGATGCATATTTGACTAGAACATTAAAACAATGAACAGAAATAGCACTGAATCTAGATTATATTATACAATAATCCAGATATACTGCTCTTTTGGGTCATTACGGTGTTGTGACTTAGGGTGTCCTGTTTTAGCTTTTTGAAAAATTGATATGTTGATTAGCATGCATCATGTTTTGTCCTACATGTTAAACGTCGCTGTTGGTCAGTGACCCTTTGTATAGCATTTTATAAAAAGTTCAAAGTTGGGTTTTTTTTTGGTTGTCGCTATGATGGAGTTATTGTTTTCATATAGTTGTATATATTGTTTTCAGTTATTGTCCTTCGAAATGATTTTCATAACAGAATTCACTGTGTAAAATAATCTTATTATTGTAAACCATCCAAATGTTCACTTATCCCAAACCCTTAGTTTTTTTATACTGTAAAGAGGATAATTCCCAAAGTATGGTTCTGTAACCGATGCACACAAAAAAATTGACTTAACGTCACTAACAATTCTAGTGTTTGAGCCAATTATCAGGTGGTAAAGATATAAAGATATCAATGTCAACACGTGCTCACGGGTTGTGGAACATACTATAACAATGCATAGCAGAGAGATGACTTACAAGGGAAAATAACCATTTCCCAAAACTAATACTAAATATTTAATCTCTCAGCTAAGGACTTCGCAAGGGACAGGCCAAAACCAAGCAATCCCATTCCAGGACAAATACAGAAAGCAACTCAGAAAACAGTAATAAGGGGATAGAAGACAGAGCAACATACTCCATTATGAATTATGAATTGTATTATTCAAATCAAGAAGTCTTGAACCAAAAAAAAAACAACATTTCCATGGGTGCAAGACTTCTGGCTTAACCCAGATTTCCAGATTTTAAAATGGATTTTAATTTATATCCCGCATCTAGATCATCTCAACATGAAACTGTTTTGAGGCAATGGGTCACATTTCAGGCTTTTTGAAATTGTTGGAACTGGATTTCAGGCTTCTTTTTTTTTTTTGCACCGATGCATTTTCTTATTCATAGAAAGGGGGAATTTTTATTAAGGGTCTATCTAGAAAGGAAAGAAATAACACATGCACCAATGCCAGTGTATTTGTATGGAAAAGATATGACCAAATATGGGGCTCGGACCCTGTTGTGTTATCTAATATGGTTTCATAGGGTAGCTGTAAATTTTAAACATTTTTTATTTTTCTCTGTCAGGATTTGGGAGGTGTCAAACCACTTCACTGTGAGCAAGCCACTATTGGTCGGAAGCAACAGAAAAGGAATGAAACCATGGAGAAGCCTAGAGGGAGTGATGGAAGGGGGAGGGGAGATAGAGGAAGGGGTAGGAGAGGAGCAGGAGATAGAGGGAGAGGATTTGAAAGAGGGGGTTGGGTAGGTGAGGGAGGTGGGGATAGGGGAGGATTTAGAGGGAGAGGAGGGATGATGATGAGAGGGAGGGGAGGAAGAGGTGCATTCCGAGGAGGGGATGAATTCATGAGAGGGAGAGGAGGTGTTGGAGAGAGGGGAGGAAGAGGTGCATTCCGAGGAGGGGATGAATTCATGAGGGGAAGAGGAGGTTTTCGTGGAGGGATGTCTAGAAGAGGAAGAGGCATGGGTGGTGGTGACTTTTATGAAGAAGAATACTATGAAGAAGAGGAATACTTTCCGGAGGAAGGTGGTTTTGGGTTTGAAGATATGCACGGTCCCCCTCCACGTCGTCGCTCGTTGCTGGGCCAGGAAGGTGCAGTAAGGGGAGGACCTGTCAGAGGAATGCCTGGTCGAAAGACTTTGCTGCCAGACCCGGGAAGAGGGAGGGGTGGTCCTGTCCGTGGTCGCGGCGGGCCTCCACGCGGACGCGGTGGTCCCTTCGGAGGCCCGTTACAAACACAGCGTATGGGCTATCAAGGAGAAGAGGAGTATTATGAAGAGGCAGCTGGTGATGATGGTTACTACGAGGAGGAAGGGGCATACGATGAATATGCTGGCGAGGGATACGAGGATGGATATTACGAACAAGAAGGCTATTATGAGGGTGGTGGCGTGAGAATGAGGGGTAGAGGACGAGGTGGCGTGGCCGCTGAAGGTTCTAGGAGGCCCCTGATCGGCCAATCGCCCAGGCACGGAGGAATGGATGGTCCCGGTGAGATGGGGCCAACCAGACGGCCTTTAATGGATGGCCCTCCTAGGCGAGCTTTGATGGATATGCTTCCAACTTCGGGGAGAAGAGGGGGTGCTCGTGGTGGTGGTGGTGCTGGTGCTGGTGGAAGGCTGCCAATGAGAGCTCAAGAATATGACGAGGAAGAAGCAGGAGATAGATCTGTGCTCAGAAATCCAGTTTCTAGAAGAGAAAGTGGGCGGTACCTTGCAGAAGAAGGGGGTGTTGGAGGTGGTCGTGTTCCACAACAGCAATCCTATCAAGAAGAGTGGAGAGGAGCAGACGACTATGGTGGATATGGAGAAGAGGAACAAGGATACGAGGAAGGTGAGTGGATGTTTTTAAAAACCCATTTCTTTTTGTCTAATTCTTCTCTTCCGTAAATGATATCCCCTACCCAGTTTAATTTGAGATTTCTCTCTCTAGACTAGTTTCGACAAATTATATATGGTAACTGACACTATTTTCATTGTGATGTGTGCTGTATATCGATTAAATAACCCAGGACTCGTACCAAGAGATTTTAGTTTTAAAAGGCATCCATATCATTAGCTTGTCACGCATAGCAACAAGAGGTCCCCTGACCATTAAGCATGAGGCATCGATTTTAAGGCAATAAGACCATCATTTATGAGATTTGAAAGTCTCTCTACTGGGCTGTTAAATTTGTTGCTGTATTCCACTATGTCGGTATTTGTCTCTATAAAAATGAGGCAACATTCAGAGTCATCAATCTTTATGTTATTATAGATATATATATCTTGATCAAGAACTGCCATAAGTTTCTACTAATTTCCTAAAATTTGACCTCCAAACACCAACACGAACATCTAAGACTTCCTACATGGACAGTTTCATTCCCCTGACATCCACCAAAGACCCCAGAAAATTCTCATTTTACGAACAATTTACAGCGGAAAGTTACATTTGCACCCACTTTAGATTTATTTACATAGCTTCTGGATCATTGTTGAATTTTCAGCTTAATGTTAATGTTTATTTCAAAATCTTCATTAGTGCAGGTGGACATTAAAGGAAAACTCAGAATCAGAATCTTTGAGATATGTGTTTTGTTGTGAAGCAATAAGTTTGTCTAGGGAGTGAATGACGTCTCTAATAGGTTGTGGTGCTTCAGTACTATTCCCTCATAGTACAAGTAGATATGGAGGATAAACTTGGTCCAGCTGGATGTCATGTAATCAAAAACTTGTGCTTTTCTATAGTGCAATATCCACTTAACGTGTTCAAAGCGCTTTACGAAGGGTCTTTGACCAACACCAACATGTAACCTGTAGAACGAGACATGACGTCTATTTGGCGATATTACAGACAACATTGTTTACCGCTAGGTACTCATTTTACACTTGAGTACGGTAAGAGAATGTGAGTAAAGTGCCTTTTCCAAGGACTAACTATGCACTGAGAGAGGCTCGAACTCAGGACCTTCTGATCTGAAATTGAGCGTCATACCACAAGACCACATAGCCGCACATGTAGAGGTGTATGAATAGAGTTGGGATGTTGAGCTGTTTGTTTCTTGTCACCCTTTGTATTGTGATATAGGAATGAAATAGCTGCCGACCGTTCCGTTAAAAACTGATTTGTTCCGTATTTGACTTCCTGAGTCCTTATTTTTAGTTCAAAATCCGTATTTTGTGATTTTTGGCTAATTTGTGGTGAACAAGAACTAATGAATTATTATTATTATTACTACTACTACTACGTTTATGTTATTATTATTATTATTATTGTTGGTGTCCAGCGAGAGATGGTGGGCAGGGTTTAAATCAGCACAGCATATTCTCTATTCCTATGTAGCTTTTTAATTTGAATTATGCTCTCTATCATAAATGATTTTCAACAAGTTAACAATTCCAGTTGATTATATGACGCCTGTTTTTCACTAAAACCTTTTATAATGTATCGGAGATATGCAAAAAAATATGCATATTAGCCTCGAATATACTTTTAGTATTCTCAGACAGTTTGATACTTTCACTTTTTGTTACAAATATTATATTAATTAAAAATTAAATTAAATCAACATCTTTGATTGGAAGGTATTCAGTCAGAAAATCAATTGCTTATATAGATTAAACCTTAGAATGATTATTTCCCTTTATTAATTTATGAAATATAAATTCAGTCCCTTAAAAAAAAATAACATCTTGATCTGATTCTATTTTTTTTTTTCAAGCAAGCTTTTATAATGGTTTTGGTTCAAGAGAAATAAGTATACTCCATTTTTAGGTTGTCCATCATCCCAGGCCAAATGGGCATTCCTTATTTTATTTTTGAAAAGTTGGCAGCTATGAAATGAATTGTAATCTCTGTAATGGGTCAAATGTTTGTTGTTCATATGATGGTCTGCTGTTTTCTGCATTCATTTACTTTCTAAGCATCAAACAAAAGATGCATGGTATCGTGCCTTGTGATCCTGAAGCACTAGCCAAAGTGATAATAAGCCGCTAGAAGCTATGGACAATAAAAAGTAATAAACAAAAACGAATATAGTTTCGAGGTCAAAAACCTTCTTCAGCCAACAACAATAAACAATTAAAACATCAATACATGACTTAAAAAAAACAAACAGATCGATGATTAAATATTTCGTACGTAATATGTAATCAATTTTTGCCATTTTGATTTGTTGTTGCTGACAGGTGGCGACTATTGGGATGTCGGTTATGGCAGCAACAGACCAAGACCTAATGGAGAGGGCAGAGGGAGGGGAGGTGCTAGAGGAAGGCCCATGGGTCGTGGTAAGTTGTTTCTTGCAATTTCGTGTCATAAAAATATTGATGAGAAATTTATTACATTCTTTGCCATCATCAAATTAGACTAGAGCAAGGTTGAACGGGCATAACTGCAACGCCTGAAAACAAACTGCAGTGAATTGTGTCTATCCCCTTCAGGGGAATGAAGAAGAAAACTTGGACAATAACACTGATATCATGACCTATGGATTGCCAGGAGGTCTGTGGTTCGATTGCTACCGGAGGCCAGAAGGTTGTTAGTTTTTTTTTATAGGATGTTTAAAAAAAAAAAAAAAATTAACAACACAATCTCTCATTTGTCTCATTCATTGTGGTTTGTTGACATAGTGGAACCCAGATAAGTCCACATCATCTGTCTTTGTAAATTAAGTTAAAAGCTGCTGTTTCACTATATTTTTGCTATTTATTAGTGCTGATGATTTTCCTTGGATCTGCAGAAATCTCCGAGTTTTGGGTCTGAGGAGGAATTTCCTTCTTTAAAAAAACCATTTGAATTTGTCCCAATTAATGTACTGGCAGTGAGAGACTTGTTTATAAAATTTTCTGGCACCCCATAGTGGAGAAGAATGTTCCAGAAGCTTTACCTGTCTACACTGTCAAATGCTTTCTCAAAGTCTATAGAGCATACATATAGGGATGATTGCCACACAATGATGGGAGATGGAAAAAACAGCTGCCGTTTCTCCACATGTCAAGAGTTTTAATGATTGTTTATTGTCTTAACTGCTATAAAAATGGGGGTTAACTCACTCAACTCTAACACCGACTATATCCGTAGTTTACTCAGGTTACTTTTACTCCATTCCTATTTATTACATTTTTCTGAGACAAATTATAGGCGTAGTATCAAAGCTAATAATTTTGGTTTTTACATGTTAATGATAGTTGAAAATAACTATCTATGGACATGCTCATTTTTAATACATTTTTTTCCAATTTTGAAAAGTAGAAAAATCTCTAGGATTGAGTGAGTTAAATAGGTATGGGGGAAAAGTAACCTGGGCAAACTGTGGATAAAATCGGTGTTTGGGTTGAGTGAGTTAATGCAGTAAAAGTGAGGCTTAAAGGCAATCATTCAAAATTTTCCTTTTTAAAAACTTTTTTGTCACTATCAGCACTGATTTATCTCTAGTGGCTCAGTGGTACAGTGTCTCATTTGTCACAAAAGTCGAGCAATGTTAAGCATGAAATGGCCATATGGATGATAGGGAATGTGGAAAATTCTGAACCCAAAGTTGTGTCGTTGGGTAACACACTTTACACATTGCCTCGCTTGACTCCTGTTAAAGGTAGTGACACATATTGTAAGAGTGTTAGTATGCCTGACAACGGCCTGGTACTGCATGCTATGGAAATAGGCTTAGTATGAGGCTTAGGCTTAAACAAGTATGGTTTCTCATATTTTAATTACGCTTTGAGGTCCTAAATATGAAAATATGGTAATGTTGACTAAAATATGCTAAATGCAAAAAGTCAGAGTTTGTAACAAAGGGGGGGGGGGGGGGGGGGGGGGGGGGGGAGAGAGAGAGAGAGAATAAAATGGAATATTTGAAGGTCATTGAATATCATCTCCACCTAAAAGAGCATCTGAGTCGCCAGACTGATGATTGTCATAGGAATTGCAGGATTTCCTACCCTCTGCTAACTTGATCAGAAGATACTGTTCCTGGCAATGGTAGAGTCAGTGCTTGTATATGGAGCAGTGACATGGACTCTAACCAAACCCCTTGAGAAGCAACTGGACGGCTGCTACACCCATATGCTGCGGATGGCCCTCAATGTAAGCTGGAAAGAGCACATATCAAATGAAGAACTCTACAGTGACCTCCCCCCAGTGACCTCGAAGATACAAAAGAGAAGACTGAGACTTGCGGGGCACTGCTGGAGACATAAAGGAGGAGATTGCAAGCAGTCTTTTGCTATGGGAACCACCTGAGAGAACCAGAAGCAGAGGCAGGCAGAATAAAACATACATTGACTGTCTGCTAGATGACACAGGAATGGACAACACCCGGGAGCTGCGTACGCTTATGGAGGACAGGACAGAATGGCGAAGACTTGTGGCTCATGTTGGGCGCCCCAAGGGGTGGCCTAAGTAAGTAAGTACAAACTTGATAGGTCTTCATAAATTCAGTGAAATTTTTTATGGTTGCACTTTTTGAAAATATGATGTGGGGGGGGGGGGGGGGGGGGGAGGATTAGAAAATAAACATAAATATTGGGGAAATTAATTGTGATAAATCTTTTCGAATGGTTGAGGTTGGTTGGCAAGGCAAGTCTGTGGAAATTGGTTCCACTGGAGGAATAAGTGAAACGTTGTGAAGTGCATTGAGCATGGTTAACCTGTGGAAATCCGCTATATAAATGTTCATATGAATTGGATTCCTTTGAAATGGTGGGGTCATATTTGATAATTGTCATAAACTTTATTCTCCACTTACTTCTGACCTTACCCCACCCCTCTCCCCCTTTTCTTCCATATCATAGGCAGAGGAGGTCATGAATCCGCACCAGCGCCCCCCAGACGTCAAGCTTTGCTAGGTTCCGACCCCTCCTCCAGAGAGTATTACGATTCTTCTGGAGCAACAGGGAGAAGGGATGGGTACGAGTTTGAGGAAGATATGGAAGGTCAGGGGTACAACGGGTCCTCTGCTTACGACAGGAGGCAACCACGCCCTGCATCAGCATATCCAGAGGAAGGGTAGGTAACTCTTCTTTCAGAGAATAAACTTTTTATTTAGCGGCATATGTTCAGTGCGCTTTGCAAGGGGTCCCCATGCCAACAGCAACATTTAAGATGAGGGTACTTGTTTTATACCTGAATGCAGTGAGAGAATGTGAATACAGAGCCATTGCCAAGATTTCCAAGTTTGCTTGTTTGCGACCCACCACTTATAACAATCAGATTATACAGGGGCGAAGTGATTTTTGGGTTTTTTTGGGGGAGGGGGAGTTAACTCCAAATTTGCACATCTTAGACAAAACGTGGGATCTTGTTGACATTAGATGCTTGTTTGATGGTTTATCAAACTTCTATCATGGAATGCCTAGGCAATGGCATTTGTCGTGCAGAAGGGTGTAATTTATTTTTTACTTTATACTACATATTTTTAGGGGATCAAATATTTTTACAGTTAAATCTTAGATAAAAATGAGAGAAAATGGGGTTAATTTAGCCAGAAATGAATATAACTTTAAAAGCTTAAGTTTTTTAATGTGACAATTCATTATGATTGGATTATATTGCGTTTTAGGTTTGGGTATACAGAACTTTTTTTCTCTTCTAATTCGGGGTTTCTCTTTAAAATCTGTGTTTGGTTTGTTTTATTATTATTATTATTATTATTATTATTATTATTATTATTATTATTATTTATTATTATTATTATTTTATTATTATTATTATTATTATTTATTATTATTATTATTATTATTATATTATTATTATTATTATTATTATTATATTTTATTATTATTATTATTATTATTATTATTATTATTATTATTATTATATTATTATTATTTTATTATTATTATTATTATTATTATATTATTATTATTATTATTATTATTATTATTATTATTATTATTATTATTATATTTATTATTTTAGCAGTAGTAGTAGAAGTAGTAGTAACAGTAGTAATAATAGTAGTAGTTGCAGCAGTTGTAGTAAAAGTTGTTGTTGTAGAATTTTATTTTTAAAAGAAGTTTTGTTTTGTTTTGCCCCGCTGATGTAATTATTTTGGTGAAAGGGTGATGAATTGGTTTTCATTTACTCATTATCTTTTCTTTGTTCCTGTCTTTTCAGATTTAGACAAGGAGGACCAGAGAGGGGTCCAAAGAGAATGCCTCCAGGTTTGTATTAACATTGCATCCCATCATGCATTTTAATCAATTTTTTTAAAATTTATATATATATATATATATATATATATATAATATATATATATATATTATATATATATATATATATATTATATATATATATATTTTATTATTTTTTTTTTTTTTGTTTTTTTGTTTTGTTTTTTTTTTGTTTTTTTTTATTTTTTTTGTTTTTGTTTTTGTTTTTGTTTTTGTTTTTTTTTTTTTTAAATTTTTTTTTATCTTTTACTGTTACGATCAGTGATAACCTCTGCACTGCTATACTCTGAAAATCTACATTAAAAAAAAGTTGTGGTCAGAAAACTCGTCCTTCAAATATCGATTGATTAAAATAACTCATCTTGTCAAGGACTCTCAAATCTGGATATTTTTTTAGGACTATCTTGAAGTCCCAAGTTTGATAGTGTTTGACAAGATGTGGGTCGTTTCAATCGATAAATATTTGAAGGAAGAGTTTTATGGCCAAAAAAATTTTTATGTGTTTTTTTTTTTCTTTTTTTTTTTTGGAGTATGGTAGTGCACTCAATGATGTTTCAATCCTTTACTGAACCAGGTAACATGAAACCAGATCTGGTTTTTAAGTAATGTATTTATGTTTTTATTGCTTTTTGCTGAAGAAGGGTTTTGAGCCTGAAACATTCAATGTTTGGTATTTTGTTCTTTTTTAAAGCTGTTATATTCATTTTTCAATTCTGCAAACATCAACAAAATAAATAAAAAAAATTTTAAAAGCCCATGGAGATATAATATGATATACAGTAAAATTACTTTAAACCGAAAGAAGCTAAACCGAAAAATACCAGGAACCGCAAAGAATTTAATAAATTGTCCTAGTTTCTTTATTATCTTTGTACTAATTCTTACGATGAACCGAAATACTTCTAAGCAGGACTTTCTTTAAACCGAAACAACTTGAGAGCACCTTCCCTTTTTCTCTTTCTATTTTTCTTTTAAAATTCGGGAAGGTGGCCACACGTAATAATGCCCGGCGATATTAAACAAAGAGCCTAAGTATAAGATGAGGATGAGGGATGGGGTGGGGGTGAGAGGTAGGCAAACACTTCAATCACTGCACTTGGGCTTGGCCAACACCACAATCGCACAGACTGGAGGAAAAGGAAGACAACGGGTGACTGGCAGGTGAAAAGAGAGGAAAGAGGGGGAGGCGGGCCCCACCTGGTGGGGGGTGTAGAACCACGCAGGCGAGATGTTCTCGCTCGTGTGTTGATGCTTTGGAACTGACTGGATTTTCAACACGACAATAACTGGGGCAGGGGGGTGGGGGGGGGGAGAGAGGGGGCTGTAGACAACTTACCATTGACATGCCATTTCATTTCCACTTTGTTCAAATGTATGTGTGAGGGGTGGAAGGGGAGGGGAGATATGTAAAATAATACGGCATCCCAAGCTCAATTCTTTCAACAATTTTGAATGGAAAAACAAAATCCCCAAAAATATTTTAAAACACACCAAATAAAAAAATATTAAAAAATTATAGAGAAAAGAAAAAATCAATGGTTACAAAGACGGCATTTATTCAACAACATTATTTAAGGGGAAACAACCCATTATACGATTAAATGAGCAATTAAATAGTTCCACCCTTGAAATATGTCGCAAAACGGGAACTTGTTTTAAATCAAAATGTCTTTAAACCGAAATGGTTTAGAAGGTCCCCAAAATTTCGGTTTAAATTAATTCTACTGTATAATGTAATGTATGTTTGAATGTGACAGGGGAGAGAATGAGGCACAAAGATGATGGTTACTATGAGGACTCGAGGCCCCTGATGGCAAGAAGGGCCGGACCTGGAGGAGAAGAGAGGAGACAGATGGAAAGGTTGGACTTTTTTTCTTAACCATCTCTATCATCATCATCATCATCCTCTTGATGGTGTAACTATAAAAAAAAAAAAGAATCTCATACCATGAATTCAGTCTATGGGAGAAGGCTTGGTCGGATTAAATATAGAAGTAACAAGCACAAATCATCGTTCGTTCCATCAGCAATGAAGATGTTGAATATGGTACCAGCTAAACCAAGGACTGACTGGTCACTGATTAATATGTGTTCATTGTTAGATTGATCGAACGATGGATAATGAATGATGATAATACTTAATGTCAGATTACCACAAATGTAACAAATTGAAAACGAAATGCATCTATGTTATGTGAGTGTGCGCATGCGAGAGGAAGAGAGATAAAGAGTAAGTAGAAGTGAAATATCTGTTGAATATTATAATTGTCTTAAAGCATTATAACAAGTGTGACTAAATGACAAGTTGTCATATTTATGAAAATACTAGCAGTCGTAGTGGTAGTGTATGGCCACATCTCCACACTGGACGTCTCCAGCCAGTCTTTAAATTCGTCACCGCAGTTGAGGACAGTCTCGAAACCTCCCGCCAATCTCGTCACAGGGAAGTGTAAGATTATGTGTTTTGCTGTCTCTGGCGTTACCTGACAGTGGGAACAGTCGGCTGTCTCCCTCAGACCCCATCGATGCCTTCTCCTGGACCCACATCTCCACAATTTATAGAAATAAAGATCTATTATAATTATCATCATCATCATCATTATCATCATCACTATCATCATCACTATCATCATCATCATTATCATCATCACCATTATCATCATCATTATCATCATCACCATCATCATCACCATCATCATCATCACCATTATCATCATCATCACCATCATCATCATTATCATCATCACCATCACGGGCTTGCCAACCAGGATGATTTCTCATATTTTAATATGCTTTGAAGTCCATTGTATGATAATATGGAAATGTTAACTATAATATGCTGAATGCAGAAAGTCAGAGTTTGTAAAAACGGGAGGAAAAATGATAAAAGTAGAAAGAGTTGTCTTCACCTAGATGAGAATCTGAGTAGCCAGACAGATCATTGTCAATGGAATTACATTATTTTCCTAGTCTCTGATAGCTTGTTAAGTCTCCATAAATACTGTGAATGTTAAATTTTGAAATTTTTGGATGGGTGCACTTGATGAAAATATGATTTTTTTTTTTGGGGGGGGGGGGGGGGGGGGGTTGGGGAAAGATATGATAAATCATTTCAAATGGTTGAGGCTGGTTGGCATGTCTGTCATCATCATCTTCTTCACTGTCATCTTACTCATCACCATCTGTATTGCCTGCCTACCTTCCTCTTATTTATTTTTTGAACTTTTATATCGCGCAATATCCATTAAACGTGCTCAAAGCGCTTTACAAGGGGTCCCCGGCCAACAGCAACACTTAACTCTGATTGGATCTAGGTGTTGTATAAATTCATGATATATTATTAATAGACCCCCCCCCCCCCAATTCATTGAAATCGTGCACTTTTGGTTTATATTTTTTAAAATATTTAAACTTGGATTTTTTCCCCCAAAAAATATAGATATAGATGTTTTTATTAGCTACCAGTGGCAGTTATTATGGCTTGGCAGCTCCGTTTAATGTTATCTCAATTCATGTGGCTTTCTGTCCTCGTCCTGAAATGAGATTAGTTGTTGAGATTTATCCCGGCCATAGCTGAAGTCATTCTCTACTCCCTGTTTGTATACAAACTTGACCATCATTTCTTGTTTCCCTAGAGAACCAGACTTTGACCAGCCCAGTAGAAAAAGAATGATGGATAGCGGAGCAGGGGCAGCTGCAACCTACCAGGAAAATATGACTTTCCGTAGACAATACGACAACATCATGGAACGGGTGTCTGGTGCCGGACCTTCTGCTCCAAAGAGGGACAGGTAATTGGTTCTTACAAACCCGCTGAATCTCCAGAATTAATTGGAGACATTTCTGACATGTTCTCATTTCTGATTTCCCCTGTTGGTTTTTGTCAAGGCACACACACACACACACACACACACACACACACTTTTTTTTCTCTCTCTCTCTTCTCTCTCTCTCTCTCTTCTCTCTCTCTCTGTCTCTCTCTCTCTGTCTCTCTCTCTCTCTCTCTCTCTCTCTCTTTTCTTTCTTTTCTTCTCTCTGATTTCTTTCAGATCAATAAGTTTTTATTTTACTATTATCTATCTTCCTCTTCTTCTTTTCCTTCTCTCTCTCTTCTTTCTCTCTCTCTCTCTCTCTCTTCTCTCTTCTCTCTCTCTTCCCCACACACTTCTTCTCAAAAACACATCACTCTCTCTTCTCTCTCTCTCTCTATCTCTCTCTCACTCTCTCTCTCTCTCTCTCTCTCCCTCTCTCCCCTAAGTGGCAACTGATTCTGTCCACTCTTTACTCAAATCATAATTTCTATTATTTTTTCTGATGCACTGGCCCCCTACAAACATTTGCTAAGGCTAATTTTGTATAGTTTATCCAATCAAAGTAATATTATTTGTATTGATGCAACTAGGGCCCCATACAAACATTTTTAAGGCTTAATTTTGTATAGTTTATCCAATCAAAGATTCATAATGTTTATGACTTTTGTTGAATTAAGAAATAATAATTGTTTTGAAATTACAGGTTTGACGGTGGCGGGTACTATAGGTAGATGAGTGAAGTTTTTGTGTAACATTTCAGGTAAGTTCCAGTCTCTGTCTCCTCCATTCAAACTCTGATATGGAGTACAATCATCTTTTCATCAGATTTATCATAAGACATAGAATAATAGGCTTCTCGTGGTCTTCTTCTTCAGGTCTTTACAAGAATTTTTTTCATTGTTAAATACAAATATGATTTCCAACGTGAACATGACTCGCCCTGTGATTAAGGAACAGAATCGAATAGGGAATAAATAGTCATAAAATATTAGGGCGTTCCACAACGGACAGTCTTGGACCCACTAATCGTCCTCATTCACATGAACAATATTGATTAATTTCTAGAAACAAAATTAATAATGTTTCCAGATGGGAGAAACCTTTTGAGACAATATATATGCCAAACCAAATACTGTAAGAGATTTTGCCAAAAGACCTTGATGGTTTGGGGCTGAGAGAAGTAAATAAAAGAAACTTTATTAATCCAAAAGGAAATTGGTTTTACATCTCTGAATTACAGGAATTAAAAAAATAAACGTTACAAAATGTATTTATAGAATTTTATAAAGCGACGTAGTAAATGAAAAATGAATTAAAATTAATAGTAAAAGTAAAAAATTGAAATTTTTCATCCCAATGAAATGTCTTGGTTTTCACATCAGAATTGAAACTAGATTGATGAAATCTACTTGCGTCATTCATGACGAAGTTCAAAAGAATGTGAATCAGCAAGAAACACAGGAATTGTCATTGATAGCAATTCCTGTGGACAAAATAAAATATGTGAAGGTTGACAAATTTTGTCACATTTTCTCAATGGAGACGAGCCATTAGTCACATTGCAAATGTGTTCAAAATGACCTACATAATAAAAAGTGTTCTTAGTTTTCAAAATATCCAACATCACAATTGGTCATTTCATTCAGCTTGACAATAGCCAGCCATATTAAGTGCCTGCCTGTCACCGGAAGCAATCAGCCCCACAGTTTGTGAGTATTGCTCGATGTACTTTTTCAATCGCCTGTGCTAAAATTGTGAGGGACATTCAGAATATGTGGGACTGATTGTATCGAGTGCCAAGCAAGTACCTAAGATGGCTGTGACCTTGACTCATTGCTATGTTTATAACTTTCATAAACATAGCAAGGTGTTTACAATTATTATGACATATGCTATCATTGGACGACAATGAATCATGTGATCATCATGACTCTGTTGGATGAAAACCTGAATATTGATCGCTCCCATTGAGACACATAAAAAAAAAAAAAAGAATATTTAACGACGTTGGTGCATTAAGAAAATCACACATTAATAAACCGAATATAATAAAACAAAAAAACTACCCTCAAACAAGTCATCTAACAGAACTTAACTAGACTACACAGAATGAATGACAACAATTGAAATTGAGTATTAAGCTGCTTGAAGCTGTTACATGGAAAAACTATTGAACAATAATGTCTAAATTCCGACCAGTGATAATAATTGAAAAAACCTTGAAAGGGTCTGATATTTGATCTTAATACTCATGGATTGGGACAAACTTTATTCAAAATGCAAAAGTTCAAAATTTATTTTTTACATTGCAATATTTGAAAATTTATATCAACATTTTTTTTACATCATGATAAAATTGAATTGAAATGAATGGAAAAGAAAAAAAGATGTTTAAAGTGACACGCTTTATAACTTATAACTGATATAGTCATCAGAACTTAAACAAAAATGTTAAAATTTGCCAGCCTTTGTTAAAAAGATAAATATGGAGATTAAATTCCATAAGAAGTTTTTGTCAACTAAATAAAATATATTGTCCTCAAAATGAAATGGATTGGATCTAAAATCTAATTAATGATATATACATGCTGAGCACTTGCCCTCCTTGACCATTCCAAAATACAATTTCATCCGTTGTTGTGAATGGTTTGTGTCATCCAGGGTCATTGCCAAGCCAAGCCTGGATGCATGTTGGGCTTCTCTATTTATAGTTTTATTTAATCATTTATGTTGTGGCTTGTGGAGATTTAGCCGAATGATGCATTTCTTCTCTGGAGAAGATCTCGCGTGTTGTGAAAATACTATTCAGTTCAATCTCAATTGAATAAAATAATCCTGGGATATCTTGTACGTTTTTACGTTTGAATATCTTATACATTTGATATAACATTTACACATTTGGATAGCTTTTACATTTACACTGTCAAGGGATGAGGATCATTTGATTGTTAAAAAGGTTTTAGAATGTCAAAGGATTTTCAAGATCTTCTGTACTCATCATCGTTTGATCCATTCCTTGTTAGTAAATTTATTGGAATTTTACAATGGGTGGGAATTTCCTACTCTTTTTTATTGAATGGAACTTTATTACACAAAAGCATTCATATTGTTATTTCTTTACATACTAGCCATACAATAATATATTCTATTTTCTCATCCTTGGGATGAAATTATTCTTTAGGGTCTACCTCAAAAAAAAACAAAAAAAACAACTTTATGTCAGCCCTGCAGAATGAGCTATAGGGATAAAGTTTTTCACTAAAGAAAAAAACAAACAAACAACAAAACGAGATGTGACAACGTGACTAGAACACGGGTCCTCCTGGTGCAAATACGATTTATATCCACCTTGACTTCTTGCCTCTCTCATTTATCGGAATATCGCAGTCTCACAAATATTACAAGTGTTACAAATATCTGACTTAAAAATGAAATTTAAGATTTACAATTCTACACACTTTGAGCATACTTTTTGGAGGGAAATGATATGAAATGATAATTATCAGTTCTCACTTTTAAGATTGATATTTCCTTCCTACTGCTCAACAAGAAATGACATGTAGTTTTTATTGGGGTGTTTTTTCCACATGATGATTTGTTGACTGGTCCATGTCAACAGTGTTAGAAATAGAAACATTTTATGAATTGTCTTTGTTGACATCATCTGTACACTTTCAATTTTCAGACCTGCGGACTCTTGGAAGACGGGCAGAGAGAAAGTCTCAAACTTTTTCACAAACACACTTTACAATGAATTCATTTGACATCCGAGACTACAGACCTCATGCAGAATTACTTCAAAGAATACAATGTCAATTTAGAAATACGGACTAGAAGAAGCTTCAATTTAATTTGCACAGTGACAGAAGATGTCAAAGTTTTTGAATTGCAAAATTTGCATTTCTCATACAAAGAAAACAATTAGAATACATACACACATTTGAAGAAAACCAAATTTTATAGTAATTGTAGACAAAGATCTTTGAATAAATGAGTATGGCCTACTACAGTAATTCCATCATTAAAATTGTCACTGCCACCCTTCAGACAATCATGAATTTAATTTGGATAAAGGTCGAAATTTCCCCTTGTATAGAAATTTACTACGAAAACGGAATTTAGAAATGAGTTCATTTTCAATCAGTATATGACAAACTGATAAGAAATCTTTATTATGTTCGTGGGTGGTTAACACTGTGACCAAAATGCATTATATGACCTAAACGTGTCACAAGCTCTATACCCCCTCCCCCCCAAAAAATGAACAAGATAGAAAAAGATATTGAATTATTTAGCATCATTTTTTTTCCACCAATTTTTAAAGATAAATAATTTGTCCCACGCTTTTTGACTCAGTATGGAAATTAGATGGTCCAAGCTATGTGGAAATGGCTGATTCAAATGGTTGGAGTGTCTAAACACACGTTTATTATTGGACTACCTGGGGGGGGGGGAGGATTAATTCTAGGATACAATCCAAAACTGTTGGAGCTTGACATTGTAATGGCCTAAAAGTCTCACAAGCGTCATAAACTTATAAACAAAAATTAAAGATGACGAGGAATTCTTGACATTGTCAACAGAATTGTCGAAATGTTTTGAATTCACACATAATGATGAAACTGTCGACCAGCAAACATGTATAGTACTGACATTGTTTGATAAATCCTAAGGATCAGAAGTTGTAAACCTGGTATGACAACATGTTGCCCAATGTGTTACAATCAATTATAAATTGTGTTCTATGTAGCTGTGGTTATAGCAATGAAGGTGAAAATGTAAACGTGTTTGGTGAGTGAAAGAGGATGTTGGTAGATGAACTTTTGTAAATATTTGATTTGTTACAATTTTAATGATTTTATTTGTTCAATGTACAAAATTGGTAATGATTGTTATTGTTTACTCCCAAAGCACAAACTTTGTATCCACCCAAATCTCCAGTTATGTTACTGGATCTTCTACTTACACAATTATTACAATCGCAATGTGCAAATAGTTTTAAAAAATTATAATTAACATACGTTATTTACAATGTGTTAACATTTAAAATTGAATGAGAAAAGGGCACCATTCCTCTTTCAAAATGTACACGCATACACACATAGTTTAAGACATTTACCTTAGGGACACTCAATGCTTACAGAAATGCATCTTTAATCAGCTTACCACTATGGCGATAAAGCCAAAAAACATTAGTCTTTTTCAATTTGTTTTTTAAAAGATTATTATTCATAGTCATATTGTAAGGCTCTAAACTAAAAAAAAATTATGTACCACAATGATCTTGACTTTAGAAGGAATTTTTGGTCTTCAATTTTGCATGCAAAAACAATGCTCATAGTACATTTTTTTAATTGTACAAATATTTTGTTCTCTCACATCATTTATTATTTGTCAATATTAATGGTAGGGAACTCTCCAACATGCAATGACATATACATTTATTTTTTAGATAAGATGTTTCTTTCTTGGAAATAGAATTCATTCATTTAGGGGCAGTGTGGCTCAGCAGTACGGTCTTTGCTTCGGACCCAAAAGGTACTGAGTTCAGCTACCTGCCTCGTTCATTGTGTGACCTTGAGCTAGTCACCTCAATGTCACCATGCTATGTCATACGTTTTTCTTTTTAAAGATAAGATGTTTCCTCCTTGAAATGGAATTCATTCAATTGGTAACGTCACTCCGATGTGCAAATTGTTTTTTAATTTTCTCTTTAGACCCGTGTATTTCACACTACAATATTAGTGGTAGGGAACTCTCCAATGTGCAATGACATATACATTTATTTTTTAGATAAGATGTTTCTTTCTTGGAAATAGAATTCATTCAATTAGGGGCAGTGTGGCTCAGCAGTACGGTCTTTGCTTCGGACCCAAAAGGTACTGAGTTCAGCTACCTGCCTCGTTCATTGTATGGCCTTGAGCAAGTCACCTCGCCCTAGCTCAATTTGTGGTGCTGCATTGCAGCCTAGGTTATTCCAGTTTTCCCTTGGAATAGACCCTAAAGACAAATTTCCCTTTTGGGATGAATAAAGGGAATTTAGTTTTAATTGGGGTTTTATAATTTTACATTGATAAAGTCACTCCAGTGTGCAGACTTTATTTTTAAAGATTATTTTTAGACTAATGTATTTTACACCAAAAAAAAACAAAATAACAAACAAACAAAATAAGATTTGACATTGAATTTCCAAAATAAAATAAATTCAAAGTAAAAATCCCTTTATTCGCCTATAAGGAGAATTGTTTAAAAGCTTTATATATAAAAAAGACCAGGCTTAAGCTGCTGTACAATACCATAAAGGGAGTAATAAGAACTAAGGGTCTTCTTGATCAAAGAACCATTGAGATGCTGACAGTGTGAACGCAACCCCTTAACCACATGGCCATCTCATTCCCAATCTAGCATTGTATATAAATATGACATTCATCAATTCGCTTTCTTTACTTTGCATACATTTAATAATATGTTCTCACATTCTTAACAAAAACGTGCATACACAAACACACACTCATGCAGGCCTGCGCAAGTGCACAGATACCATCACAGATAAACATTGAGAATTGGCAGGCTCTAAAAAAAAAGTCATGTAACAGTAATATTAAACTAATACAGTTGGTGGCAATAAATACATTACACCAATAATCTCACATCAATAAGTTTGATCAAGTCCAAAGAAGAGCTTGGTAGATTTGACAACAATTAATTGTAACTCAAAACAAAACAGTGCGCACCACCTCAGCCCTTGACTTAATTAATACCATGAAATATGAGAAAAGAACTGACTGGAGATGTTGCAATGACTAATTTGAAGTCTTAGGTTGTCAAAATGAAATTCACCAATTGTGGCAGCATTACCTGTGAGTTTCAAAAATACTATATATTAACAATAATGAGCATGGGTGTTGATAAAATCGTGCCCTCCACCTCCCTTTCCCAATGGGAAATCATAAAAATATTTTATTTTTAACTACATAGGATTTATTTTTTGTCAGTATGATTATATAAGTCATTGATGCAGTCTAGATCAGTTAAATGAAAATTGGCATTGCCTCAAAACAATTTTAAAATGTCATTTTAAAAATATTTTTTTAAATTAAAAAAAAATTGATTTTACTTGTCAAAGTCAATAGATACGATCAAACACAATTGCAGCTCATTAACATGATATATTTCTTTTATCAATTTTTAGATTTGCTACAATGTGACTGATCTTAGCAAAGGAGGGGGGGGGGGGGGTGTTGTTCTGTAAGGTTGACTCCCTTTGTGTTCTTTTAGATTTGTACACACAATGTGTTTGAACACAAATATGGGTCGTGTAAATTGAAATGATAATAATAAGCATATTTGTAAATGTGTAATGGAGTCCTTTGAATTTTGGTTTCTAACTTGTTTTTACTGTATATCATTGGCTCTGTGTTCCCATTGTGTAGTAATTTGTTGTTTTAACTTAGGTATTATATATTGGTGACCTGCCTTGTCTAACTGATATTATGTTGGAGTGAAGGCAATGCCGAAAAGTGAAATTGAGTTTAGATTTAGTGTTATAAATTGATCTGACTGACACGTTGAACTTTGGAGTTGTGCTCATTATGAAATTATATTCATCCTACTACTACTACCCAATTATACTCATAAAAAGTAATAAACACAAATGAATATACATATCAGGTTTAAAAAAGAACAAAATATCAAACACAACATTTCAGGCTCAAAACCCTTCTTCAACCTTGACAAAAAATAAAAACAGAAATACATTACTTAAAAACCAGGTAAATGGCAATTATTTCTCTTTTTCAATTAAACCCACAAACTTAATTCAGGTATCTTACTTTTGACGAAAAAATCCAATTATCAGGATCAATTGATGCTATGAGCTTAGTTAAATTACTTACAACATCTGCCAGCTGGATATAACGTACAATCACACAAAACTATGTGTAACCTTAAACGTTTATAGCCTACTACTACTCATAAAGGTTGCTGGCTAAAAAACAGAACCAAAGAGCTGAGTGATGTCAATTTCATTCCTTCTATATAATTCCAATATGATACCATGTTGGGATAACGTGCCCCATTTATCATCAGTAGCGTAGCGTGAACTTCTAATGGGTTTTTGTCAGGCTTGTTGTTTTATCTGAGTACGTTTACGTTTTTTGTTTTATATATTGAAATTGAAATCTCATTACAAATTGAGTCACGAGACTCGTCTTAATGTTTTTACTTGACTTTGAATAACTATTGTTGTGACTACTCAAATAAATTGAATGAAAACTATGATGTCATTTGTTATTGTTGTTTTGATGTGTTTGTTGTGGACAGTAACGACTACTGTGAATAGAAACTAATGGATATCTGGAGTAGTAGAGCAGGCGAGTTTGATCCACGTCAAACTGAAAATTGTACACGTCTCTTTTTTGGGAATGGGAATGCAATTGTCACCAATTGTGCCGCTTACTTGTGTCCAACGCTGTGAATAGTGAATACCATTATGAGAACAATTCACACGAAAACAACATTTCTGAGGGCTTGTTTTTTAAAATTTTAACTCACTCAACCCTAACAGTGAGTATATCCATAGTTTACCCGGGTTACTTTTACCCATGCCAATTTATTACATTTTTTCGGAGACAAATTATAGGCGTAGTATCAAAGTTAATGTATTTCGTTTATACATGTTAGTGGTAGTTGAATAAAACTTATTTATGTACATATTAATATATTTTTTCCAATTTTGAAAAGTAGCAAAAATCTCTAAGATTGAGTGAGTTAAAAAAAATTATGAATGAACGAAATTCATAGATAAAATGACTCTTTTGGAAATAATAAGCCACAGTGCTGGGGTACTAATACTAATACTACTAGACCTGTACACGCTGGTCATTGTAATTATCAGTATCAGTACTGGCAAAAAGTAAAAAGGGAGGAACATTTTGAACAATTGCCTTTAAGCCCCATTTTTACTGCGCTAACCCCCCACTTTTAGAGCAGTTGGGATGATAAACTATCATTGATACTTTGAGCTAACTTCTGGAGAGTCAGAAACTGCACCTATTTGTTTCGTCACACGTTGTCTCTCACTGCCAGTACATTTGATTGGGGGGAAATGTAATTTTTTAAATGGAGGAAATTCCTTCTGTGACTACAGAATTGCGGATCCGAGGAAAGCCATGATCATTGAATTATAACTAAAATCACTGAATTGTGTTATTGTATTCTGAGTAAACAATGTCTTGTTGTTTTTTTAAAAGTAAAAGCACCTTGAGGTTTCGACGAAAGACACTATGGAAATAGGCTTATTATTATTATTAATGAAGTGAGTGTAGAAGGGTCTGTCTTTAGTTTAAACCTAAGTCTAGGCTTTATTCAACATTCAAAAGAGGTACAACGAGAAGCATGATGATCTGCAACAAGCAGAAAAGCAAACAGTTACAAAAACAGATAAAGCAGACATAGCATAACAAAGCGTTGAAAATAATAACAGAGCAAAGCGCAGGAACAAAGCTACATCACAACAATTGTTATTATTATTATTATTATTATTATTATTATTATTATTATTATTATTATTATTTATTATTATTATTATTATTATTATTATTAATTATTATTATTATTATTATATTATTATTATTATTATTATATTATTATTATTATTACTATTATTATTATTATTACTATTATTATTATTACTATTATTATTATCAAGGGACTGAAGCAGGTACTAAACGTAGTCACTCAATATAGTTAGATGTAAACAACCCTGAAGCATGGACATTGACAAGTACAGACAGAACAGAAACTCAGACCCATTCCATTCATAATTACTCCCGAGCAGTCTGGTGCTGAAATGATTTGAGAGTAACTACACAAAGAATGCCGTTCGCATACACTCACATAAACGCACTGCCAGAGACAGTGGAATCATAAAAATCGCCCAATGAAAACGGTTACACCATTCATAGACAAAGTTGTCATTGAATACTCAATACCTATAGTAAGAAGTAAACAACCCTGAAACATGGACACCGACACGTACAGAACAGAAACTTAGATCCATTCCATTCATAATTACTCCCAATCCCAAGCTGTCTGGTGCTGAAATGTCCTAAGAGTGACTACATAAAGAATACCGTTTGCTTCACTTGCGTAAACGCACTGCCTGAAACAGTGGAATTACAATAATTACCCAATGCACCATTCATAGATAAAATTGTCATTGAGCACTCGACAGCCAAATGCTGCACTGAAGTTTTTTGCAGAATCAAAAATCCATTATTTCCAATGTCATCTAAATCTCAATAAAATTTTACGTTTCTTTGAAAATAATTCCTATAATTTGCATATGTATTTATAACCACTATGGAAACATTCCTTCTGAATTTTAAGGGAAAAAAATTGATTCCCGGCTAAACTAAAACTAAAACTAAAATATCTACAGTTGTTTGGTCTCCCCGGGTGCATTGCATCCAGCCGTTCGGAATAGGGTAAAACTAATTTATTGTTACCAGGCATTTGCGTTGTGAAAGAATTTTGAGTTTTGTGTTTAGTGTTACCCATTGTCTTTGCACGAGTAGCACCTTAATTAGAGCACTTTATGGATTCTGCGATTAGAGCACTTTATAGATTCTGCAATTAGAGCACTTTATGGATTCTGCACACTGTTTAAATTGATTATTACATTACTACAGTCAGATTTAGACTGGCTGATACAGTAGTCAAACACCTGGCAAATGAATTTCCATCCTGAAAAATGCTCTGTGATGTCAATCTCCACCAAGAAAAACACATTGAGCTTTGACTGCAAAGTGTTAGGCCAAACATTTAAACATGTAAATACAATTATTTATAATTATAATTATAACAAATCTTGGAGTCCGCTTAAATAACACTCTGCAGTGGGAACATATTCACCATATTGTGACAAAGGCCTTCAAAACATTACATTTCATCAAGAGATATCTCCATCAATGGTCCCGAAAAGACCAAGGCACAGGCATATATATTCAACTTGTGAGACCTATTTTGGAGTATGCTTGTACCCTACTGCATGGGATCCCTACAAAATTAAGGACATAAAAGCCATTGAAAACATTCAGAGATCAGCTGCAAGATTTGCCACAAATTGCCGCAAGACGGAAGTGGGGTCTGTGACAACAGCAGCTCTAGACCTAGACACACTAAGATGACCAACACTCCAGTCTCGTAGAGAGAATGCACAACGTATTTCACAAAACAGTCAAAAGCACACACTCAGCCATATATACATTCCAATTTGCATTTACAATTTTAAAAAACCAGGCTTCATCACACCAACAAATTCCACCAGCCGTCTGCAAGAACAAACACATACAAATACAGCGTTATTTTTCCTCGAACAATACGTGAATGGAACAAACTACCACATAACATAATATAGACATCACAGACCCAACATCATTTCAACGCGTTTTCCACAAATTCAAATACACTGTACAAAAATACCGGGAAGAGTGAATGACACACACACTCTCTCTCTCTCTCTCTCTCTCTCTCTCTCTCTCTCTCTCTCTCTCTCTCTCTCTCTCTCTCTCTCTCTCTCTCTCTCTCTCTCTCGCGCGTGCAATATACAATATACACAACATAAACATATTCATTTTGTTTTCAATTTGTTACAATTGTGGCAATTCGACACCAAATATTATCATTATCAATTGGTCAGTTAATCTAACATTAAATAAATTAATCAGTCAATCAGTATCAGTCAACGCATCAATCCTTGGTTTTGCTGTACCATATGAAATGTTCAACATTTTAATTTGTTACTCAGAGAGAAAAAAAAATTATATATAATGATGGAGTAACTGTAATACCAGTATTTCGGAGTTAGGATTTAGTGAGTTTAACTTAAATTGGTATTATGCAGACCCGTCTACTTGTGGTAGCTGGGGGTTACTGTATGGTACCTATGTAGGCTACATGATATGAATAAAGCTGAGGTTACTGTACATCGTAATTAAATGGAAAATATAACATTTTCTTTTCCGGACTCTGAATGAGAGAGTCATTATTAACACTTCATTGGAATTAAAGGTCAAAGTAATTTTTTTTCCTTAGGAATAGAGGCATAAACTGGTTTCACTTTACTTTAAAATAAGATGACAAATTGGGGAAAGTGTAAATCCCATCATCATCATTGATCATCGTTATCATCAACACCATCCATCGTCATCGTTATCATCAACATAATCATCATTTATCTCACACTTTGTAAAACAAAGTTCATTTTTTGTTTTTAATCATTGAATAAAAGTGAATAACCACACTAAAGATTGTAGTTGTTTCCCCTTTATTTATTTCTGCTTAGACCAAGGAATTTACCCAATGGAAACCGTACGGTGCTCTTATTGGCTAACCAACCAGCGGCCTCGATGAGAAAAATATCCGCCATTTTGATGTTGGCTGGGAATCGCGTTACTATAGTAAACAAGCGCTGATCGGCCGTTCATGAAAACAAGTTGCTGCTCGCTCGTTTAACTCAAAATTATTCAAAACGATCTCTCTAAAATGATATAAATGTGACTTCTTAAGGTTTTCTTCACGGTCAAAACCACACATCATTCTATTAATGATTACGTCCGAGGCAAAAAGGAATATTGACAGGTCGACCGAGAGTTGAACTCGTGAGACGACAAACATCAATGCGAAGTGTAGCGAGAGTCAAGCTATTGTTTGTCTTGTCCTATTCTATATAGAGAAAAGGATAAATAGTATAGCCTCGTGTGTGAGTGGTTGCGTGTCATAGTCTTGTTTTTAAATTGTTTCTGTTGTTTATGTGTCTAGTGATGACTCTCTCACACTCAATTTCAATGCCGAAAGAGGAATTCCCGCACACAAGAAAGGGGAATTGGGGTGGTATTTGGCATACATATTGTATAGTATCTAGTTCTAAATAGATAACTGATTAGAATTATATTATGATATATAAACACAATGCCAAATACAATTCCGAAGTTTCCTTATTTCAAATGAAGTAAAGCTCCAAAACCTAATGGTAGTGATTGTAGTACTGAGTGTTAGTGAGGTGATGTGGTGTTGGTGGTGTTTGTAGTTGTAGTAGTAATAGTGATGATGATGTGGTGGTGGTGATGATTGTAGTGGTAGTGATGATGATGTGGTGGTGGTTGTAGTAGTAGTGGTAATGGTAATGATATGGTGGTGGTGGTGGTTGTAGTAGTAGTGGTCGTGATGATGATGTGGTGGTGGTGTTTGTAGTAGTAGAGGTAATGATGCGGCTATGTGGTCTAGTAGTATGACACTCGCTTCCGGAAGGTCCTGGGTTCGAGCCTCGCGCTCGGCGCATAGTTGAGTCCTTGGAAAAGGCTCTTTACTCCCATTCTCTCACCGTACTCAGGTGTAAAATGAGTACCTGGCCGTTAACAGAGTTGTCTTTGTCTGAAAAATTGTAATATCGCCTAACAGGCGTCATGTCCCGTCCTACATGTTAAATGTTGACCAGGGACCCCTTGTAAAGCGCTTTGAGCACATTTAGTAGATATTGCACTATATAAAGCTCAATTTAAAAAAAAAAATATTTCAATGATGATGATATGGTGGTGGTGGTTGCAGTTGTAGTAGTGGTAGTGATGATAATGTGGTGGTGGTTGTAGTTGTAGTAGTAGTGATAGTGATGATGATGTGGTGGTGGTTGTAGTAGTAGTGGTAGTGATGATGATGTGGTTGTGGTGGTTGTAGTAGTAGTTGTAATGGTGATGATATGGTGGTAGTGGTGGTTGCAGTAGTAGTGGTAATGGTAATGATATGGTGGTAGTGGTGGTTGTAGTAGTAGTGGTAATGGTAATGATATGGTGGTGGTTGTAGTAGTAGTGGTCGTGATGACGATGTGGTTGTGGTGGTTGTAGTAGTAGTGGTAGTGATGCTATTGTGGTGGTGGTTGTAGTAGTTGAGGTAGTGATGTGGTGGTGGTTGTAGTAGTAGTGGTGGTGGTGGTTGTGGTAGTAGTGGTAATGATGATGATATGGTGGTGGTGGTTGCAGTAATAGTGGTAGTGATGACGATGTGGTTGTGGTGATTGTAGTAGTGGTAGTGATGATGATGTGCTGGTGGTGGTGTAGTAGTAGTGGTAGTGATAATGATGTGGGGCTGGTGGTTGTAGTAGTAGTGTTAGTGATGATATTGTGGTGGTGGTTGTAGTAGTAGATGATGTGGTGATTGGAAAACACATTACAGGTTATTATAATACATGATTACACACATTCTCTAACTTCATTTTTTGACAGCTTCGTTGTGCCATAAATATACGCAACAGTTCTGAAACATTTTATTGTGGATTTTGATATTGTTTGTTGTTTTTCTTGTGTCGTTATGTTGACATAGATACCGAATGAATGGTAATTACTACATTCTCAGCCAACAACAAAATGGCGCTGAATGCTTTCATTGGTGGACACTTTTTAGGCTTCGTACGTATTCTCATTCGTTTAATTCTATGGCTTAGACTCAGAATATGCAAAGCCTTCATTATCTACTTTAAGGAGGGGAAGCTGGGTGGGGTTCCTGACCTCCCATAGTGGGCAGGTACATACTGTGTCTTCTATCCCCTTATTATCTGTTTTCCAACATGCTTTCTGTCTTTGTCTTGGAATGAGATTACGTACTTGGTTTTGTCCTGGCCCTGGCCGGAGTCCTATCTGGGAGGGAAACAGTCAAATGCATAGTTATTGTTTTGGGAGATGATATTTTTTTTCCTTGTAAATCATCTCTCTGTTATGTATTATTATATTTGTTATTTTGAATTTATAATGTAAGCATTTGAGTGTATTCCTCTTTGTTGGATTTGTGCTTGTGTCCGGATGAGACTTATAGGTGGTCTCAAACTAAGTTCTTTGATTGTGTGCTCTTGGAATCTACATCTGATCCCTATTTGTTCCCAGTTCCCCTATGTCTTACTTTTTCTTGGGTGCTTTATTTGTAATTTTAGAACATTTTACTATCCCATTTTCTTCCTTTTTACTGGCGCTGATATAACCATAGTCTCAGGATCACTCCTGACTGGTGTACACTTCCCTGAGTCTCAGGTTCACTCCCCACAGTTGTCTACTTCCCATAACTTTGCCGGGTTTCGTAAAAAAGACACACCGGATTCACTGTATGTACATATATGAATACAGCTAGGGGTTACTGTATGTTCATGAATACAACTGGGGGTAACTGTATGTACATATGAATACGACTGGGGTTATTGTCTGTACATATATGAATACAGCTAGGGGTTACTGTATGTTCATGAATACAGCTAGGGGCTACTGTATGTTCATGAATACAGCTAGGGGTTACTGTATGTTCATGAATACAGCTAGGGGTTACTGTATGTTCATGAATACAGCTAGGGGTTACTGTATGTTCATGAATACAGCTAGGGGTTACTGTATGTTCATGAATACAGCTAGGGGTTACTGTATGTTCATGAGTACAGCTAGGGGTTACTGTATGTTCATGAATACAGCTCGGGGTTACTGTATGTTCATGAATACAGCTAGGGGTTACTGTATGTTCATGAATACAGCTAGGGGTTATTGTAACTGTATGTTCATATGAATACAACTGGGGGTTACTGTCTGCACATATGAATACGAATGGGGTTATTGTCTGTACATATATGAATACAGCTGGGGGTTATTGTATGTACATATGAATACAGCTGGGGTTACTGTATGTACATATGAATATAACTGGGGGTTACTGTATTTACATATGAATACGACTGTGGTTATTGTCTGTACATATATAAATACAGCTGGGGTTACTGTATGTACATAGGAATACAGCTGGGGGTTACTGTATGTACATATGAATACAGATGGGGGTTACTGTATGCACATATGAAACAGCTGGGGTTATTGTTTGTACATATATGACTACAGCTGGGGGGTTACTGTATGTACATATGAATACGGCTGGGGTTACTGTATGTACATATCAATACAGCTGGGGGTTACTGTCTACATATGAATACAGCTGGGGGTTACTGTCTGTACATATGAATACAGCTGGGGGTTACTGTATGTAAATATGAATACTAACGAAAGAGTGAAAATGGAGAGGCTTCGTATGGGAACAAAACAGACAATGGACGTTTCGGGTACAAACCCTTCGTCAGCACAACAATACACAAATTAAAGTGGAAAGATACTCCAACCACCATTGAGTACAGAGGACACGTTTTTTTTTGCATTATGTTTTATGTTTTCCACATTAATTTGTGTATTGTTGTGCTGACGAAGGGTTTGTACCCGAAACGTCCATTGTCTGTTTTGTTCCCATACGAAGCCTCTCCATTTTCACTCTTTCGTTAGTATTTTACGATCACCTCACCGGCTTCAGGCAGCCCTACCGTTTTGTACATATGAATACAGCTGGAGGAAAGAAAGGAAAAGAGGACTGGCTCAATCAAATAGGGAATGAGATTAGCGGAAGAGTAGCGTCCCTTGATGGACGTCACCCATAGTCTGTGACGTCACCGGCGGAAAAGATATTAGAGAGAGAACGTCATATTGACTGTGGGCATGCGTCTCTCGTCCTCGCTTCCGGTGAAAGCGGCTTGAGACACTTCAAAACCAAATTGACGTTATCTCTGTAAGTTGACGTCCAATCAAGGGACGCTACTCTTCCGCTAATCTCATTCCCTATAGGGAAGTACATACACTCCAGCACAGTTTCCTTGAACTCCTCGGGACATGCAAAAACGTTCGAGGAAATCGTACATTACCATGACCCTTGGTGGGGAGGGGCAGTGTGGCTCAGCAGTACGGTTTTGCTTTATGATAATTGAGCTTTTACTTTTATACAGCGCAATCTCCACTAAACGTGCTCAAAGCGCTTTACAAAGGGTCCCTGACAAACAGTAACACGTAACATGTAGAACAAGCCCTGGCGCTTGTTAGGCGATATGACAATTTATTTTTTTTCGACGGAGACAACGCTGTCAATGACCAGGTACTCATTTTACACCTGAGTACGGTGAGAGAATGTGAGTAAAGAGCTTTTTCCAAGGACTTAACTATATGCCGAGCGAAGCTCGAACCCAGGACTTTCTGATCCGAAAGTGAGTGTCATACGATACCACATCATCATTGTGACCACTACTACTACAACCACCACCACCACATCATCATCACGACTACTAAACCACCACCACCACCATATTAATATCATCATTGCTACCACTACTACAACAACCACCACTACCCACTACAGCAGCAACCACCACCAAATCATCACTACCGTTTCTACTACAACCACCACCACATCATTACCACCACTACTACAACAACCACCAACACATCATCACTATCATTGGTGCTACAACAACCACATCATCACTACCACTACTACTACAACAACCACCACTAATCATCATTACTACCACTACTACCACAACCACCACCACATCATCACTACCATGACTCCTACACAACCACCACCACCACCACATCATCATTGCTACCACCACTACTACTACAACCACCACCACCACATCATCACTACCACTACTACTACAATCACCACCACCACATCATCACAACCACCACTACAACCACCATCACCACATCATCACTACCACTACTACTACTAAAACTGTCACCACCCAGAAAGCACCAAAGAAAAGCAAGACAAATTGAACTGGTTCAAATAGGGAACCGAAGAGTCCATGAGAAATCCACAAGTCCCATCCAGGCACAAGCAATGGATTCTTGTTTTTGTTTTTAAGGGTTTTACGGCGCTTTCAACACAATTAGGTCATATCAGCGCCAGTGAAAAGGAAGAAAATTGGATAGTGAAAAGATTTTAGATGTACAATAAAAAAGGACTTGAGGGAAAAAGGTAAGGCAAAGGGGAGTGGTTCAAATAGGGTACAGATGTAGATTCCAAGAGCACACTGTCAGAGTACTTAGTTTGAGATCACCTAAATGTCTCGCCCACACACCAGCACAAGATCCCACTAGAGGAATACACTCAAATGCCTACATTATACAGTCAAAATAGCAAACATAATACATAACAGAGAGATGATTTACAAGGAAAAAAATATCATCTCCCATAACAATAACTGGGCATCTGACTGTTTCCCTCCCAGCCAAGCACAACGGCCAGGGCCAAGGCAAAACCAAGTAATCTCCTTCCAAGACAAAGACAGAAAGCACATTGGAAAACATATATATAGGGAGATAGAAGACACAGTAAGTGCCACCCTGCCCACTATGGGAGGCCAGGAAGCCCACCCAGGCAAAGAGCAACATAGAAACGGAAAACACATATGGCGAGGCGGGTAGACGACACAGCCAGTAGCCTCTATGTCCACAATGGGAGATCAGAGGAGCCTATGCAGTGGTAATACAGATACAGATACGGACCACGCAGATAAACAACGCTCACCAAACTCTAAAGGTTCAACTCACAGTAGATTTTATTACACATAATTTGTCAATTGTCAAAAGTTATAATAATAATAATACAATTATCTTAGTAAATCATAGTCATCGTCTTCATCAAAATTCATCAATAATAATAATGGCAATAATATATATATATATATATATTATTTTAATATTTACCACAATGTTAGAGTCAGTCTTCATCGATGTTTCAGGCCTTTTCAGCCATCGTCAGGACTGTGTGTTACATGAGTTTGGTTTGTTGTCTTTTAAACAAACAACAAACCAAACTCATGTAACACACAGTCTTGACGATGTCTGAAAAGGCCTGAAACATCGATGTAGACTGACTCCAACATTGTGGTAAATATTAAAATAATAATTCGCTCCATTGCTACATGTCGAGCACTATTCTTACCATATTTGTATCCAACACGATTCAATATATAATATATATATATATATATATATATATATATAATATATATATATATATATATATATATATATATATATATATATATATATATATATATATATAGTAATATTAATAATAATAATACTATTCATATCAACGGACTAGATAGTGTATGTGACTATTTGAGTTCCAGCATTTCAATCATTAAGGACGATTTCAAGTTCAAGAGAAAAATCAAATAATTTGACCCGTTTATAGCGAATACCAAGTGAAGCCCTGGTGAGTGTTAGTAAATCTCAGTGAGTACCCTGTTGGTAACATACCCACTGAAGATAATAATGTATAATAAAAATAATAATAATAATACTAATAATAGTAATGATTATAATAATAATAATAATAATAAACTCAATTACATGGCATTATGATAGAGAGTATTTATTAGTTCTAGTTCTAGTCTTCTGAAACTTGAATGCACAGTGGTGTCCTAAAAACATTTAATAATATTGCCTACAGTTACAGTTACAGTCCAGGCGTCATGCCTTGTCCTTCATGTTAAGTGTTGTTGGTTTGGGACCCCCTTGTTTGTTTTTTGTCTATAGTATAGAGGATTTAATTTGAGGGATTTCATAGGATATGTGGATTTGAGAATGCTATATATATACAGTGGAATCTTGGTATAACAATAACAGTGATGGTGGGACAAGCCTAAAATCGGTTATAACCGAGTCCTGTTATAGTCTTAATTTCAAGGGAAATAACCCAATATGATGCCTAAATCACCATTTATATTATTGTTGCAGAGAGTAGTAATAAAGTAAGTAGCCTATACACGCACACACACACCCACAGAGCATTTATGAACTGGGCCTAGCCGAGCTCTCAGTTGCCTGAGCATAATGTACTGTAGGCTGATACATTGTATTTGGAGATATTGAGTGGGTTTCGCATCCCTGCTGTAACCGGTTAAGATCTTAATAGTCCTGCTATAGCCGGTAATTTTTTTACTGAAGACAAAGCGAGAGAAAAATGAGGATTTTAAAGACCCCTGTTATAAACCAGGTGCCTGTTATATCCGGACCTAGGTTCCGATGTATCACTATAAGTATCTATATCTATATCAGCATTGGATGGACATTTA
Organism: Berghia stephanieae; assembly: GCF_034508935.2. NCBI lineage: Eukaryota > Metazoa > Mollusca > Gastropoda > Nudibranchia > Aeolidiidae > Berghia > Berghia stephanieae. The sequence goes on from NC_088369.1 coordinate 14,096,749, forward strand.
GTTAGAATTTTCAGTTTTTTAATGACAGCAATTGAGACATTTAAAAATAAAAAGTCATTTCAGTGTCTAAGCAATAGACATACTGTAATATGTTATTAGTATACATAATGGTATCAGATGAACCAAAGAAAAAGGTCTGAACTTTATCACGTTGTTTTTGTTTTAAGTTTGATTTTAAGGGTTTTACTGCACTTGCAACACATTTAGGTCATATCAGCGCCAGTAAAAAGGGAGAAAATGGGATAGTAAAACGTTCTAGAATTGCAATATAAGTACCCAACTAAAAGGAAGACAAATGAGTGTAGTTCAAATAGGGAACATCTATAAATTCCAATCGCACACCATCAGTGTACTTGGTTTGAAGGCTAATATATTGTATTTGGAGTTTGAGTTTGAGATCACCTAAATGTCTCATCCTGACACAGCACAGGTCCCCACTAAGAGGAACATACTCAAATCATATGTAAAACAAACACAATACAGTGCATAACAGAGAGATGATTTACAAGATTTTAAAAATATCATATCACAAAGCTAACTATACATTTGACTGGTTCCTCCCAGAGGCAGGACAAAACTAAGTAATCTCATTCCAAGACAAAGACAGAAAGCTTGTTCGAAAACAGATATAGGGGATAGAAGACACAGCAAGTGATCTCCTGTCCATCATGGGAGGTCAAAGACCCCAACCAACTTTATCACTTAATATCTTTAACTTTAAGGTCATTTTTTTTTCACATAAAATTGTTTTGAAATTGTATACAAACCACAATGTAGCAGTTTTGCATAGAAATTAAAAACCAATAATTTATGTTTATTTTTCTGAGACTTGTAATTGAAATAAAAATGATGTACAATAATTTTACGATGAAATAAATAAAATATTTCTGCTTGAAGCTTTCAGAAATAAATAAGAGGAAATTGATTTGGAGCTTCAATTTAATATCGACAAGTAAGGATAAAATATGAAAACTTACAAGTTAATTTTCAAATGCCTGGAAACTCGTCATTAATTAGTGTTAATATGAATTGCCAAATTCACTCAATGACTGTAAATCTAAAAAAGGTTGTGAATTTGTACACGTGAATGGTTCTTTTCCCATTGTTGGTGGAGTTCTTTTAAAAAATACAAGTTCTTTACCCACATTCTCTCACCGTACCATGTGTAAAATGAATATGTACCCGTGCTGTCTCTAAATGATTTTTTAAAAATAAAATACAATAGCGCCTTACAATACAAGCATCATGCCTATTCCTACATGTTAAGTTTGCTTGGGACCCCTTGTAAAGCGCATTGAACATATTATTGCGCACTAATATTTTAATTTTTACTTTTCTACTATACAAAAGCTCAATGTTGTTTTCTTTTTGTATTTGAAGGTCAGTGAATAGTGTTAAATTTTTTAAAATCCATTTTATAAAGAAATAACATTTATTTTATGGTTTTTTTAAATATTAAAGTGAACATTATTTAATAAGCTTGAAAGAAAGAAGTTAAAGTAAGTATTTGGTCAAAGGTACACGTAATCAAAGTTCAGACCCTTTAATTTTTAGGTCACCCAATCTGTACATTGTGATGCATGATCAGATATAATAATAATATGAAAGATTAGTGATTTGTCAAAGTTTTATCATTTTATACAATACGATGTACATATCATACAATAAAATACAATACTACATTTTATGTGAAGTTACATTTTACAAATATAATGATTTAATAATAATAATAATTTTTAAAATATGAAATACAATAAAAATCCGACTCCAAGAATGATGAGTCACCACTAAATAATTTTAAAAAATAATATCATTAATTGTAGTAATAATAGTATGCGCTTGGCTAAGACTAAGAAGCTCATAACATTGCCATCCGGAAGTACAACGAACCAACACACAAAACGGTTTGTATCCATGAACGTTTATAGTCGGGTTAATACAATTCAGTGAGCATTACTCATAAACGCGGATGGCAAAAAACAATAACAAAGACCCGAGTGACGTCACCTTCGAACTATCTATAGACTATCAAATTAATGTTATTTTAACCAGTTACCTGCCTTACTCTGGAAAGACACGCATTAAAAAATTTGGCCAGAAAACTCATCCTTCAAATTTCAAATCGATTGAAATGACCCTCATCTTGGCAAAAACTCTCAAACCTGGGACTTCACAATGTCGTCAACTGCACATCAAAAATTTTAACCATCTGGCAATTGGCTGGGACTACAATAATACAATTCATACCACAAAATTCACAGACACATCAATAAACTATCAATAATTTAGAACTCAGACAAATAAAGTTCTAAAAAGTTAGGATTTCATCTTACTACCGAATATGAACTGGTCAGTGGAATATCAATCAATCAAGTCACAGCAATAGTGTTACGCTGGTCTCCGTTTATAAGCACTCTGGTTACATGCGCAATCTGGCAACTGTCTAAACATTAGTGTAAAGTGTTAAACTGTTTTTGGTATTGGCTGACGAAGGGCTGGAGCCTGAAATGTTCCGCTGTGTTGTTGTATCTGTGAGTAAAGAGAGTTTTCCAAGGACTCTCTCATCTTGGCACCGCCCAGATAGGGACTCGAACCCAGGACCTAACAAACTTAAGGAGTGTCATGCCACAAGAACAAAGTATAGAGATAGATGCCAGGCTAGACAAAAACAAACAAATGTGAGCTTTTATATAGCGCAATATCCACTATACTTGCTCCAAGCGCTTTGCAAAGGGTCCCTAACCAACAGCAACACGAGACATGATGCCTGTTACTGTTAGGCGATATTAGACAGAGACAACGCTGTTAAACGGCCATTTACTCATTTTACACCTGAATACCCTAAGAGACTTTAAGTAAAAAGCCTTTTCCAAGGATTCAATTATGAACTGAGCAAGGCCTTCCGATCCGAAAGCGAGTGTCATACCACAAGACCATGTAACCGGAAAAAAAAAAAAAAAAAACTTTTCATCCTTGTAGCTAGAATTATGCTTAAATTTGGAAACTCAGACGAGAAGGTTATTACCGAACTGTAAAATGGGCATTGGGTTAGCACAAGATCTATTATCCTCTCAAACTCATACAGCTTTAAGCATAATCTGACAGATTCCCGAGGGCTAACCAAGCATATAAATGGAAGCCCAAAATAGTAGTAAAAGTAGTAATGATTGTTGTTGTAGCCGTGGTACAGTAATAATAATAATACACACATAACAATAATAATAATAATAATAATACACACATAATATTTCCTTATTATCCCTTCATAAAATTAACGCATACATAAAATACAAAATAATTGCATTGCTTTGCATTGGATGAAGAAAAAAAATGGATGATTGACAGCTAAGAAGGCGGGGGTGGGGGGGGGGGGTGGACTTAATTGACCAAATGACCCCTGCACCAACCGAGTTCGGTTGATTTTAAATTGAGAGATTAAGGAGCAGAGACCGGTGTAATATAAAGAACTGAGCGAGTGTGTATGAAAGGTGCCAGACAAAGCAAGAAAGAAAAATACAAGAAAAAAAACCATCCCAAAAAATCAGTCGAGGGATTTTTTTTTTCTTTCTGGCTTTGTCTGGCACCTTTCATACACACTTGCTCAATTGGTTGATTTTAGGGGTTTAGCCAGTTACATGTCGTACTCTAGAAAGACATGTATTTATAAATTTGGCCAGAAAACTCGTCCTTCAAATATCTATTGATTTAAATGACACTCATCGAGGTCTAATTTGACGATTAATATTTTAAAAAAATAAGTATCAGTCCTTCAGAGTCAGAACTATTATTATTATTATTAGGCCTCTGGATCTGGAGTTTATCCTGTTTTCTATGGTGTGAAACGGACAATTGCAAATGCTAGGATAATATGCTAGTCTATTGCAAAAACGTACTTTCCACCAGATCTAACAGACCAAGCTACCCAATCACAACTGGGTGGACAGAAGGGTCAGGCTTATGAACGGAGAGTGCTCTACCGACCCCAAAAGGCAGGGAAAATTTTTTCTTTTCTCATGTCATAAAGTTAAAGGGATAATTCATGCGAAAATTGGACGTAAAACTCCCAAATTTGTAACGTTGATATAGGGAAAACTATCAAATTTTTAAAGAATGTTTCGTACAAAAAAAATCCATCATCAGCATCAGGTTCACCCCCCCCCCCCCCCCCAACCCCGAGGGAATGACAGAGATATGCCCCATGTATTGCTATTGTTACCTGGTCTTGAAAAATGAAAGCCTTTGTTCTTATGTAACTTCCTTCCTGTTCTGTAATTGTTGTTGTCCAAGATTCCAAGATGGCATTACTTTCCCCTTAATACAATATCGCCCAATCAACCCCCTTACAACTGATTTCCCCCCTCCCCCTCCTCCTACTAAACTTCCCAATCTGGAATTTTTTTGTTTTGTTTTAACTCACTCAATCCTAGAGATTTTTGCTACTTTTCAAAATTGGAGAAAAAAAATGTATTAAAATTGAGCATGTACATAGATAGATAGTTTTATTCAACAATCATTAACATGTAAAAACTAAAAACAATAGCTTTGATACTACTACGCCTATAATTTGTCTCAGAAAAATGTAATAAATAGGCATGGGGTAAAAGTAGCCCCGGGTAAACTACGGATATAGTCGGTGTTAGGGTTGAGTGAGTTAAAGAAAGAAATAAGCAATTAGGTACCGTAGTAATAAAATAATAAACAAATAGTAAAAGAATATTGAGTGATGGCATGGAATGATGGAGGTCACCATATTGCCCCAACAATATCTAACATGTTGAAATAAAATCCAACTAATATAATTATCACTAATTAAAAGGGTCATTAGATAAATCGGCCTGGATTTCAAATTTTTAAAAATATATATATATAAATTTCAAAACGTTACTGGGCATGTGACCACTCTACAACTCTATAATATAATATTGCCTGCCTTTACAATGATCTATATTTAACTATCTGGCATAAACCCATTTTGAGACTAGTGAGTGGTCACTTATAACGCTTACACATCAGTTATCCTTTTTACACATAATAAAATATTGCTTTGATTTGATAGATCAACTGTTTTAGTATATGCTTTTATTTATTTATTTATTTATTTATCTTTGGAAATACTGTTTAGCTGATATGTACTTATTTGCAGGTCTGATAACCCAAATTGTTATCTATATATCTTGTCTCACAGCTGTAATGGAAATATGTACCTCAAACCAATGTAAAATATTGTTCATTAAAACATTGTTAAATCAAGCCCATATTTGAGTTTGTTTATCAGACCTGACGATATGAACATGATGTTTAGCACATTCAAATTTAAAATAGAACACAATCGAACTAAAATTGTATCCCATTTACAAACCTATAAAATAAATTTTTGACTTCAATTAATTGTAATCACATTCATTCCTACCAAGGTATACATATTAACAGGTCGGGTAACTAAACACAATTATGGGCTTGATTGTTTGTTTTTTTTTTTAAGGGTTTTACGGCGCTTGCAACACATTTGGGTTATATCAGCGCCAGTAAAAAGGAAGAAAATGGGATAGTTCTAGAATTACAATTAAAGTACCCAAGAAAAAGTAAGACAAAGGGGAATTGAGAACAAATAGGGATCAGATGTAGATTCCAAGAGCATACCACCAATGTACTTAGTTTGAAATCACCTACAAGTCTCATCCAGACACAAAGCACAAAATCCAACAAAGAGGAACACACTCAAATGCTTACATTATACATTCAAAATAAAAATAATAATACATAACAGAGAGATGATTTACACGGAAAAAAATATCATCTCCCAAAACAATAACTATGCATTTGACTGTTTCCCTCCCAGCTAGGATTCCGGCCAGTGCCAGGACAAAACCAAGTAATCTCATTCCGAGACAAAGACAGAAAGCATGTTGGATAACAGATATATAAGGGGATAGAAGACACACTATGTACCTCCCTGCCCGCTATGGGAGGTCAGGATCCCCACCCAGTATGGGCTTGATTCAACATTGTTGTAATGGACAATATTTTGCATTGGTTTGAGAGTATTTCCATTGCAACAGTGAGCCCAAAACACACCAGGTTATCAGACCTTGGGTGAAAGTGAAATTGGGAGTTATAATGTCGTCTGGTCACAAATAAATCCAGACGTGCTATCACAATGATGAAAATGAAAGAATGGATAAAAGTAATAAAACCCCGAGGCTCGCAGTAATTTACAGAGCAATCAATAGAAAAATTACACTCAATTCCTGAACACTTCAATCTTAAATTAAAATTTTAAAAACTCCCCAAGCATCCAAATTCATAAACCCTCATATTAGGACTAAGTTTATGAAAATGTGTTTATTTTATGCTTTTAAGGGTTTTACGGCGTTTGTGACACATTTAGGGTCATTTAAAAGAAAAAATTCAAGATATACATTTGAAAGCAAACAAAAGATAAAGTAAGATGATAAAGGGGAATGGTTCAAGTAGGGAACAGATGAAGATTCCAAGAGCACACTATCAAAGTGCAGTCACAAGCACAGTTTCCTCACTAAGAGGAACAGACTCAGATGTTTACATTATACATTCAAAACAACAAATATAATAACAGTACATTACAGAGAGATATGATTTACAATGAAAAAAATATCATCTGCCAAAACTAATAACTATACATTCGAGTGTTTCCCGCAAAGCCAAGGATTCTGACAAGTGAAAGGACATAACCAAGTAATCTCACTCCGAGACAAAGACAGAAAGGAAGTTGGAAAACAGATAGAGGGGGATAGAATACACAGTAAGTAACTAACCCCCCTGCCCACTATGGGAGGTCATGAGCCCCACTCAGGGGCTTATAAAAACAGATTCTTCCTGAGAACCAAAAGAGAATGGAATTCGTTGCCAGGCCACGACATTGTTTTTGTTTTTAAGGGTTTTACGGCGCTTACAACACATTAAGGTCATATTAGCGCCAGTAAATAGGAAGAAAATGGGATAGTAAAAAGTTCTAGAATTACAATTAAAGCACAAAAGAAAAGGTGAGACAAAGGGGAATTTGTTCATATAGGGAAGAGATGTAGATTCCAAGAGCACACTGCCAAAGTACTTAGTTTGAGATCACCTAAAAGTCTCATCCAGACACAAGCACAGGAATACACTCAAATGTTTACAAACCGTATAATATAACATGTAAACTAAACATAATACAATGCATAACAGAGAGATGATTTACAATGAAAAAAATATCATCTCCCAAAACTATAACTAGACATTTGACTGTTTCCCTCCCAGCCAAGGAACTCCGACAAGGGTTAGGACAAAACTAAGTAATCTCATTCCAAGACAATGACAGGAAACAATTGGAAAACGGGTATGGGGGGATAGAAGACACAGCATGTACCTCCCTGCCCACTATGGGAGGTCAGGATCCCCACCCAGAGGCCACGTCATCAACAGCCTTCATCAGATGATTGGTCTTAACTCTCTCTTTACAGACTATTTTCCCTGAACTGTCATACTCATACTCATCCTGCATAAAAATTGATTTTTAAATCTCAAACTCAAAAGAAATAAGTACACGCTATACATAATTTTCTTCAGCAAAACACGCTCTATAAGACAGAAATTAAGTTATCATATTAACTAAATAACAATGTGAAATTGAATGTAAGCTTTAATTTAACAAACGAAAACGAAGATAATGTGAAAAATGATGTTTAAGCTTCCGTTTAATTTCACATTGTTATTTAACTGTTTCTTGAGCTCCGAGAAGCAACATTTATATATATATATATATATATATATATATATATATATATATATAACTAAAACCAAAAAATCTTAAAATTGTGTGATTATAAAAGAAATCTGAATATAGAAAAATATTGGTTGTATCGTAAGAAATGGGACGATTATTCTGTAGTTGGTAAGGAGAGAGTTAAACTAATCCTAAAAAAGTAGTCCTTCAGAGCCAGAGAGTATCCCAGGACAATAGCAATTGCTTGCTACCTTCTGGATAGGACACTAGTCTATTCAAAGTATTTTCCGCCAGATCTAACAGACCCAGCTACCCAATCACTGCTGGGTGGACAGGGGGGGGGGGGGTCAGAGTCAGAAAGAAATCTTGACTGCACCGGGATCGATCTCAGTCCCTTTGCGTGTGAAGCGAGTGCTCTACCAACTGAGCTATCGGGACCCCCAAAACTAATCCTGACCACCCATCAATTCATTTTGTCTTGCTGTTGTTACACATTTGCATTCATGAATCCAAAGGCCTCTTGCATCTTATCAATTAGGAATCAGATTTTTTTTTTTAAATACAAAATTTTGAAATACAATAGAATCCAGTAGAATTGGAATTCACTTGGTGACAACGATACATAAACTCCAGACAATGATTGTACGATGTATTTTAGTTAATTGTATATCTCCATCAGGAAGAGGATTTGCAAGAGGCACTATTCGTGCCCATCACAGCAACTGTATTGTAATATATATATATATATAATGTAGTATAATATATATTAGTATTCAGTAAATTATAAAGAAATCCAAGGGACATAACCCATCCATAGGTAATACACGTATATCTATTATGATTATTGGATTGTCACTGATATGTTATAAAGCAAAAAACATTCTCATCAGATTCGAGTCCTTTTGCTTTTCTGTCGTAATCTGGATAAACATATTAACACGTCGACCAGAAAACTCGTTCTTCAAATATCCACGATTAAAACGACTCTCGTCTTGTCAAAAACGCTCAAACCTGGGACTTCAAGGAAATCTTAAAGGAAGTCCCAGGTTTGAGAGATTTTTGGGTTTTTCTTTTTTTATTTTGACAAGATGAAGATTATTTTAATTTAAATTGATTGATATTTGAAGGACGAGTTTCTGGCAAAAACTTTTTGAAATGTGTTTTTTTTCAGGGTATGGCCGTTTTATCAATATGAGAGGATCTGACATTGATAGAACGAAATAAACCAAGACTGACGAATTGTCTTCATCTGCGGCTATGTGGTCTAGTGGTATGACACTCGCTTTCGGATCGAAAGGTCCTGGGTTTGAGTGCATAGTTGAGTCCTTGGAGAAGGCTCTTCTTTCCTCACATTCTCTCACCGTACTCAGGTGTAAAATGAGTACCTGGTCATTAACAGCGTTGTCTCTGTCCGAAAAAATTGTAATATCGCCTAACTGTACATGTTAAATGTTGCTGTTGGCCAGGGACCACTTGTAAAGCGCTTTGAGCATGTTTTGTGGATATTGCGCTATAATATAAAAGCTCAATTATTCAATTATTATCTTCATATCTACTCAAATATTGTTCATTGTCACGTTCCGTTCCGGCCCCCTCCCTTTACAACTTCCCCCTTTCCTACACCCACCCACCCTTCCAAGAGACTGATGATTGTCTAGTTGTAAATAAATGAGACTGAATTCACGGTGGCCTCTGGAACATCTAAACAGTAATTTGTTTTCTTTTTTGTCTTGAAGGGTTTTGTGATGCTTGCGACACATTTAGATCATGTATCAGCACCAGTAAAAAGAAGAATATGGAATAGCCAAAATATTCTACATTTACAATCAAAGCACCTATGAAAAAGTAAGACAAAAGGGAAATTGGTTCAAATAGGGGACAGATGTAGTTTCTAAGAGCACAATATCAGTGTACCGAGTTTGAGAGCATCTTAAAGTCTCATCCAGACACCAACACAGGATCCCACTAAGAAGAATGCCCTCAAATGTTTACAGAATACATCCAAAACAGAATACATAACAGAGAGATGATTTACAAGGAAAAAAATATAATCTTCCTGAACTATAACTAAATATTTGACAGTCTCATTCCAAGTCAAGGACTTTGGCCAGGGCTAGGAAAAAACTAAGTTAATCCCATTCCAAGACAAAGACAGAAAGCAACTCGGAAAACAGATACAAGGGGATAGAAGACACCGCGTGACCTCCTGTTCACCATGGGAGGTCAAAGGATTCGTCCCCCCCCCTCTCCCCCCCCCCCCCCTCCCCCCAATGAACAATAATAAAAATTCAAACATCATCTAAAACTAGAAAGGATCTAAAACAATCTCTGACCGACAAAACCTTTGGCATCTCACTATTCCCTGCTCGGCACGATCCCAAAACACAGTAATCGCCAGAAGAAGGAAATATTTTTAAAAAGATAATAATAATAATAATAATAATAATAATAATAATAATAATAATAATAATAATAATAATAATAATAATAAAATCAGAAAATAATAATAGAAAATGTAATATCAGTCGTCTCCAGTTTTAACTGAAAAAGTAAATATACATATATACATTGTAGTCTGTAGGCGTTCATAGCCATGAGCCCCTTAGAAACAAGAGTTAATCAGTCACCTCCGTAAAATAAAGTCCTGATGACACTGATAAAAAAAAAAAAAAAATTACGTCACAAACGACGACGACGATCACCAAACAAAAGTAAAAAGTGAGTAGTCGTTAGAGATGCTCAAGGAAACAAATGATTCTTTTGGTTGAGCTTATGATTACAACTAACAATTAATTTTTTTCCTGTGATCTTCGTCTTCTTTCATGACAAATTTTTTGGGGTTAGTATCAAGCCATGACTTTCCAAAGGCCACGATTAATCCCAGATCATATAGCATTGAAATTGAACAGCGCATAACCTATAACCTTTGCTTGTTGCCTTTTGAATGGGGTTGCTAATCTATCACAAAGTACTTTCTACCCAATCTAACAGGTCAGGCTACCCAATCACAATTGGAAAGACAGAGGAGTCGTCATAGAGACCTATGACTGTATCAGGACTGATACAAGTTCATTCTCTTGTGAGACAAATGCTCCACCAGAGAGCTAACAGTAACAGCACCCTCTGTTTTTGACTAAAAAGAGTAAAAGTAAAAACCATCTTTCCAAAAGAAATCTCAGGAGAAACAAAATTGGATTTTTAGGTCATGATGAACAGTGGAATTCTGATAAAGTCAACAAACACTGCCAGACCAGAAAGAGATTTGACGTAAAGCAAGGTTGGCTTTACTTTATCCATTATCAATGAATTACAATGTGAAATTGAATGTAAGCTTCAATTTAATATACGAAAACAGATAAAATGGACTTTTCAGGTTTCCCCTTTCTCAACAAAACAGGATGAATGAAACACGACAGACGAATCAATTTCTTCGAGCTTCGAGCAGCACCATTTACATTACCCATTATCAATGGAACTCGTTAAGATTTTTGTTAAAAATCCTGAAAATTTGAGCGCAACAAGAGATATTGACTTTAAGCAGGGGTTGACTTTGACTTTGAGAGTGTTGACGCTATGAAGATTCCACTGTAAATCATATACACTTATCGTCCTCAACATTCAATTCGAATTTGATAAAAAAAAATTTTTAATTCAAAGCAATAGAAAAAAAACAACCAAAAAACAAGCGATCAAGTAATTAATAACTGACATTGTAGATTTGTTACCACAGGAAATATGATTACATCTCGTCTTCTATGTAGTATGGCACCCATCCCCTCAATCCCGTATTGTGTCTGTATGAACCTTATTGGGAGAATTGAAATTAATCTGAATTCTGAAATTTCCCTTTCTATTCCTATCACCCCCCCCCCCCCCCCAAAAAAATCCCACCCCAATCGGAACAACATCATCTGACCTCTACTCATCCCCCCTTCCATCTTGTTGGAGTCTGATATCTATTCCTATCACCCCCCTCCCCTCCAATCCCACCCCAATCTATGACCAATTGGTTCATACTGATCGGAACAACAACCATCTGACCTCTCCTTCTTCCCTTCCATCTTGTTGGAGTCTGATGTCTCGGAGATACAGCGCATTAACATTAAAAATGTTTGTTTTTTTTAAATAATAGAAAGTTGAACAATGCTTTAAAAGTTCATCAGAAAAATGAGTACAATGAACAAAAATACTTTAAAATACGAATTTTTTAACGTAAGATTGGCACCACTGTAAAGCTTATATAATCTGATTCATTCCAACACAATACCAGTATGAGAGAATCTGTGACATTTAAGTGTCGAAACGCATTCACATAGCGACCAACTTTTCAAAGAGCTAAAATGGGACACCCTAATGCACAACAGCCGTCATGACCCAAAAACAGCAGTATGTTTGGACTATTAGAAAATACAATCTAGATTTAGAACTTTCTCTGTTCCTTGTGATAATTTGCTTGCCAAAAAAAAAAACATAACCCTGGGACAAGCAAAGGTAATTTCCATACACATGAACAGTCCATTGTTTTTTTTTCTCTTCATTTCTTCTCAAGATTACCAAATTGGGACAGTCCCGATGTTATCAGGACAGTTGGGCACGATGCATTCACCCCAATAGAAATATACTGATGGGATAACTATTCATGACAGGGAATTCATTTGGTTCACCCAGACATAACACCTCATTGAGACTGTGATTCACATTTTAGAAATCAAACTCCTATTCAGTAGCTGCTAACCAAAAATTATTGAAAACTAAAATTTTGATCAAAAGAAAAAACTGACACAGACCAAAGCAAATCCATTCACCTTTGACCCCAATGCTCCAACCTCGCCTGACTTGTGTCATCATTCATAGTCATAACGTCTGGACGTTTTTCCCCGACTTTGTAGAAGTAGAAGGGCAATAACTCTTGTTCCTTTTTGTCATGCCAAGTCCACGTCGTAAAGAACTGTCCCAGGTGGCAACAATTTGACGCGCAGAAGAAGGGGGGTAACTTTTACTCATTCTACCTGCATCTGTTGATGCTGGTATTGTTGTTGTTGGTGCTCTAGTTTTTCTAGTGGCAGGAACTATTTTTGGTGCAGTTGTTACATCTGACGTTTTCAATAGATCCAATTGTTTGAATAGTGAATGTCCCGTACGGCCATCATCACAAACAGTTGTCTTGTCCCCACTTTTCACATCCGATTCCTCGTCTCTGCTTCCAAACAATCTACTCGTGTCGCCCTGGAAATGTTTGCATTTGTAATCAATGGATCTATGGTCATGTACATCCCTACCACTCCCAGCCACATCACCACGATGGCATGCACAAACGCCACCACCAGCCACATTATTGCTACGACTAAATCTACAACAATTCCCATCTGCATGTACATTATTATTATTTACACGGGTAGTGCTGGTAGTGGTGGTGGCGGCGGTGATAGGAGTCCTGTCCAAAATCGAAATCGAGTCTCCCTCTAGTGGTAATTTCAATACACAAACGTCACCACCAGAGTTACCTCCCTTTGACAAAGAGATTTCGCAGTTCTTTCTCTTAAAGGCTAGTTTTTGTTGTAGTAGATGTTGCTGTTGTTGTGCCTGTTGAGGGGGATAAATTCCACTGTAATTCTGTTCTAGGTGACTGGGAAAGAGCTGGGGATAAGCATTGACATTGACTTCTGGATTCTCACTATCGACGACATTTTTGTTATCATCATTATCATCATCATCATCACATTGTTTGCTTCTTCTTCTTTGACTTTCCTCATCATCAATGAAATCACAATGACAACCATAATCACTCGAGTCGGACGACGTGTGTACACTACGATAATGGAGTAAACTTGAGGAGTCGATATCCTGTGCAAATGTGTTTCTATCCTCCCCCTTCATTCTAGTGCTACCAGCTTTAGCAGTGACACACTGCATGGCACAGGTTTGTTGTTGTTGAGGTCCTCCGACTTCACCGATGAGGCGATCAGTAATGGAATGCAGACTGACTTTGGCAGAGCCCTGCTCTTCTTCTGTCAGTAGCGGGTGCTCACTGGTAATACTGCTACTCCTGGACGATTTACGGGGAGTTGTATTTTGATGAAGATGATGATGATGATTATGATGATGATGATGATGATGATGAAGAGGAGAATGAGAACGATGATTTAGAGTTTCCATACAAATAGAATCAGAATGATCCTCGGCAACTGGAAATTTTTCGTGATAGCTAAAATTTTCATCATGGTAATCTTCCGTCTTTTTCTTCGACTTTTTAGAATCTGAATGACATAAGGAGGATAAAGACGAGACTAGAGTGACGGAGTGTTTGTCACTAGGGTACGACAACTTGTCTTGTTTACCATGTGGTGTAGGAAGGGGAGGTGTGGATACGATTGCACATGTTTGTTGCTGTTGTTGATCTTCCACTGCTGACTGGGCATATTGCTTATTTTGAGAATTATTTTCTTTCTTTGGCACTTGAATAACCCTTGTGGCTTTTCCTGGCCGCATTAGGATGAATTTACTGGGACCTGAAGAATCAAAATCAAAATTGTTATTTCCGTCAATTCATCATAGAGGTAGAACATGGATAAAAAGTATGTTAATATTAATATTAATAATAATAATAATAATAATAATAATAATAATAATAATAATAATAATAATAATAATAATAATAATAATAATAATAATAATAATAAGCTTCCCCTTAACTGTGGCCTTTAAATAACCAGTGCTTTCATCTTTTAAAATAGCAACTCAATTATACCAAACAAGAGCCAGAAATTTTCAAAAAAAATTTTTAAAGGACATCCTTGCATTGGGTACTCTACAATTTACATCTTGATTTGGCAATTTCTTGTAATGATAGTGAAAAAAAAGAAGAAGAATGCTGTTGATGATAAAACGACAACAATAAATGATGATTTATGATGACGATGATGATGATGATGATTTTTAAAAAAATAATTGTAAAAAACAACTTTAACTGCCATCCCTAAATGCAATTCTTTACCAGATCCCTGGGTGAAATCAAAATGTCATCACTTCCAGTCCTGTCAGGTGAACCAGCTTCTTTATATTTTTTTTTGATATACATTTAATGATAAGCGGAATAGAGTATCAAATGAATCAAAAATAACATTTTTTGAAGATGATAGCCCTCTTTGTAGGGAAATTCAAACATCAAAAGATTGCAATATGCTACATGAAGACCTTGACAGGCTGCAATCATGTGAGAAAGAATGGAAAATGGAATTCCACCCAAAGAAATGCCAGCTAATTCGTATCACCAACAAAAAGAAAATAATAAATTCAGATTATTATTATGTGCACGAAGAAAAATTGAAGACAATGCAAAAAGCTGAATATCTTGGATAAGCTGAATATCTTGGATTAACTCTTGACAGCAAAATGCCTTGGCAGCACCACATCGATACAGTTTGTATAAAGTCCAATACAAAACTTGAATTCTTACGAAGAAAGGTACAAAGTTGTCCAAGGAGCTTCGGAGAAACCTACTATATAAAGTTTTCTTGTGGCCAATTTTAGATTAAAGTGCATGCATTTGGGACCCAAAGAGTAAAAAGCGGGTGTAACAGCTCCAGAAAGTTCAAAACAGAGGATGTAGGATTGTTTGTAATAACTACCGGAGGACAGAAAACGTCGCTGAGATGTGCGAGAGCCTAAGCTGGTTGCCATTACACGAAAGACGCACAATTCAAAAAGCCAAAGTCCTATTTAAGGCCCGTCAGGGACTGACAATGATTCAAACTGATAGCCTTATACCAAATGAAAGAAAACTGCATTCGTACCAGGTTCCAAAGTCATGAGTTAAAGCTCATCTCAACTTGTTTTTACTAAGCACCATCCGAATATGGAATTTCCAGCCCAAAAATATTTTTAAAAATTAATAACAAAATCGAATGTGACGAGAAATCGTTAAAATCAAATATGAAGGCTTAAGCATGTCATTTGTCCTCACCACACTCACAGTCACGATTATCCTCAATGCACTGAGTTAATGACAAGACAAGACATTTGACATATCCCTGGTTTAAAAGGGTGTGAGTAATGACAGACACCTGACACCAACCGGCCACCACCTACCTGACATGATGACGTCACCATATAGAGTATTTGGCGTCAGAGTCTGGACAGGGGGTAAGGGAGGCAACTCTCCAACCACCGAAGCCTCCTCGGCGTCCAAGTCTGCGTCAGAGTGTTGGACACCCCCCTGACCGTCCCTCTGCTTGCTCCAGGAACAAAACAGACTGACCGACACACGCTGCTTGCATAATGGACAACGGTTGGACATCTTGACCAACCATCTGTCTACACAGTAACTGTGATAACCTGAAAGGGACAACACACAAACACACTGTCCATCATTCATCCAGGCCAATCAAAGGTTATACATTACCATCTGTTGACGTGCTACAGTATGTTTGATAAAATTTATTTTTTTTAAAATGCCTATCTGCCACGACATCATACGATATCGTTGCCTGGGAATTCCACGAAGGAATATAGATAATTCATCAAACAAGATGTCTGATGTTAACAGGAATCACCCATGTTGTCCAAGTGAGCAAATTGGGGGATAATAATATTGCCCAAGAAAAAAACGAAAGTGCCTGAAGCAGGGCTCAAACCCAGACCTTCCAGGTCACAGTGCAATACCTGAACCACTCGGCTACAGCATATTTGACAAGTAATTAGTGGAGGATTACAAAACATAATTACGTAGCGAGATATCCTTACAATATTATGTAAAATTGTACGGCTATTTGGTCTTGTGGCATGACACTCGCCTTCAAATCACATGGGCCCTGGGTTTGAGTCCTAATCTGAGCAGCACATAGTTGAGTCCTTGGAAAAGGCTCTTTACTCAATTCTCTCACCGTACTCAGGTGTAAAATAAATACCTAGCAGTCTAGCAGTTAACAGTTTTGTCTCTGAAAATTGTAATATCACCTAAGAGGTGTCATGTCTCATCCTACATGCTAAGTGTTGTTGTTGGCTAGGGACTCCTTGTAAAGCACTTTTTAGTGGACTTTGCGCTCATAAAAGCAAGTTGTTTTTGTTTTGTTTTGTTTTTGAAACAATACAAAAGGATGCCCAATCCTCTAAAATTTTATAAGGTGATAATTTTCCATTGCTATTTCATTTTAACAAATTCACAACAGTTCAATACTCAAAAGGGGCAAAAACTACCAACAATATACGTAGACAAATGTAATTATCATCTATAATCTATATAAAGTATGTAAGGGGATGTAACTCACAAGAAACTATACTCAATGACAATATTATACAAATGTCTTCCTTTGACCATCCATACATTATTTCTAAGAGTCAATCATTACACTAAGATAATGAGAAAATCCCTGGAAAAAAAATTAATAATTAAAAAATAAACAAATAATTTGGCAACTCTGCTTTTCCCTGCCATTAGATCCAATGGTTTTCAACTCATACCAAGACAGCAGTAACCACGATGCCACCCATGAAACCCAAAGCACATCAATGTTACTGCTCTCTTGCAGTGCCACCAACAAGCCCATGTAAACGTGTACAATGGAGAGTCAATACGTTATACATACAGTGATTGACGTAATCAGTCGGAAGGTGAAAAGGTTTGAACTGAGATAATTCTAAGTTTAGTTAGCAGGTTAATTATTATCAAAAATGAGTTCTTGTCATAAATGATTAAATCAACCCTTATTGTACATCTTCGGGAAATATCAAAGCTTGATTTCACTTCTAAACATTTTTTACAGTTAGTCAAGTTGAAAAAGTATGAAATTTGAGAAAAGTTGCTGGATACCTTTCCCATACATCATAACTTCATGAAAAATCACCTGCTTTACTTCAAATAAAGATTAAAATGCTCTGGGGAGCATATTCTTTCAGAAAATGCAAAAAAAAAAATGCAAATCCTAAATTTTCACCTTCAGAATGATTATGTCATGTACTGACTCATATGAGGAAGATTGTGAAAAAAAATGCGTGCTATCCTGGACAAAACTCTAATTAGTCCCTAATCTGATAATGGGCAATTAGACCATACCAGCAATGTTATAATCGATATTTAAATTAATGAATATACTGTCTCTTTACAGACTATATAAAACAGAATCATCTACCAGGATCCATATGTATAAATCTGATTATGACCCCGCCAGATAACATTATATTGAAGTCCCTAGATTAAAGTACACTAAACGAGTTTATGGTTATTAAAATAATGCTTACAATCCTCAGCAAATTCGCGACACTTGGTGAAAACAATAAAATCTGTAGTTTTAAATGGATGAATAATAAGAGTACAATAGAATACACTTATAATAATTGTGTGGCTATGTGGTCCAGTGGTATGACACTCGCTTTCAGATCGGAAGGTCCTGGGTTCAAGCCTCGCTCGGCGCATAGTCGAGTCCTTGGAAAAGGCTCTTTACTCAAATTCTCTCACCGTACTCAGGTGTAAAATGAGTACCTGGCCATTTATAGTTTTGTCTCTGTCCAAAAAAAAAAAAAATTGCAATATCGCCTAAAAGGCGTCATGTCCCATCCTATATATCAAATGTTGCTGTTGGTCAGGGACCTCCTGTAAAGCGCTTTGAACACGTTTAGTGGATATTGCACTGTATAAAAGCTCAATTTAAAAAAATAAATTTTTATAATGAACACACTTGAAATTAATTAATGGAAACAACAAGCACATTACGTTTGCTCCCCATTTTATCCCCTTATTGTAACCCCTGACCCCTGAAAGAAAGACCCACGGTCTTTGTAATTTGACAGAAATTTAATCTTGCCATTCCACTGTTAAAATGTGATGTCATATTATTGGAGAAGAATCGAAAACCCAAGTTTAAATGTTCAAATGTAAATCAAGACTTACAATGGTTACACGGCAACTGTCGGATAAGGCGACCTTCATGGAATTCCTCGTGGCAAATCGGACATTTGTCCTGGTAGTCACCTGTCCAGGGAGAGAAGGAAAGTTTTGGGTTTAATTTTAGAATACCGATAGAGTCTGAGACACAATTTAGAAATAATAAACAAAAATGAATATAACAGCTTCAAAAAAAGAAAAAAAGACCAAACACGGAACGTTTCAAGCTCAAAACTCTTCTTCAGTGAAAAAAAAACCCAGTTTTTAACTCTCTCGAGTACATATGCATGGAAAATCGAACAAATTTGTTCGATTTTCAATGAGGGTGAACTCGAGAGAGTTAATGAAGTTAACCCGCACTATTACAGCAATAGAGATTATAAACTATCGTTGATAATCACACAGTCCAGATGTCTCCATAGATCATTTAGAGAAAAAGTTATTCGTTTCTCCATTGTCTTTCATTGTTTGCTGTTTTTGCTGCTTCATCATTATGAGTCCATAATAACAAGAAATGAAGTGAGAAATTTGTTTTTGTCTCTTTATTTATTTTTTTTAAAGGTTTTACAGAGCTGGGCTGTCAGATGGCTAGAGTTTCTCGTGGTCAAATTAAACTTCAAAAATTGCCAAATAGAACCTCACGTGGCCAAACACTACAAACACTCTGACCCCCTTGAAATACTAATTGGTTTTGATCAACCAAAAATCTACACAACTAGGAGAATTATTTTTTATAAATGAAAAGAAACGCGATTCTGTGTGGCCATCCGAAGGTCGTGGTAAACTGCAAACATTATATCTATCTATATCGATCTGGAGTTTGGAAATCAAAAAATTTATGTGGCTACGTGGTCTTTCGGATCGGAAGGTCCTGGGTTCGAGCCTAGCTCAGCGCATAGTTGAGTCCTTGGAAAAGGCTCTTTACTCACATTCACTCACCGTACCTGAAAAAAATTGTAATATCGCCTACAGGCGTCATGTCACGTTCTACATGTTAAATGTTGATGCTGGCTAGGGACCCTTTGTAAAGCACTTTGAGCACGTTTAGTGGATATTGTGCTATATAAAAGCTTAAGTCTTTTTTTTTTAATCGATATAATTTGAT
The DNA here is from genome assembly GCF_034508935.2 of Berghia stephanieae. NCBI lineage: Eukaryota > Metazoa > Mollusca > Gastropoda > Nudibranchia > Aeolidiidae > Berghia > Berghia stephanieae. The sequence goes on from NC_088369.1 coordinate 14,116,474, forward strand.
ATTGTCGAATCGATGTGATCTACACACACATGACAAGTATTATTGCACAAGTCACCCTGTTTAAAATATTTTTTCAAAATCACCATTCTCAGACTAAAACAGATTTGTTTGTTTGTTTTTGTTTTTAAGGGTTCTAAGGCGTTTGCGATACATTTTAGAGCATATTATCATTGTGCATAGTGTGAGATCACCTACAAGTCACAAGAACGGGATCACACTAAGAGGAGCACACTCAAATGCTTACAGTATACATTCAAAACAATAAATATAACAATACATAACAGACAGAGATAATGATAATAATAATATATAAATTCCCTATATTCATCCCCAAGGGGAAATTTGAATTTAGGGTCTATTCCAAGGAAAGACTGGAATAACCCAGGCATCAGCCGCAGTGCAGCACCGCAAAGTGATCTAGGGCTAGATGACTTGCTCAAGGCCACACAACGAGGTGGGTAGTCGAACTCGGTACCTTTTGGTATGAAGAAGGACAGTACTGCTGAGCCATGCTGCTCCGTTTTATCACCTTCCAAAACTTTGACTATACATTTGTTTTACTCACAGCTAAGGACTCCGACAAGGGAAAGAACAAAACCAAGAAATCTCATTCCAAGATAAAGACAAAAAGCAAGTTGGAAAATAGATATAGGGATGTAGAAGACACAGTAAGTGACCTCCCTGCCCACTATGAGTTAGACGTCCCTTTATCATTATCACCCCTAGTGGATCACTACCCAGTCATAGTGTTGCTGATTAATTGCATATCGCAGGGGCAAAGGTCCGCCAGTCGACCATCCCGGTAGATGAGCCATACACAGGTGCGTTGATCAGCCCACCCCGATATATGCATGAATTAAATTGCAAGCCACACCAGTGCCCGAATGGCTTCAGCCATCCCCAGCACACACCACAATATCATTATCATCATAATCAATGATATGAATAGAATAGAAGTGGATCCCAGCGACAATCCTTTACATTTGGACACGATTTTATTTCCACTTACTTCCACTGTTCCTGCGAAATCTTTTCAAAGGTATTTTGGTGACTTCCCACCGGGTCAATGATCGGCCACAACATCCCCATTTCTGTGTGGAAAAATTAAAACCATTTTATTCAATCCAATACTATCAGGTATTACTGTGGTAATACTGTGGTATTACTATCAGGTATATATCATTGGTGTGACTACAGATAGGAGAGTGGTGGGAATCTGCATAAGTACTTCAGAGATAAATGACAAGGTGACTTTCCACTCTTTAAAGAGTTGTATCTTATACCTATACATGTGTGTATATATATATCATTTATCTCTGAAGTACTTATAAAGATCCCACCACTCTCCTATCTTTAGTCACACCAACACATATCTCTCTCTCTCTCTTTAAAAAACATTTTTTTTTTAAATTCTTTTTCTTTCCTCCTTTCCCTCTCTCCCAATCAATCAAATCTATATATCTATTATTGTAAATTATACAAATTATCAAGCCAGATTATTCAATCTGGAAAACTAAAGAAAGCAAAACACAAAATGGCAGCGTCATGCATCCAGAACAGCCTCAACAACGTTGATGCAGGATACTGATATTTTATGTGTTGTTTTGGTAGAAAAAATGGGTGTGTCTTATGCACTAAAAGACAACATTTTGACCAAAATTTTGGTTCTAAAGTAAGGGGTGAGTCCGATCTCCAATGAGTATAAACGGTAGACAGATTTCCCATCTAAATCAGACCGGCCAACCCTTCACATTTCATAATTGGAATCAAAACGATAGAAAAATTATAGGAATTTGTACTTTTTCTTTTGTTTGTACATCATGCAACACAGTCAAGTGTTATATGGAATGGGATGGGGAGGAGAGAGCAATTAATTTCCCTACTTACCTCTCTATTGCCAATTGTTAAAAATAATACCCCCCCCCCCCCTCCTCTTTATCATTATTATTGGAAAACAGAATTTTAGTGGCAAAAAGGAAAAGTGAAAATCAGAATGATTCTTAAACAAAAAAATGGGAAGGGTTGGCAGGTTTGATTAAGCCATTTAAATACCATATTTGGGCAAAACCAAGGGAGATAAACCAATCAGTGACAAATGTAAGACTTTATAAAAACTCGAAATGGTTTTATTTTTGAAAAGAGGTGATTGCTTTTAAAACAATATGATGAAATCTAGATTTACAATTAAAGCACCCATGAAAAGGTCAGACAAATGGAACCGGTTAAAATAGGGAACAGATGTAGGTTTTTTTCAACAGCAAACTATCAATGTGCTTTGTCTGAGATCACCTAAAAGTCCCATCCAGACACAAGCATAGGAACCCACTAAGAGGAACACACTCAAATGCTTACAAGTTGATATTTAAAAATATATATATATACACATATATATTACTGTTATATAACAGTGAGATGATTTACAAGGAAAAAATTATAATTTCCCAAAACTAAAACTATACATTTGACTGTTTCCCTCTCAGTCAAGGACTCCAGCCAGGGCCAGGACAAAACCAAGTAATTTCATTCCAAGACCAAGACAGAGGGCAACATTAAAAACAGATATAGGGGGATAGAAGACACAGCAAGTGACCTCCTGCCCACTGTGGGTGGAAAAAAAGATCCCACTCAGAAAAAAAAAACATCTCTAGTACAGAACGATTAGACACTGCTAGAAGCTGTGGACTGTAAAAAGTAATAAACAAAAATGAATAGAACAGCTATATTGGATTTATTACACCTATTTCTATTCTACCCGCAATTTTCCCATTTTTAAATTTTTTTTTGCGCACTTCAATTTTATGCGTTGTTTTAATTTCGCTCAATTTGGAACTCCTCAGGTACATATTGACCGCTTTTTTTGGTTTACTTTCCGAGATTTTTCTACAGAGAGGACCTACAAAATATCACAGTCGTCTATTTGGAATTTAGTATTTGGAATTTAGTAATGTATTTATGTCTGTATTGTTTTTTGTTGTTGGCTGAAGAAGGGTTTTGAGCCCAAAACGTTCCATGTTTAGTATTTTGTTCTTTTCTGAAGCTGTTATATTCATTTTTGTTTACTGTTATTTATAGCTGTGGCCAGCACACCAAAACTTACAACAGACAGGCCGATGAGACTACTGACGACAACGCAGGCCCAGATGTAGATACATATATGGAAATAATGCTCTCCAAAATTGTCCCCGTCTTCCTCCTCGCCGCTGTTGGCGTTGATGGCGCCCAGCTTGCCAGTGAAATTTGGTGGAGACGACAAGATGGTCTTTTTGGTGGCAATGTGTAACATGGAAGGTCTGTAAATATAACATCATATATAGAGGTTAGAGGTCACCAATACATGTTAAACAAAAAAAACATAAACTTATATAACTTTTGAATAATGTGTATTGCATGGGACAGGTGCTATGCTATATAAATATATAGTATTATTATTATTATTATCATTATCATTATTATTATTATTATTATTATTAAAGCACAGATCACTGTGCTCAATGTACATTAAAAGACTTTATTATTAAGTTTCGGGCTCAAACCTTTCTTCGGCCAACAACAAAAAAACAATGAAAGCATAAATACATTACTAAAAATCCAAGTTTTTATTGTTTTTAGTTGTTGGCTGATTTTGATACTGAAACGTTCTGTTTTTGTTATGTTCTTTTTTGAAGACGTTATATTATTCATTTTTGTTGATAACTTTTAACAGTCCACAGCTTCTAGCAGCTTAGTATCGCTTTTACAAGATAATCTTACACTTTCTCTTATTTTTTTGTAATTCACCGAGCTCCATGCAACAAAATTTAGATTTTGTTCAGATTTTTTTTTAAGCTGTTATATATTCATTTTTTTGTTTTTGTTTATTAAGATTATCTTGCTACACATTAATTGTACCTGCTGGTGTTGACAAGTCTCGAGGAGAGTGCCAGCATGATGCCTGTGTCGTGGTTGACGTAAAAAGATGGGATAGTCACTCTTAAGGTCGGGTCTGAAGTGGTGGACACGAAATATATGATGTTTATATTACTAAAACCAAGCATGCAATTGTCAAACTTCAATACAGCACAGATGTAAAGAATGACCAGAGACAGTAAAAAATAGTTCTTTATTTCAGATGAAATAATTTTTTTTTTAATAATAAGCGGGGGGGGGGGGGGGGGGGGGGGGAGTGAATGAGCCACAGATATGAGTTCATTATTTCCATCAGGTTTCCTCCCTTATTTTCATTATTAGTTGTCATCTTAAAATAATTCAAAATTAAAGCAGTGAGTTAAACTTGATCAAAGATTTGTCTCTCACGAAAACATTGAAGATGTCACCAAATTACCCCAAATCTTTGGTTAAAACATTCAATCTATAAGAAATTTTGGCCTAACTGAAAAGAAAAAAAATTTTTTTTAAATATGTATATATACAAAGTGATAAAATATGTGTAAGAGGCAGGTCAAATTGAGTAAATTGAAAACCCAACTAAAGTCACAGACAATCAAACAATTGACATTTTTAAAACAGGACAACAAAAATTCTCTTCTACTTCTCCATAAAAACCGACTGCCTTTGTCAGACTGAGCAAAACTGCTGATGGTGCATATATCCCAATTTTATTTCTTTTAAAATGATGAAGCCTTCCTGCAAAGCTTTGTGTTGGAAGATCACAGAGAGTATCATCCAGAAACTGGAAGTATTCCAAAATAATTGTGTCAGTGCATGACATAATCAGTCGGAAGATTAAAATTTTGGATTAGCATTTTAATCTTTATTCGAAGTAAATCGGGTGATTTTTCATGAAGTTATGGTCAGATGTCTGGGAAAGGTATCCAGCAACTTTTCTCAAATTTCATACTTTTTCAACTTGACTAGCTGTAAAAAATATTTAGAAGTGAAATTAAGCTTTGATATTTCCCGAAGATGTACAAAAAGGGTTGGATTTACTGCACATTGCTGTTTTCCCCACTTACTAGAAGAGCTCATATTCAACAAGTCTTTGTCTTTATCTTCCTTACTGCCGTATATAATCACTGCCCTGTAGCCTGCCTTCTCCGCATTGCTCACCTGAAACAAATAGAAGATATTACATGATGTAATCTTTGACAGGATACGAGTTCCAAGATGGTCCAAGAGGACTCACTTACAAAGAGGGCTAAATGCGGCTATGTGGTCTTGTCGTATGAGGTCCTGGGTTTGAGCCTCACTCAGCGCATAGTTGAGTTCTTGGAAAAGGCTCTTTACTCACATTCTCTCACCGTAGTCAAGTGTAAAATGAGTACCTGGCCGTAAACAGCGTTGTTTATGTCGGAAAAAAATTGTAATGCCGCCTAACAGGCATCATGTTTCGTTCTACATGTTGCTGCAGGTCAGGGCCCCCCTGTAAAGTGCATAGAGCACGTTTAGTGGATGTTGCGCTGTATGAAATCTCAATTTTAAAGAGGGCGGGGTTCGAAAAAAATGTAGGAGCAGGCATTTGTGTAGGATAAAAATTTGAAAAGTTGTGCATCAAACAGTGCCAGACAAAGCATAGAGAAAAACAGAAGATAAAAAAAAAATTGGCTCAAAAAATAGCAAAGTCCACTATCCATTTCACATTACTGGCATGTTATTGTTGGTCTGATAGTTAGGGGGTATCTAGGTACATTTGATTTAGTGGAAGGTACTTGGTGATAGACCAGTGACCAGTTTTTTTCTGCTCTAATTTTCTTTCTTGCTTTGTCTGGCACCTTTCATACACAGTTCAAATCTTTATCTTATAGAGAACGATTGTGCGCTGTGATAGATCGACGATCTCTGCTAGAAAAAAAAAAGCCAGTCCTTCAGAGACATTAAGCGGATGGGGCCAGAGTTTATCCCAGTTTCTAAAGTGTGAAATCGACAAAAGTAATTTCTTGCTCCGCTCTGGATAGGACACTAGCCTATTGCAAAGTACTTTACACCAGATCCAACAGACCTAGCTACCCAATCACTGCTGTGTGGACAGGGGGGTGGGGGGAAGGGGAGGGGGGGGGGCAGAAAAATAATATCTCCACTCCACCCAGGAATAATATCAGTCCCTTTGCATGTGAAGCCACTGCACTACCAACTGAGCTACCGGGACCCCGTAATGTAAGTAAGTAAGTAAGTAAGTAAGTAAGTAAGTAAGTAAGTAAGCAAGTAAGTTACTATTTCAAAAATTCTTCCCATCTTACTTTGATTTCAAACGAGCAGTTGTCTTTGTTGATGATGGCAATGTACGGGACAGCTTTGCTGGACGTGCCTTGTGTTGGTGACGGGGATAACCCTTCACACGCATCAGGGGGATTCACAGCCAGGTAATGGCCCTGAAAGGAATGGAATATTTTTTTAAACATTGGGTCAGGGAGGTAAACAATTGAACAAAAGATGAATGTCACAGTTTCAAAAATGAACAAAACACTGAACATGAAACGTTTCAGGCACTAAACCCTTCCTCAGCCTACAACAAAAGCATTTGAAACAGGAGTTTTTCACATAAAAATCCAGATAAATGGGATGAAAGATCTCTCTGCACAGCAGACCAGATAATAGATAGTGAGCTAATGCCATGCATTCCTCATTCTTGCTCGGACAAAATATTTCAGACGAGGAATCCATGAAAATGAGGAATCTGTGAAAGTTGTACAAAGAAAATAGAGAAATGTATAAATTTTGGATATTGAGATTGATTCAAGGAATGCGTGAGAATGAGGAATAACAGGACAAGGAATGCATAATCTACTGAATATCCTGAATGGCCGTGCAGATACCTTATCTTTCTTCTATCTAGATTTTACGTGAAATATTACAAACTCCATTGTTTTTCTTTGTTGGCTGAGGAAGGGTTTTAAGCCAAAAACGTCCTAAGTGAAGAATTTAGTTGTTTTTGTTTCTTTTTGAAATTGATCTGGCTCTACTGAACGAGGAGATGGACCAAGCACAAGAAGTCCTCAATAGACTTGAAACTGAGGCTGAACGAGGACTGTGCTGTAATGCTAGGAAGACAGTTTTCCAAACCTACAACCAAGAAAGGCCAATTACCATACAGGCAAAGAATGGAGAATGGCTGAAGGAAGTTGACAACTTCAAGTACCTAGGAGGTTGGACCCAAAGCAGTTCCTATGATATTTCTGTCAGAAAAGCATTGGCTTGGAGTGCCTGTCACAAACTCAGGAAAATCTGGAGTTCAAACCTACAGAGGGAAATAAAGAAGAGACTGTTCCTGGCAACGGTAGAGTCGGTGCTTCTATATGGAGCAGCGACATGGACTCTTACTAAAGCCCTTGAGAAGCAACTGGACGGCTGCTACACCCGTATGCTGCGGATGGCCTTCAATGTAAGCTGGAAAGAGCACATATCAAATGAAGAGCTCTACAGTGCCCCCCCCCCCCCCCCCCGTGACCTCGAAAAGATTCAAAAGACTGAGACTTGCAGGGCACTGCTGGAGACACAAGGAGGAAATTGCAAGCAGTCTTGTGCTATGGGAACCACCTGAGCGAACCAGAAGCAGAGGAAGGCAGAATAAAATCTACATTGACTGTCTGCTAGACGACACAGGAATGGACAATACCCGGGAGCTGCGTACGCTTATGGAGGACAGGACAGAATGGCGTAGACTTGTGGCTCATGTTGGGCGCCCCAAGGGGCGGCCTTAGTAAGTAAGTAAGTAAGTTTTAAACTGTTGTGTTCCCTATTGATCAAAGTAATGAACAAAATGAATAGAACGTCTTCGAGAAAGAACAAAACACCAAAACACGGAACGTTTCAGGCCTTACTCAAAACCCTTCTTCAGCCAATAACAAAAACAATGCATCACTTAAAATCCATACAGACTGCAGAGAAATATTTGGCACGGCATTTACTTGCAGATACCCCGTGCCAGATACTTCTCTTCCCACTGTCAGGATTTTAAGGGATGTATTAATTATGTTTTTGTTATTGGTTGAAGAAGGGTTTTGAGCCCAAAACGTTCTATTATGAACAATTTGTAGAATTACGAAATTTTGGCTCCAATTTCAGACTTTCATGATCATTCCTAAGTCATTAAAACTTATTGAAAATGAAACTTGATGTCAGACTACATAGTTTTAAGAATTGTGAAGTGTTATTTGACCTTTATGAGGGTAAATTGTTGATTTTTAAAGTTAAGTAGAGACACTATAATTTTTATCTCCCAAAAATACGATTTTTAAAATTTTAAAGTAGGTCTGTAAAATACAGATTTTTATAGTAAGTGCAACAGGCCTGGATTCACAAAAAATATTATATTCTTTTCCTTTATGACAATCCTAACATCAGTTTGGTCAAGTCAAAATCTGTATAGATGTACGGATTTTATAGAAAATGAGAGGTCTGGATATCTGACAATCCTTACATCAAACCATGACTTACAATGAGATCCCTGAAGTCGGTGGGCCCAAACCGAGCTCTGACTGCTGTATATCTTGTGTTACAGGAAGTATTGAGCGGTCCAGTAGGTGGGCAGGACTCCTGTAGGATTACAAAACGAAATTAAAATAAAAATCAAACATATTAAACTCATACCTGCCTACTACTACGCAAAATTTGTAGAACCAGAAAATTTTGGCTCCAATTTCAGAACTACGTGAGCATTTTAATTTTAATAATAATAATACACATTTATACAGCGCTCATTCTCGTGTAAAAACACAAGCTCTGGGCACTTAACAATATAAATTATCAATTTTGAGTGAAAAAAAACCCAAAATAAACATGCAATGAATTCATAGCCAAATCAAGGATTCATAGTGTCAATAAAAGCATATACAGTAAAGATGTGTCTTGAGATTCTTTTTAAAGGCAGGTAAAGACTTACACTCCCTCAGACCACATGGTAGTTCATTCCAAATCTTGGGGCCGAAACAAACAAACGATCTATCATTTTCTAAGTCACTAAATTAAAACTTATTGATAAGTCATTAAAACATATTGAAAATGAAAGTTGACGCCAGACTACCTAAAATTTTAAGGATTTTGAAGTGTTTTCTAATCCTTGTGAGGGTAAATTGTTGATTTTTAAAGTTAACTATAGCGACTAATATTTCTATTTATAGATTTTCAAGTAGGCATGTCCGTATAGTATAAACGTATATTATATACGTGTGTGACTTCTGTTGCCAGAATGGGGACAACTGATTTCCTGGGCGGATGGTGGCAAAAGTCAAAGAGACAAGCCTGAAGAAACCCAAGGTCAATCCTTAGATAAAGACACTGCCCTGACCTGAAATGGCATTGTGTCCAGGCAGCTTGACAGACATAAAATGTACCTTCCCCCCCCCCCCCCCCCCCCCCCCCCATGTATCAATTAGGCTTAAATAAGTAAGTCCAACCCACTATATCTATTGTCGCATATTGGCAGATTTGTTTTCGAATGAGACTTTTAGGTTTTACTAGGGCTATATGGTCTTGTAGTATGACACTTGCTTTCGGATCGGAAGATCCTGGTTTCGAGTCTCGCACAGCGCATAATTGAGTCCTTGAAAATAGACTCTTTACTCTCACCTTACTCAGGTGTAAAATGAGTAACTGGCCTAACAGGCATCGTGTCTCGTTCTACATCTTAACTTTTGCTGTTGATTAGGGATCCTGCGTAAAGCGCTTTGAGCACGTTTAGTGGATATCGCGCTATATAAATGCTCAAATAGGGCTCTGCCTTTGGTCTTTCGTTGGAAAAAAAACCACATAATTTAATATTGTATTTGTATATTATTGTTTTATAAACATATTATATCTAACCTATGACAGCCAACTTTTCAAAGAGCAAAATTGGGACACCCTTAATGCACAATACTGCCATGACCCAAAACAGCTGTATGTTTGGCCAATCATATAATATATTATAATCTAAGTTTTCAGCAGTTTGTTTGGACTATCATATAAAATAATCTAGATTTAGGGCTTTATTACTGCCCCTTTGGACAAGCAAGGATTATTTCCATACATATAATAGTCCAACGTTTGTTTTTAAAAATTATCTCCAGATTGCCAAATCGGGACGGTGCCAATTTTATCAGGACAGTTGGTCGCTACGC
>NC_088369.1:14131504-14236504 GCF_034508935.2 Berghia stephanieae
ATTTCCTTGTGACGTCCAACTCTTTGTTTTGTTTGCCTCATAGAGGCGTTAAACTTGAGATTGTCATGTTACTCAGACGTCTACTATAAATCATCAAATAACCACCCCCCCCCCCCCCCACGTTATCTGCCAGTGAGGAGTTAGTGAGAATATGCTGGCCTAGATAAAAAGTGATGGTACAAATCGAGCTTGGCCTCATTTTCTTGATCTTTTTTTTTTTTATATAATATATGAAGAAAGAATGTTAACCATTAATTTGAATAATCACATAGTCAAAGTAAAAACGTCTACATGAAACGGATCCTTCCACTCCCGTTCTCCCCCCCCCCCTCTCTCTCTCTCTCTCTCTCTCTCTCTCTCTCTCTCTCTCTCTCTCTCTCTTTGAAGAAAGAATGTTAACCATTAATTTGAATAATCACATAGTCAAAGTAAAAACGTCTACATGAAACGGATCCTTCCACTCCCGTTCTCTCTCTCTCTCTCTCTTTTTTTTTTTTTTTTTTTTTTTTTAAATATCTTAACAGCGGAGGTAGGGGACCACTAATAACACTATTTCTGTCTAGTATTCTTCAATTACCCCCCCCCCTCCCCCACCCCCTACCTTATTCTTTAAATGTATTATAATATATATATATATATATATATATATATATATATATATATATATATATATATCGCCTATATTATTATGACAATCTAATATAAATATATAATATATGTATTCTGTGCTTACTTGAAAAAGGCCCAGGGCCGAAACGTCGTTTGTTTTGTGTTGTTTATTCATGAGTCAGATTTACTCCCTTTATCTTTATCTACATTTTATTGACTCATTTAGGCACCTCTATTTATTAGTTTTAAACACGTCTGACGTGTGGATTGCCATCGGTAGGTGGGAAGAGTGTATCATGAACAGGGAGTTGGGGGGGGGGGGAAGCTGGACACCTAACAGGGAGACTCTACAGAATTTACTTTTTCGTCCACATAATGAGGAGATGTGAGTATTGTCATGATAGCCTGCGAACTGAGCTTGAGAAGGGTTTGAACCCGTTTTTTAAATCCAAAATTAGTCGGACACGCCGACAAAACAACAAAACAGGGTAGGTATATAAAAAGTGAAATAAAATTGATAGAACGTTTGATTCTGAAATTCAGAGCATGCTATTGTTCGTGCGGTTGCATTGACTACCTTTTATATTGACCTCCGTGTTATAGATGGTATGCACTTGGCTACATTGCCATCCGGAAGTATAACGGACAAACACACACAACTGTGTGTAACCATGAATTTTATAGTCTGGGTAATACAGTTAAGTGAGAATTACTCATAAACGCGGATGGCAAAATATAATAACAAAGGCTTGAGTGACGTCATCTTCGTTCTATCTATGGTGAGTACACGAGACGATTGACCCTTCTTTTTAACTTTTTTAAAATTCGCATGTTTTGTTGTTTTTTTAATCTTCGCGTGTGTGTGTTTTTTTTTTTTTCTGGGTGTTTTTCTTTTTCTTTTTCTTTTTTTTTTTTTTGGGGGGGAAAGGGGTGGGGGGGGGGGGTGGGGGGGGGGGGGAATTTTTTTTTTTTTTTTGGGGGGGTGGTGGTGGTTGGGTTTTTTTTTTGTTTGTTTTTTTATTTTTTTTTTTAGGGGGAGGGGTTGGTTTTTTTTGTTGTTTTTCTCAGACATAGACTCTAGAGAGAGAGGGAGAGAGAGAGAGAGAGAGAGAGAGAGAGAGAGAGAGAGAGAGAGAGAGAGAGAGAGAGAGAGAGAGAGAGAGAATCATTGTCTGAGAAAAAAGAAACCTGACGATGAACCTAACAATGAAGGTGAATATATGTAGGACTACTTGTTCATTTAACATTAAAATTATGATGGCTATGTGGTCTTGTGGTACGACACTCGCCTGTGGATCGGAAGGTCTTGAGTTCGAGTCCCACTCTGAGCGGGGTATGATGATATGAGTTACCTTTGACGATAAAAATGTTGTAATTATTTTGTTAACATTCATATGCAGTTCACATCTGTACGTCAGGTTGTAAATCTGAGTACCCGGGCGTTAACAGCGTTGTCTATGTCGGAGAAAACTATATAAATATGCTATTCTCGTCCTCGGTATTAAGTACTACTTTGGGCTAGAGACTCCTTGTAAAGCGCTTTGAGCACGTTTTGCGGATATTGCGCAGAGAGTATGCGGTAAAGACTAAGGTAGTTAATTTTTGACATTTAACACGGTTTAGTCCCTTGATTGGCGACCAATCCTTTCAACACAATGGACACGGTATCGAAAAAAACACACAAAGAAAAAATTGAATGTATGAAAGAGATTGCTCCATACAACATAAAATCGGAAAATTGGACAAAGACGTATCGTCCAATCACGTACCATCGTATCTCTGTCTATCTATCTATCTATCTATCTATCTATCTATCTATCTATCTATCTATCTATCTATCTATCTATCTATCTATCTATCTATCTATCTATCTATCTATCTATCTATCTATCTATCATCTATCTATCTATCTATCTATCTATCTATCTATCTATCTCTATCTATCTATCTATCTATCTATCTATCTATCTATCTATCTATCTATCTATTATTATTATTATTATCATAATCATAATCATAATCATCATCATCATCATCATCATCATCATCATCATCATCATTATTATTATTATTATTATTATTATTATTATTATTATTATTATTATTATTATTATTTTATTATTATTATTATTATTATTATATTATTATTATTATTATTATTATTATTATTATTATTATTATTATTATTTATTATTATATTATTATTATTATTATCAATATTAATATTTATGTGACCCTCCCCCTCGAAACGGGGGGGGGGGGGGGGGGGAAGAGAAAGAGAGAGAGAGAGAGTGAGAGAGAGAGAGAAAGAGAGAGAGAGAAAGAGAAAGAGAGAGAGTGTGTGTGTGAGTGTGTGAGAGAGAGAGAAATAAAGAGAAAGAGAGAGAGAGAGAGAGAGAGAGAGAGAGAGAGAGAGAGAGAGAGAGACTGCTTGTATTGTATGTGCATTGCAGATGGCAGGAGTTAATTAGAATAAAGATATAAATATTATGTGTGTGTGTGTATGTGTCAAAGAAACACGAGGGAGACAAGAGAGAGAGAGAGAGAGAGAGAGAGAAAAGAGAAGAGAGAGAGAGAGAGAGAGAGAGAGAGAGAGAGAGAGAGAGAGAGAGAGAGAGAGAGAGAGAGAGAGAGACTGGTAGATAAAGAAATGGGGAAAAGGAGGGAGGGTGGAGCAAATAATAGGAAGGGATAGTATAAGAAAGCCCTTCGTTTCAAAATAAGTCAAAGTCAATCAATGGGAAACATATTGACCAATGAGATTGCAATTTTAAAAATGAGACTGGTCAAATCATTTGTTGCATTGTTTCCATTTTGAGTCAGATGACAGCTTGAAGAGGAGGGGGTTGGGGCTTAATTAGTAATGACTTACATGAAATAATATAATTGAATCTTCTTGTTTGAGCTGCCACCTCATGCTCTTTAGGACATGTCACTAACAACCCCTTGTGGTCACTTGTCAGCTATTAAACTCTCCTCCCCTTTTGATTTGGGTTCACCTACATTGTTTATTGTAAACGAACCTCTCTCTCTCTCTCTCTCTCTCTCTCTCTCTCTCTCTCTCTCTCACTCTCTGTCCCTTAAAAAAATATATATATATCTCGCTCTCTGTCACTCTCTCTCTCTCTCTCTCTCTCTGTGTGTGTGTGTGTGTGTGTGTGTGTGTGTCTGCTTCCCTCTCTCTCTCTCTCTAATGTAAACAACGCGGTAGAAAGTTAGTTCTCTTAGTTCAAGGGAAGTAACCGTGGATTGTAAATGCGTGACGTCATCGGCATACTCTCCCATGCTTCGGGAATATGAACACAACGGGGCAAGGGAGATAACTGAGAAAATGAATCTATGAAATCGCAAAGGTGGACCGATGTAAAATCACTGCCTTGCCTCTAAGCCAATATTTTTCAACCGGATACATCCCATGGTGTACCAATGAATTAAAAAAAAACAACAGTGTACCACTTTGATAGGGTGTTCTGGGCGTGTGCAACATACCGGCATTTAAAAAAATATTGTTAGGTAGAGTCCCTCTACAAAAGCAACTCCATTATATTATGGCTATGTGGTCTTATGGTGTGACACTCGCTTCCGGATTCGAGCCTCGCTCAGCACATAGTTGAGTCCTTGGAAAAGGCTCTTTACTCACATTCTCTCACCGTACTCAAGTGAAAAATGAGTACCTGGTCGTTAAATGCGTTGTCTCTGTCCGAAAAAAAAATTGTTTCGTCGTGTCCCGTCCTACATGTTAAATGTTGCTGTTGGTCAGGGACCCCCCCCCCCCTCCCCCCTGTTAAGCGCTTTGAGCAGGTTTAGTGGATTTTGCGCTATATAAAACCTCAATTATATGAAATAGATTCACCATGAGTGGATTTTTATTTGATATTACCCCATGATGTAATTTCTCCATTAACTCTCTCCATGCTTGCAATACATTTAGGTCATTTCAGCGCCAGAAAAAAAAGGAAGAAAATGGGAAAGTCAAAAAATGTTAGATTTACAATTAAAAGAATACGAGAAAAAGGAATACAAGGGGAACGGTTCAAATAGTAAAAACTGTTTATTCCAGGAGCACGCTATCATCAGTGCTTGTTTTTAAAGGTTTTACGGCGCTTGCAACACATTTAGGTCATACCAGCGCCAGTAAAAAGGAAGAAAATGGGATAGTAAAAACATTCTAGAAGTACAATTAAAGTACGTACCTAAGAAAAAGGAAAACAAAGGAGAATGATACAAATAGAGAACAGTTGTAGATTCCAGGAGCACACTATCAGTGCACTTAGTGTGAGATCACCTAAATGTCTCATCCTGACACAAGCACAGGTCCCCACTAAGAGGAATACACTCAAGTGTTTACAAATCATATATAATATGTAAACAAAACATAATACAGTGCATAACCGAGAGATGCTTTACAAGACAAAAAAAATATCTCCCAAAACTCTAACTATATATTTGACTGATTCCCTGCCAGCTAAAGTATCCGGCTAGGGCCAGGACAAAACCAAGTAATCTCATTCCTAGACAAAAACAGGAAGCATGTTGGAAAACATATATTTTGAAGTTACAGTAAGTGATCCCTGCTCACTATGTGAGGTCAAAAACCCCACCCAGCCACTTAGAGGAAAACACTAAAATATTTACAAATCATATATATATGTTAAACAAAAATAATACAATGCATAACAGGGACAAAAACAAAACATTTGACTGTTTCCCTCCCAGCCAGGGCCAGGACGAAACCAAGAAATCTCATTCCCAAGACCAGAAAGCATGTTGGAAAACCAGATAGTGGTGGGAGAGAAGACTCAGTGAGTGCCTCCCTGCCCACTATGGGAGGTTAGAAACCCCACCGAGACACTAGCAGTGTAATTAGTTTTGAGATCACCTAAAAGTCTCATCCCAACATAAGCACCTGATCCAGCAGAGAGGAACACACTCAACTGTTCACAGATCATTATAAATTTTTAAAAAAATGTAACAGTAAATAACAGAGATGATGTATAAGGGGGAAAATTATAATCTCCCAAAACTGTACATTTGACTGGTTCCCTCCCGGCCAAGGACTCTGACCACGGTCAGAACAACACTAAGTAATCCCATTCCGAAAAAGACAGAAAGCCAACTCGGAAAGTAAATGTAGGGGGATAGAAGACACAGTCAGTGACCTCCTGCCCATTATGAGAGGTAAAAAAACCCGCCCAGGTAGTTAATAGGACCTTAGGTGCTTTTCAAGAGGTCCCAAATAAACAGCAACACTGAGCATGCAAGACGAAACATTACACATCGAACCAGGACAAGGTCATATAAGACCGCATAGCTGCACAGAAGTTGATCTCATCAGCACAGCCGTTACTCTTGGGTGAGGTCACTGAAGCCTCATTCATTTAGACATGATCTATGAAGAATGTTTACTTGAATTTAAAATACATCATCTCCCCTCCCCAAACAAGTCAGTACTGTTCACTCAGAATAGGCAAGTGTGGATAAGACTTGCTGGTAATTTATGGCCACGCACCATACATCCTAGCTGACATAACCAGAGCTACGTCTTGACAAAGGATTCAAGGCATGGCTCAGGCAAAATTAAACCTTCAAATCAAATCAGTGCCAGCAAAAAAAAAAAAAAAGGTACAATTAAAAGTTCAGCCCATGTTAATAAAAACATCAAAATTCTATTGTTTGAAATATTTGGTTTTTATTCATTTTAAAATTTTTCAAGGAACAGAATATCATTAATATCAATAACAATGACGATGAATCCATGAGCTACACTGACACCCAATGGGCTAATCCATGAATCTATGGTCTACATACGGACACCCCCTGGACCAATCCATGAATTCATAGTCTACCCACCGACATCTCTAGACCAAACCATGAATTCATCGTCAACATACGGACACCCCCTGGACTAATCCATGAATTCATAGTCTACACATCAACACCCCCTGGACCAATCCATGAATTCATAGTCTACACACCGACACCTCTGGACCAATCCATGAATTCATCGTCAACATACGGACACCCCCTGGACTAATCCACGAATTCATAGTCTACACATCGACACCCCCTGGATCAATCCATGAATTCATCTTCTCCATACTGACACCCCCTGGACCAATCCATGAATTCCATCTTCTACACACCAACACCCCCTGGACCAATCCATGAATTCAGTCTCCACACCGACACCCCCTGGACCAATCCATGAATTCATCTTCTACACACAGACACCCCGTGGACCAATCCATGAATTCATCTTCTACACATGGACACTCCCTGGACCAATCCATAAATTCATCCATAAATTCAGTCTCCATACCAACACCCCGTGGACCAATCCATGAATCCATCGTCAACTCACTGACACCCCCTGGACCAATCCATGAATTCATCTTCCACACACCAACACCCTCTGGACCAATCCATGAATCCATCGTCAACTCGCTGACACCTCCTGGATCAATTCACCAATACCACAAAGTATACACAGCATAAAACATAACGTCACACAACCAGAAAACACCTTTTATCTATTATTTTTTGGTCAGATTCCTACATTTGAATTTTTAAAGTGAAAACAGTTAAAATAACAAAATTTGAGACCAAAGCAGATCGTGGAGCAAATATTCAATCCTCTCAACGGGGCATGTTTAAAAAATGTCGCCAATATAGAAATCACAAGTCCATAGTCCATTTTCAGTCTAGTCAAACCAGACATGATACATTTTGAGTCAATGAGTGATATATATCAAAATAATAAAATGTCCCCCAAATTTGTCCAAAATACTGAAATCTGCGACTTCTTTACACTTCATTTGAAGACTCTGGGTTCGAGTCTTCTGACAGTGACAGGTTGGTTTGTTTTGTTTGTTTTCAGAGGTTTCAGCAGCACTCCAGACACGGATATGGATGGGTCATTTAAGCACCAGGGAAGGTAAGACAACATGATAAGATAAATGGGGAGAAAAAACAAAACAAAAACAAAACAGAAGCTGATGATATAACTATAAAATCTAACAACTCGGCTTTCACCTATCAATATTTGAAGTAAAAGTGTTTTTTTTTTTAAAACCAAAATGGAAAAAAACAAATGTTTTGCGGTTGTGCTGTAAAACTACAACAAAATGGTTGGTGGTACCAGAGGTTTCCATTTATCCTATTAACAAATTGAAAACAAAAAAATATAATATATATATATATATAATAATTTCTATGTACAGAGGACGACTGATGATGACTGATGATTAAATAAAAATAAACCTAAAATGTCAAAGTTCAACAGCAAGTTTTAATATTTTATTATGTGTGTAATGTGAATGATATGAGATGGAACAATTAGAAATTCATAACGTCACCCAATCAGCACAGTTTTAATGTAAAGGAGATTACAACGCTTTTTAAAATCATTTCAATTTCAATACCGCAACACCTGAGAAAAGGAAGATTCTATACAACACAAAAGGACAGTTTCATTTACAATCAAGTGCCTGCAACAGATGCGAAAGGAAGAGTAAGACTCAGGAAAGTTTTTTTAAAAGGTATATCCAATGACATCTAACCCGAGTCACCCATGACCAGCTGGGGAATCACTAAGTTTTTTTTTTTGGAGTCAGTGAAACATGATACCCATCAGCAACACAATCACGCACACAAAACCCACAAATGCACACGCATAGCCCAACAAATTTTCTGAGGAAAAGGACTCCACCAAACTATTGTTTATAAAATTAGTCCTTTGATGCCGCGTCTGGTTTATTTAAAAACAAAAAATAAGAAGTAACTTTTCTTATTATTTTATAAAAACAAGAGTGAACCGTTTTAACCAAGACAGCAGAAACAGTCGTGTAACTTGAAGTGGACAACAGGCAGTTGGATATCCGTTAAATTCAAGGTCAAGGTCGTACCATACAGGGAACAGGACGCCAGAATTAGGAAAGAAGAGATTCAGACATGAGATCTGTCTACCCTTGTCTTTATTCACATCCAATTCATGTCCTGTCTGTCATAATACAAATTGTCTTCGCATAGGTACGCTGTCTGTAAGCGCATGAATTTTTTAAAAAATGACACATCACACTCACAAACATCCTCCTCCTCCCCCACCCCCTCCTCATCTTGCCCTCATACAACATACACAACATCTAATACATAATCATTATTCCAAATTATTCCACTCCCGATTTTTGTCAGAGTCAGCAAGGATTTTCCGACAAGATCCACGGGACAACATGAAATACAAATTAAGAGTGGAAAAATATTATTCATTTCCATTATGATCATATTGTCCATATCAATTTATTAGCATTTTCTTTCTTATTTTTGTTTTGTTTTATTCACTCTATTTACAGTTAAAATAACACACCTTAGTTATTATTATTATTATTATAATTTTAATAGTTCTACAGTAAGATCAGCCCCTAGTATGTTTGTGGTGAAACACCATCTGTACAGAGAAAATCATAATAAATCTGTTTATACACACAATCAAATCAACAACAACAATCTGCCATGTGATACGATGACGATGATTGATAAAAAATAATGATGGTGATGAATTAATAACAATGATGATGATAGTGATATAGTGATAACCTATAGAGCAAATGCCGCGGGTCAACGTGTGTCACACAATAATGTAATATATATTTATAATGGAGTAAAATTACATACAAGACTGCAGCAGCGCAGCAGTCTATAAAATCACACCTACAAACGATAGTCAAAAGTCGACACCCAAACCTCCCAATGTTTAAAAAACTACTCGAGTTCACCTCGCTGTCATTCTACAATAGGGGACACTTAAACCAACCCACAATCTTAAAGTCTCCAATTCAAAGTCAACTGGTCCAGTGCCAACCACCATCACAAAATGACAACTCATCAAAATTCAAACCCAAGTCGTGTTGATTTAACGTTGAACAATGGCGGTAGAGCATATGTGTGAAATAATAATAATAATAATAATAATAATAATAGTAATAACTATAAAAAAATAACATGGTAAAATTCAAATACAAAGTAATTAAAACCAGGCACAAATTTAACTGCTTTCATATCTGGCTCTCTGAATTGTCTTTCTTTTCACCGTGGCTATAAAGGATCAATTATATTGCTTGGGCTGGGGGGGGGGGGGGGGGGGGGGGGGATTCGGGAATTATTGGGTGCAATCCTAGCCATGTCAGTCAGTCAGATGGGGTCTATATATAGAACAGGAGATTTACAATGTCTGATGGCCATATCAGCAGACCTAGTAAAAGATGGAACAATATAAACGTATATACATTTTGAGATAGAGACAGATGAAAGATTGTCAATTCTCAATGATTCTCGTCGTGTCACAAGCACATCAGAAACAAACAAAAAAAAAATAAAAAAATAAAAAAGAAGGTAAGATGAAGGTGACTAGTTCTAGGGGGAAAAAATGGAAAGAGAATACACAGGGTGTACGTCTACAGATGTGAGTGCCTGGACACAAGGTCTGTCAGATTGTCATAAAACATGGGAGCTCACGCACGTCAAAAAGGGAGACACAAACACTCACATGTACACTTACCCAGGGATGCCCTATGCTAGAATAAATTTTTTTTTTTAAATCCTGAAATTTTTTATCGTAAAGACCATATGTGATTTGTTTGTTTTTCAGGGATTTACGGCCCTTGCAACACATTAAGGCCATATCAAGCACCAGTAAAAAGGAAGAAAATGGGATAGTCAAATTCAAGAATTACAATTAAAGCACCCAAGAAAAAGTAAGACAAAGGGGAACACTGAAGAAATAGGGATCAGATGTAGATTCCAAGAGCATACCATCAATGTACTTAGTTTGAGATCACCTAAATGTCTCATCCTGACTCAAGCACAGGTCCCCACTATGACACTCAATTTTTTACAAATCATATATAATATGCAAATAAAATATAATACAGTGCATAACAGAGAGATGATTTACAATTACAAGGGAAAAAAATATCATCTCCCAAAACGATAACTATACATTCTACTGTTTCCATCCCAGCCAGGGTATCCGACCAGGGCCAGGACAAAACTAAATAAACTCATTCCAAGACAAAGACAGAAAGCATGTTGGAAAACAGATAATAGGGGATAAAAGCCCACTATGGGTGGTCAGGAAGCCCACCCAGAGACCAAATGTGAAAATATGTTGTACAAAGCTTCTCTCCATCAAATGCTATCACCTTTAAATCATATAAAAGGATACATATTCATCTAGCCTCCCCTTACATTTGCCTCTAAACAACCAATACTTTCATCTTGATTAAAAAAAAATAATAATAATAAACTCACTAATATTGACTAAGATCAGCTGGAAAATTACCCCAAAAAAAAAAAAAAAATGGAGATCATTGAGCTTTAGCAGAAAAAGGGCATCCTTGACTAACTCAATCAAAGACATGATTCACAGTAATAATAATAATAATAATAATAATAATAATAATAATAATAATAATAATAATAATAATAATATAATAATAATAATAATAATATAATAATATAATAATATAATATAATAATATAATAATAATAATAATAATAATAATAATAATAATAATAATAATAATAATAATAAAAATTGTCATCGTCAAGGGGACACAAGAGAGAAATATTTAAAAAATATAATCACTTCTCTCTTCCTTTCCTGCTAAGGATCCCAACCGGTGCCCGGGCAAAATTAAATAGTCCCATTCCAAGAAAAAAAAAAAGGAAAGAAAAGACGTACTGAAGGGGACGGTAAAGGAGTAGTAGTAGACAAAAATAATAATCCCAAAGAGCGCTTTGAAATAAAATGATGGGGAGACCCTACCTGACGTATTAGGAGAAGTGGCCCAAACACAAGGCACCCACCATCCACTCATTTACAAGCAGACAGGTGAACAAACAGACACACTGACAGACCGATTGAGAGACAGATGGAAAGACAAGACTGACAGATTGGAAAAAACAAACCCCCAGAGTGATTGGATGATTGGGTTGACGATGGCAATGACGATGATGACAATGATGAATGACAATGACAATGCAAATGCAAAAAAATTGAATATTTTCTAAGAGAGGTGAAATGAGAGTTGTCCCTCCTTGGCAGCGATGGCCAGCTTGGATCTCATCACCTCCACACTGGAATAGTCTGGCAGTTTAAGATAGTTGACACAAGTCATCACAGAGGGGAGGTAATTGTCAAGCTTGTCAGATCCTTCCGGTTGCTTTCGGACAATGGTCAGGGGCGGATTCAAACTGCGGAAACCTGTGATGGAGTTGATGGAAAAATAGGTTAGTTTTGGTTTTACTATATCAACGGTATTTGCAATTCGTTTACATCATGTTCATGTCAAAGACAAAGGGAAGATTCTCCATAATACAAGGAAAATTTCTGCCCTTCATGCAGCATCATTAGATGTTCAGAGCTGCCTACTTTAAATTGTAAAAATTCGTAGTTTCCAAGGGGGGAAAAAAGAAAAAAAGTCTCTTTAAATAGCTTTAGAAATAAATAATTTTACCCTCAGCATGATCCAAAAATGCTCCTAAGTTTTGAATATAGGTCCTGAGGAACTAAACTTTCATTTTCAACAAAATTTATTGAGTCAAAGAGAAGAAGGCAGTTCTGTAGCTGGAGCCATAAATTCGTATTTCTACAAATTTTTCGTAGTACTAGGCAGGTCTGGATGTTGTCTCCTTGGCATTCCAAGAAGGAATACAGATAAATAATCCCATCAAACAAGTGTTTGATGTCAACAGGAATCACCCGTGTTGTCACAGTGATTGGTTAATAATTTTGCCCCGGAAAAAAAAAAAAATTGGATCAAATATACATTTTAGAGCACAAATACATGGGCCAAGCTGTCGACATTAACATTTTAACCATAAGCCCTCAGGAAAGGTATTTTGTTCACAGCTTAATCTGCCTACCCTACAGTGTTTGGGTAGCTGGGTCTGTAAGGTCTGGAGGAAAGCGCTTCGTACTACAGTAGCTTCTAGGATAATAAGCGACTTTTACAGCCTGTTTAACACCACAGAAACTCGGATTAACTCCAGTTATAAATAAATAAAATATAATTCCCATTAATCATCACCAAGGGTTTATTCCAAGGGAAAACTGGAATAACCCTGACGTCGTCCGCAGTGCACCACCGCAAATTGAGTAGGGTGAGTTAACTTGCTCAAGGCCACTCGGCAGGGCCAAGAGTTGGATCTCAGTATTCTCTCGATCCTCAGCAAAAACCATAATGCAGAGCCATGCTGCACACAATTATACACTACTCGATTATAAACTAAACTAAGAGCTTTTAAATAGTGCAATATCCACTAAATGTCCTCAAAGCGCTTTACAAAGGGTCCCTGACCACCAGCAATATGTAACATGTAGAACGAGACGCAGCCTGTTAAGTGATAAAACAATTTTTCTGACAGAGACAACTCTGATAACGGCCAGGTTCACCCGAGTACGGTGAGAGAATGTGAGTAAATAGTCTTTTCCAAGGACTCAACTATGCAACGAGTGAGGCTCGAATCCAGGACCTTCAGATCCGAAGGCGAGTTTCATACCACAAGACCACATATAGTTTTATTGTCATGTGTAAAATCCCAAAATGTCACATTTCTAATAATTTTATCACTAAATTAGGGGTTCCGACGGCTCGGTTGGTAAAGAACTCACTTCACATGCAAAGGGACTAGGATCGATCCCAAGTTGAGATTTTTGTTTGTTTGAATCTTCACGGTCCACCCAGCAGTGATTGGGTAGCTTTTTGATAGACTCGTAGTGTCCTATCCAAAGGGTTAAAGCAATTGCTATTGTCCGTTTCCCGCTATAGAAACCCGGAATAAACTACAGCTCCAAGGGGCCTAATGAAGGACTACTAATATGTAACAGTGAATGACAAAATCAGTCGGATGTAGCTTTTTGGTAGACTTGTAGTGTCCTATCCAAAAAGCAATTGCTATTGTCCGTTTCCCGCTATAGAAACCCGGAATAAACTACAGCTCCAAGGGGCCTAATGGATCTGAAGGACTACTAATATGTAACAGTGAATGACAAAATCAGTCGGATGGTGAAAAGGTTTGAACTGAAATCTTGCCAAGTTTAGTTGGAAGGTCAATTTTTATCAAAAATGAATTCTTGTCATAAATGATTAAATCAACCCTTTTTTTTACATCTTCGAGAAATATCAAAGCTTAATTTCACTTCTAAATATTCTTTATAGCTAATCAAGTTAAAAAAGTATGAAATTTGAGAAAAGTTGCTGGATACCTTTCCCATACATATGACCACAACTTCATGAAAAAAATCACCCGGTTTACTTCAAATAAAGTTTAAAATGCTCTGGGGAGCATATTCTTTCAGAAAATGAAAAAAAAATGCAAATCCAAAATTTTCACCCCCCCCCCCCCCCCCCCCCCCCCCCCCCCCCACTGATTATGTCATGTACTGACACATATAGTAAGTATTCTAATTCGTCACCTCCAACGGGAAGCCTGGGAGAGCCCGTGACAAACTGTAAAAAGTCTCGCTGTTCCTGGACGTGGTAGCTGCTGAGGATTTCAAACAGAAACTTGACAGCCTGAGAATCATGAGTATATCCGTGGTCCGGACGACAACAATCCGTCAACATCCGTGTGTCCCACGACTCCGATTGGTTGCCACAGAATAACTGGTCCAGCTGGTAAAGAGAGAGGAAAAGGGGTTGATACATTTTGATTCCAATAACGTTCATCATTAAAAATAACAATAATAATAATAATTATAATAATAATAATAATAATAATATAAATAAAAATGATGCTAGTGATGATGATGATGATGATAATGATAAAAATAATAATAACAACAACAACAACAACAACAACAACAACAACAACAACAACAACAACAACAACAACAACAACAACAATAATAATAATAATAATAATAATAATAATAATAATAATAATAATAATAATAATAATAATAACAAAAATAATCTGTCCCTCTAGGAAAATACCACGGCATCCACATATTTGTGGATGACCGGAATGCATTGTAGAATTAATTTATGTACTCACTCAAAATTGAAAACACAATATTATAACATTACTCAAATACTACTATTTTTTGTTGGATTTTTATCTGAATGTATACGAGTAATCCTGCCACCCAAAATTACTTCCTTTATCCATTTTGACAACCATTTCATTTGCGCTAGTTACCGAATTCCCTTCTCTGTTTGTTTTCCAGTTCTATATCAATTGTAGAAAAACTGCCCATGCTGTTTGCAGTAGCCAGAAAATATATGAGGCTTTGCCATAAGTTCGTTTTTTGTGACATTCCCCACAAAAATACTCCTTTAAAAATTTGGAAAAACTAAGAAATAAATTCGTTTCCATCTGTTAAATAATGTAAAATAAACCCAAAACAGGCAATCTAGCTCCAATAAAATAGCAGAGTTTATAAAGGTTAAAAAGAAGAAGTGTTGACCTTCAACTTTGCTTGTCTGGTTTGTTTTTTAAGGGTTTTATGGCGCTTGCAACATATTTAGGTCATATCAGGAAGAAGATTGATAGTAAAAGACATTCTAGATGTATAATTAAAAGGACTTGAGGTAAAAGTAAGACAATGGGGAATGGTTCAAATAGGGAAAAGATGAAGATTCCAAGAGCACATTATCAGTGTATTTAGTTTGAGTTCACCTCATAGTCTCACACAGAAACCAGCACAAGATCCCACTTAGAGAAATACACTCAAACGTTTACAAATCGTATGTTAAAAATGAAAAAAATAAGTGCACAACAGAGAGATGATTTACAGGAAAAAAAATATCATCTCTCAAAACTATAACTATACATTCGACTGTTTCCCTTCCAGCCAAGGACAGGACAAAACTAAGTAATCTCATTCCAAGACAAAGACAGAAAGCAATTGGAAAACAGACACAGGGGGGGATAGTAGACACCGCAAGGACCTCCCTGCCCACTATGGAAGGTCGGGAAACCCTCAACTTTAGTTCACTTCAAAAGGCATTACAGCCAGGGCCTGGGCAAAATCAAGTTGTCTCTTTTCAGGGTGAGGAAAGAAAGCCAGATGGAAAGGGGCAATAGATGTTGAGCAATAGAAGACCCTACCTGCAGCCCCAAAATGAAATTGTATCGATCCATGATGATGAATGATGACAGGTGTTTTTGTACTAACCTCATCAGGGTAGAAGCACTGGAGTGTGGACAGGGGGAACAGAGATTCAAATCCATCTCGGAACGCTTCAAATTGGCGACTCACACCTTCCACCAGCGTCCAATGGATGACCAACTGTAAAAAAAAAAAATTTAAAAAAGAGAGAAAATGATTATTAAGATGCTGACTTTTTGCCAGACGGACATAGTTGATGACGAAAAAATGCAATCTTGTCAAAAGTCTTAAAAACCAGTTAACTGCCGTCCTATGGAAAAATTTAAGGACGATTTTTCTGGTCAAATATTTTTAAATACAAGTTTTCCAGAGTACAGCAGTTAACTGGTTAAAGACTGTTTTTTTTTTGGAGGGGGATCATTTCAATCAATTGATTTATGAAGCAAAAACTTTCTGGCCAAAATGCACAAGAATCTCCTGTCAATATTTCAGCAGGGGGGGGGGTTTAAGAAAAGAGAAAAGAAAAGAAAAGAAAAAAAATTTTTATGGTCAATATCAAGTAAATATTCAGATTCACCGGCCTCAGAGGTGTTTTGACATGCTATGCAATTCAGTAAAATACTCACCTGTTCTGACTGCCAGATCAAACATACAGACTATGAGTAACCTTTAACATTTGTAGTCTGTTAGAGGGATTTTAATGATAACTAATCAAGGAAACTGTCTAATTAACAATAAATTGCTTAGTGACGCAAATTTCATTCATTCTTTACTATAACAGACATTTTAATGAATACTTACGAAAACATGAAAATAGAAAGGCTTTGGGGTTGAAACAGAAATGTTTCCACCCCGAATCCTCTCCAGTTTCACCTTTTCCTTGAAATTTTTTACAATCCCAGGCTTCTGGCAGCCCTCACAGGTCTCCTACCCCCCCTCCCCGCTTGTTTTCATGTGAATCAGTCAAAGCCCGTACCTGTAGATATTCGTCTAGGTTATGCTGAGTGACTTGGATATCACCTCCACCCTTACACAGCTCTATGTTTGGGTAGCCTGGTAAGATGAAGTAAAGGTCAAGGTCTTCCAGGGAACAGCCGTCCAAAGTCAGTCTGGAGATGGCTTGACGCTTGCCTTCCTCTGTCTGGATAAACAATGGAACCAAGACAAAACATTCTATAATCTTCAAGGCAATAAAACAAAAAAAAAAAAACATTAAAAAAATCTTGAACAATAGTGGCACTACATTTCTTTAAAACCATATCTTTTACGTTAGCTTAAAAAAAAGAAGAAAAAAAAGAAAAAAGAATTGAGCTTTTCTGTCGTCTTAAGAGAAAGAGTCGCATATTGGTAACAATAGATTTTACAGGAGAGCCAAAAAACCCATTTGCTTATATCTTTTAATCTGTCAAGTCGTATATCTTATTTTTGTAATTAAAAACATTTATTTATTGACTTAGAATCACAAAATCCAGATAGGAAAATGCAAATTCGGCTCAAGAATATGACAATGTCAATAACTCAATTTGACCCAATTACCGATTTGTCTTATGACGGCAGTAAAGCAAAATCAATTGAACATGCCAATAGCAATGTTTAGGATGAAACATGATGCCTGTAAGGTGCTATTGCAATTTTTCTTTTTCTTTTTTTTGTTTGCACCAGAGACACAAGTAGTGCTACCCAGCCAGTTACTCATTTTACACCTCAGTAAAAGAGCCCTCTTGTGCCGCCCATAGTAGGGTTCAAATTAGGGACCTATGTGACAGAAAACCAAGTGTCATACCACATTTTCTCTGGCGATTCTATAGAGTCCCAAAGAGAGCTTCAGATTGTTAACTCATTTTCTATCAGATGCGGATGTGACTTAGGACGTTATGAAAGTCAGCTACTCATTTATTCCCTTCAATAAAATGTAGAAACTTATCCTCAGTTTCACGTTTTATTTGTTTTGTTTTTAACTCACTTTTTAACTCCTAGAGATTTTTGCTACTTTTCAAAATTGGAAAAAAAAAAGTATTAAAAATGAGCATGTACATAGATAGTTTTATTCAACTATCATTAACATGTAAAAACTAAAAACATTAACTTTGATACTACGCCTATAATTTGTCTCAGAAAACTGTAATAAATAGACATGGGGTAAAAGTAACCCCGGGTATACTAAGGATATAGTCGGTGTTAGGGTTGAGTGAGTTAAGGGTTTTAAAGCGCTTACAACACATTTAGGTTATATCAGCACCAGCAAAAAGAGAGAAAATGAGATTGAATTACAATTAAAGCATCAAAGAAAAAGTAAGACAAAGGGGAAATGATTCAAATGGGGAACAGATGTAGATTCCAAGAGCACACAGTCAATGTATTTAGATTGAGATCATGTTAAAGTCTTACCCAGACCCCAGCTCAGGATCCCACTAAGAGGAGTACACTCAAATGTTTAATAAGATATGTTCAAAACAAAAAATATAACTATCGTTACATAACAGAGATATGATCTACAAGGAAAAAGATATCATCTCTTAAAACTAACACCAACTATACAGGGGAGGGGGGGGAGATAAATACCAATGACTTGTCTGCTAGAATCTGTTTCTTCATGTGGCTGATATTCTCCAGTTGTTGGAATGACCTGGCAAGGACACGGTCCACCTGGTACAGGTCACTAGAGGTCAGCGAGTTTTCCATTCCCAGCATCCACTTGTAAAACACCTGACTCAGCGGAAGGTCAATCTGAAACGAACCAAGACCAAGATGAGGACTGTCAGACTTGTCTATATCAGTCACCAATAATATTATCACAACTCCTAAGAAAGGCTCTGAAAAGAACTTTTAATATATAATTGTCCAAGATATATGGAATACCTTGCTGCCTCATTAAAGATCAATATGTTCAGAATCTGCTTTTAAACAAAATCTTTAAAAATGCTTTTATGGAAATGCAGTTTCGAATGTCCATAAATACTTTTTATTATATTTATTTGAATATACTTTTAAATATAAATTCGTTTTGGATGTAATCTATGACTGATGTAATGTGTGCGCTTTGAGCTGTATCATGGGAAAAGTACGATATAAATAAATTTCAATATAAAACTATGACCGAATAATCAGAATTTTAAATAATCCATTTAGTGGATATTGCACATTGTAAAAGCTCAAGTTTTATAAAAAATGATAGGTCTCCTTACATATGATGAAATCAACAAAGTTCTACAACTAACTACTCACCATTCTGGAGTCCATCAACGCCTTTGCCATGAATTTACCCAAAAACTTAAACTTGGCCTTCACTTTGTTGACATGGGTGGCCTTACAGCCTCGATTCAACGGAGCTGGGAAGAGCCCACACGGAGACTGAGTGTAGCTGGTCTTCAGGTTTGGATCCGACGGACTAGTGGCCGTGATCGAGTCGCCCCGCCACAACTCCAGATCACTGCGCTGTAACTCTTTAGAGACTAGAGCATAAAATTCCAAGGTGGGGCCCAGACCTGTGCCGACCTAATAAAAAAATAATAGGGGAATGTGTCAATAGGAGATGTGGGTGGGGAAAGGAGAGGGAAAAAAAAAAAAAACCCTCAAAAAAACCCAAACTTAAGAAATTTTACAAGTAAATTTTAATGAATCAAAACGAATCCTTTACATAATAGTTACAATAAACTTGAACATATACAAATTAATATAACAGCTTCAAAAAAGGAACAAATTACTATCTAGGAATGTTTTCGATTCAAAACACTTCATCAGCCAATAACAAAAACAGTAAAATTGATTAACGTCAACGTTTTTTTCTGGTTTTGTTATTGACTAAAGAATGGCTTTGAGCCTGAGAGATTTTGTTACTTTTTGAATCTGTTCTAGTCATTTTTGTAAATTATTTTTTACAGTCCACAGCTGCTAGCAGCTTAGTATTCCCTTTTATTCAGCCCCGCTCCCACCCACAAAAGCCAACAAGCCTCTCACTCCAATTCCTTACCTCATGTTCATAATGTATCTCCAGCATAGTCCTGGCACTAGTAGAACTACTCATATCTTCTATCACTTTCTCTGCCTGCTTCAGGATGTCTTTACGACTCACTTCTCTCTGGAAATAGAAAAAAATAATATAAAAAATGTAAATACACCATTTTGTTTCAGAAATCAGTAAACATATCTCCAGACCAAGGAGAGGACATGCATAAAAAAGGAATGACATTGACGTTACTTAGCTCTCTGTTATTCTTTTAAGACAGCCATTTTTGTGATAAGTTCTCACTAAATCATATCCATCAGACTATAACGGTTACACATAGTTTTGTGTGTTGGTACGTTATTTTGGGCTGAGAAATGTTGTGAGTAATTTAGCTAAATGCATAACATCAATCGAATGACGATATCCAAATCAAGATCAAACACCATACCTGCTTACTTGAAAATTTCAAAATCAGTAGCCGACACAAAATTCATCAGTAATAAATGGTACAATTTTCGTAATACTCCACCAACCAACAACAAAATACTGCGTAAACTTTTCTATACGTTAAATAAATGTTGTTGTTGACCTCCACCATTGCGAGTTAGCAATCAACTAAGCTATCATGGGCGTGAACTGAGCAGTAGCCTTTATATCTTTAAAGAAACATTTTTTCTTTCTTGTATAACTGCGGACCTTAGAAGAAAAAAGAGCTTTTTCTCTAACATCTAACATTACGACCAAATTGCTGTGAAATAAAAATCTGTAATATTTCTTCCATTGCCGTATGCCCGACGAAATTGTTACCTATTTTCCGTAACAATTATGGACAATCCGTAAAAGTATGCAGGTATCAAACAGCCACCGCCATTCCTTCTACTAAACTATGGTTGTTTTAAGAGTTTGATAAAGCCATTAATGCGTTTATTAGAAAAAAAACCCCAAAAAATACTTGAGCATTTTTTTAGTGCAATATCCACTAAATGTGCTCAAAGCGCTTCACAAGGGGTACCCAGCAAACAGAAACACTTAACATGTGGGACAAGACATGACACTTGTTAGGTGACATTAATTTTTTAGGATGAGACAACTCTGTTAATGGTCAGATGCTCATTTAACACCTGAGACAGTTTTATCCAAAGACTCAAATTACAAGACACTGGGCTACCCACTACCATAAAAAGGTCTCTTTAAAATTGTTTATCTAATTGCCTACTCACCCGCTTCCTGTCAAGTCTGGGACCAACGCGTTCACTGTCATGTGAGGAACTCTCCCCGGCCTGGTCTTGCTGTAGGCGTAGTACAGCCCTGTCTCTGTCAAAGGTTGTGGCAAAGAACAGCATCTGTCTCGTGTCAAAGGGTAGGAGGAAAGGTCTGCAAACATAAAAAAATTTTAAAATACAAATATAGAATGAAATAATTCATTAGTCATACACTAATAAAACTAACAAGGATGTTCTTGAAGATGTGGAAAACGAAAAGCTGGCAGGAAGATGGGAACCGTTGCTTGCAGTGGTTAAAAGAAGGAAACTCTCATGGTTTTGAGACATGGTCAGACACAACTACTCGTGCAAGTGCGACTATGTGGTCTTGCGATATGACACTCGCCTTTGGATCAGAAGGTCCTGGGTTCGAGCCCCATTCGATGCATAGTTGAGTCCTTGGAAAAGGCTCTTTACTAACATTCTCTCACTGTACTCAGGTGTGAAATTACTACTCAGATGCGAAATTAGTACCTGGCCGTCAACAGCATTGTCTCTGTCAGAAAATTTTTTTAGTAACATCGCCTACCAGGCGTCATGTCTCGTTCTACATGTTATGTGTTGCTGTTGGTCAGGGACCCCTTGTAAAGCGCTTTGAGCATGTTTAGTGGATATTATACCATATAAAAGCTCAAAGCTCAAGCAAGTTATGTAGAGCTAGATAGAAGTCAATGGAAAAGAGGAAGACTAAGGAAAATAAATGTGGCTGGATAACATCAAGTCTTTTTAAAAAGGGTTTTTACAGTTATTGCAATACATTTAGGTCATATCAGCACGCGTAAAAAGGAAGAAAACGGGATAGTCAAAAAGTCTTAAAGGACCCAAACAAAAAAAAAGTAAGACCAAGGGGAATTTGTTAAAATAGATCACTCCATTCGGAGATGACTGGTCACACATCCTCTTGGGAAAAAAATCTAGAGAAAAGAAATAAAAAGGGATTTCAAAAATTCTTATGTTTTGTTATTAAGCCTTAAAAAAATACAACCCCCCCCCCCAAAAAAAAGAAAAAAGAACACAAAATAAAAACAAAAACCTCAAAGAGGGAAGAATAAGATGTGTGTGAGTGTGAATTTGTAGACTTACGCAGCTTGTCCAATCTCGGGTAACCAGCTGGGTAAATTGCCAGTCATAATGATGAGAGGGTCTTGTAACTGGCGATTGGTCTTGGCTGTCAGTTTGCTGCTAAGGAACTCGTACTGGGGCAGGATGGGGGACGGCACAAAGGAAATCTGAAACAATCACGATAATAATATTCAAATGTAAGTCAGGAATTTTATTTTCAGAAAACCATTCTGACTAGGAATAAAATTAAATAATTTTTGAGGTATAATATTTTCAATGTGGACACCGTCTTTCACTGTGGACGCCAAGTGAGGGCAGATTGAATGCTTGAAGGATTGAAACACTTAATCTTGGTCAATTTCTCAACCTTTTTTTGTTGTTGCTTTTTCTTCCGTTTTTGATACCATAGACTCTTGTGGCAAGTGTTGGTTACAGTGTAAAGATGTGAAAGAGTGACCAAGGGTCTGATTCATGGATCGAGACAATAATAGTCTCAGTGAGACTTCGTAGTCCAAGACTTGAGGAAGTCCGAGCCTACGAAAGGTATTCATAGAGTCAGACTTTGTACAGAGGTCAATCTATTTTTAACTGGGGGTTTCCCCAGGAAAGTATGACAAAACCTCATAGACTAGCGTCCTATCCAAAGGATAGCAACCGATTGTTTTGTCCATTTCACACTATAGAAACCGAGATAAACTCCGGCTCCATGGGCCTAATCGACCTAAAGGAATAAATCGTATGAACACCATAAAGTACTCACATCATACAAGGAGGCCCAGTGTCTGTTGAGGGCAGCCAAAACCCTGAGCAAGGCTATCGTCTCCAGAGATGAGTCCTGGACGGTGACTGAGGCAGGCAGTTTGTCTGTCAGGAAATTGTGGAGGATGGGCTGGGGGACGGGACTTGTAGCTCTCCAATCTGGATATAAATAAAATAATAAATTAGACATTTTCTCCTTCCAAAACCCAATGCAGAAAACATTTGTCAACTATACAGAGGAACGATTAGAGAAGACGTTAACATTCAACTACATGTCATTGCACCAAAGAGCACCAAACTTCTGAATTCGACACTATTATAATAAATTATCTTATAAAAATATGAATCAAACCGGATTTTCTGTGGGAGCTTTAGATAGGACTAGGATAAAGTTGATGAAACACAATTAACTATCTTATAAAAATATGAATCAAAAAATATTTTCTGTGAGATCTTTAGATAGTATAAAGTTGATGAAACACACTTAATAAACTATCTTAAAATATTCTGTGAGAGCTTTGGATATGCTTAAGTTGATTAAACACACTTAATAAACTATTCTATAAAAACATGAACCAAACCAGATTCTCTGCGATATCTTCAGATAGGATAAAGTTGATGGAACACTTTATAATTTATACATCACAGTCACCTTTTCATTCAGCAAAATCAGAACATCCAGACATACACAAACAGTTTAGTCCAAAACTGTAGGAATCCTTCAGAGCCATAGGGCCTATGGCTTCAGAGTTTATCCTGGCTTCCTATTGCTTGCTACCCTTTGGATAGGACACTAGCTAGTCTATCACAAAGTTATTCCCACCAGGTGTAACAGACACAGCTTTGGGGAGGGAGGGGGGGGGGGGGTTGTTACATGGAAGGCTGCTGTACTGATGAGTCACATTTTCATCATTCAGAGAAAATTAAAATTTGTCATTTATTTAGTGACTTAAACAATACCCTGAGTGTTTTCAAACACATTGCTTGAGTGTGTTAACTCATTTTCTATCTGGATGTGTTGCAAGTTACTTCCTCACATGTTAATTGATTTGATTCTATTTCATAGATATAAGTATAAGAAGATTTTTTAAAAGCGAATATTCTCAATATAAACAAGGGTTTGAATGAGTAAAAAATCACACTTTTGCTTTGTGTGTTTTCATTTTGTAAGATATGGCTGACAAGAAAAACAGTATGAATCTATTTTGTGGTCAGTCGGAAATGAGTGGTAAGCTTACACTTAACGATTCAGAAAATGCAGGGAAGGTAATTAATTGGTTGATATATATATATATACATATAACTTTTTTCTATATCAACAGAGGAAACTACCAAGCAGCAATTTTTTTAAAAAGTTATATTTTGATAGGATTTTTATCACTGTCAAGCGACATCAAAGACAAACAGTACTTTTTGTAATTCTTCACTAAAGACATCTCAATTTGTGAGAGATAGAGATAGATAGATAGATTTGTGACAAATGCCTAACCTCTTTTCTTAGAACTTTTTGAAGACTTGGACTCTGCCTTTGTTTTCTTGGGACTGCAGGCTAAAGTTTCTTCTCTCTCTGTGGCTGGCCGATACCTGAACATTGGCAGAAAAAATAAAATGAGATTTTGTTATGACATCTACAGATCTGCCATGAGAAAGAGAAAAAAAAGTAGTCCTTTAGAGCCTCAAACCCCATAGAACCATAGTAGCAACTGCTTGTTACCCTTTGAATAGGACGCTTCTCTACCACAAACGATTTCCACTAGAATGCATAGTAAAATAAAGGGAGTAAAAACGACTCTTGTAAAACCTTCTTCAGGAAAACAAGAAAAGGAAATATGTTATATTACATTGGAATTAAATGAGTACCTGGACGTTCACAGCGTTGTCTATGTTGGAAAATTTTTTTTTTGTCAGGGACCCCTTGTAAAGTGCTTTGAGCATGTTAAGTGGATATAGCGCTATATAAAAGCTCAATTTTTTTTCTTCTTTTTCCTTATGACGACAGGTACTCATTTTACAACTGAATGCTGTGAGAGAATAGAAGTAAAGAGCCTTTGCCAAAACTTAGCTTTGCGCTTCCCACAACAAGACTTGAACCATGGAACTACAGGTCTGAAGGTAAGTTTCATACCACAAGACCAAAACGCCTGATAAAGACTGTACTTTACGCCAGTGTCATCTCACAAGAGGTCGACTGGAAATGGCTCTGGCTCACTATTCTTCCCGATCTTGTACCAATCTGATGCATTTTTCAGACATCAGCCCAGTCCAGCTGTTGATGTCGTCTAGCCATCATCTTGGGGGATAGCCTCTTGATCTATTGCCCTCTACTTTTCCTTCAGCGATGATTTTACAGATAGTGTTCTGCCGTTTAGTGTGGCCAAAGTATTTCAATTTCCTGGTATTAATTGGAATTGTTTTTGTTTTTAAGGGTTTTACGGTGCTTGCAACACATTTAGGTTATATCAGCTCCAGTAAAAAGGAAGAAAATGGGAGAGTAAAAAGTTCTAGAATTACAATTAAAGCAGCCAAGAAAAAGTAAGACATAGGGGAACAGGGAACAAATAGGGATCAGATGTCGATTCCAAGAGCACACTATCAAAGTACTTAGTTTGAGACCACCAATAAGTCTCATCCGGACACAAGCACAAAATCCAACAAAGAGGAATACACTCAAATGCTTACATTATAAATTCAAAATAACACATATAATAATACATAACAGAGAGATGATTTACAAGGAAAAAATATCATCTCCCAAAACAATAACTATGCATTTGACTGTTTCCCTCACAGCTAGGATTCCGGCCAGGACCAGGACAAAACCAAGTAATCTCATTCCAAGACAAAGACAGAAAGCAAGTTGGAAAACAGATAAGAGGGGATAGAAGACACAGCAAGTACCTCCCTGCCCGCTATGGGAGATAGGAACCCCACCCAGTTTTAAATGTAATAATTCCAGGCTTAGGTTGAGAATATTTACAGACTGCCTCATTGGTCTTTTTTTTGTTTCCAGCTTATTCTACCCGTGAGTTGAAAACTCCAACATTTCAAATGCAGCTATTCGACGTTCCCCAAGTCAAAAAAAGAGTGATGTGGATTAAGTTGTTATCTTCTCACATCTATCAGCCAACTCTTCAAACTCACCATATGGTATGTGTCTGAACCCACAGACTGGTGTTGCCAAAGGGAGAGTCCCCATCCGTGTCTGTGAAATCCCCCACTTCGGTGCCTCCGTGACAGACATACTGTTTGACCGCCTGGTACACCGTCATGTTGTATGGCAACACATGTTCTCCTATTAAAAACTCCAGTCTGTGCCGAGGGGACGTTGATGAGATCATGATGGATGCCATCTGTTCTTCCATCTCTTCGTCAGAGTTGTCTTCGTCGCTCAGCTCCTCATCAACTCCTTCCTGGATATCGACAGACAAAATAGCATTAGTCATAATTGGCGTGTCCTTTATCAGAAAAGTTGCTTAATTAGAACAATCTGCTTGCGACATAATTTAAACTATGTAATTCCTTCTATCTAGACGGAACGAACACCATTTAATTGGAACTTGTTTGAAACGTGTCACTCTTAATAGGAAAAGAAATGAAATCATCCCATGCTTTTAAATGAATAGATATTTTCATTACTTAACAAACCCCATAGAAAGTTAAATTAATTAACAACCTCCATAGATAATTTAACTAATTAACAACACCCATAGATAAATAATTTAATGAAACAATGTGGCCGAAACTTAGGATCATCCACCTGCACCTTTTCTCAGCAACATTTCATCTTCAAGTGACCACAAAATACACAAAGTAAAGTAGCTTGGGTTATTCAAGACCAAAAAAGCAGAGAAAGATAGAGAACCCTTGATTGCAGAGGTTAATACTGGTACTGAAAAATCCGACAGGTGAAGTAGGAGAGACAGTGGTTATATATATAATAACATGAAGATATCAACCAAAGACAATAAATTCCCATCACCACTCCCATTTTTGTCAGGTTTTTATGGGGGTTTGTTTTTATGGGTTTTTAAGGCGCGTGTGACACACTTAGATCATATCAGCATCAGTAAAAAGCAAGAAAACAGGATAGTCAAAAAATTCTAGACTTGCAATTAAAGCACCCAGGAAAAAGTAAGACAAAGGGGAACTGGTTAAATAGGGAACAAATGTAGATTCCAAGAGCAAACCATCAATGTACTTAATTTGAGATCACCTAACTTCCCATCTAGATTCCAGTACGGGTTACCACTAATAGGAACACACTCAAAAATCAAATGTTAACAAACCCTTATGTATTAAAAACTAAAAAAATATATCAGTACATAGTCAAGAGATGATTTCCAAGGGAAAAAAAAATAATCTCCCTAAAACTATAACTATACATTTGACCATTTTCCTCCCAGCCAAGGACTCCGGCCATGGGGCAGGACAACATTCCAAAACAAAGACAGATTTGTTTTGTTTTTAAGGGTTTTACGGCGCTTGCAACACATTCAGGTCATATCAGCGCCAGTAAAAAGGAAGAAAATGGGATAGTAAAAAGTTCTAGAATTACAATTAAAGCACAAAAGAAAAGGTAAGACAAAGGGGAATTGGTTCAAATAGGGAACAGATGTAGATTCAAAGAGCACACCGTCAAAGTAGTTAGTTTGAGATCACCTAAAAGTCTCATCCAGACACAAGCACAGGTCCCAACTAAGAGGATTACACTCAAATGTTTACCAATCATATAATAAAATATGTAAACTAAACATAATACAATACATAACAGAGAGATGATTTACAAGTAAAAAAATATCATCTCCCAAAACTATAACTATACATTCGACTGTTTCCCTCCCAACCAAGGAACTACGGCAAGGATTAGGACAAAACTAAGTAATCTCATTCCAAGACAATGACAGGAAACAATTGGAAAACGGGTGTATGGGGAGATAGAAGGCACAGCATGTACCTCCCTGCCCACTATGGGAGGTCAGGAACCCCACTCAGGTAAAGTGAGATAGATGAGACAGCAAGTGACCTCCTGCCCACCAGGGGGAGTCGGAAGACCGTCCCACCCAATCACCCCCCCCCCCCCCAATTTGGGAAGAAAAACAGGAGATTGTGAATAAGCACAATATTCTCTGAAGAAAGACTGACCTTCATTTTCCCATAGCCTCTAACCAGAAGGTATTTCTCGATAGCTTGTACCAGGGCCAGAGGGTCAATTTTGACTGGCCCGCCTTTCCACTGTTTGACAACATTACACGAAGGATGACGTTGTAACTGGCACTGGGGAATGAAGATGATTTACAACTCTCATATTCACATCACTACATCATTAACTATATGGTGATAATAATAAAAGTAATGGCAATAGTATTTACAATACTAATAATAATAATAATAATAATAATAATGATAATAGCGATGATGATGATAATAATAATCGTCGTTGCTGTCATCATCAGCATCGTCATCATTTATCAAACATTAAATCACTAAAAGCTTTTTTATGCAAAATTCTAAAAAAAAAACAAACAAAAAACGTCTGAAAACTTGCATCAGATACTGATTTGAAAGATGATGTACATCTATCCGTTATCAAAAGCAAATGAAAGTTTTATTAGATTTAATAT
The DNA here is from genome assembly GCF_034508935.2 of Berghia stephanieae. Classification (NCBI taxonomy): domain Eukaryota; kingdom Metazoa; phylum Mollusca; class Gastropoda; order Nudibranchia; family Aeolidiidae; genus Berghia; species Berghia stephanieae. The sequence continues at coordinate 14,159,876 of NC_088369.1, forward strand.
ATCATAATTCACAATTTTGATGCCTATTTTTTTTTCTAAATGCCATAGTTGTTTTTTGATGCAACATATTTCCTTACAAAGTATGATCTGTTTCACAAATAAAAAGCCCCCCAAAAAACTGGAAATTTGCATCAGACATATTTGAAAGATGATGTACATGAACCCACAATAAAACGCAATTTTAAAAAAAAAAAAAAAAAAAAAAAAAGAAAAAAAACAAAAAAAAAAAAAAACAAAAAAAAAAAATTAAAAATAAAAAAAAAGAAGAAATAAAACAAAACAAAAAAAAACCAAAAACAGCAAAGAATATTCAATGATGTCATAACCTTACTACTTCTCATAACATTACCACTCCCCTCCCCTCCCCTCACACACACACACACACACACACACACAATTACGATTAGGGGTTTAGGTTGTTCTTGTCTCTTACCTTAAGTTGATGAGTGGTGAAAAACTTGAGAGCATTCCCTCCCCGGCTGGCACTGCTGGACCCTCCGCCTCCAGGTAAATCGTGGATTTTCACTTGGAACTGTAGACACAAATCGTAGACAACCATGAAATACTAACGAAAGAGTGAAAATGGAGAGGCTTCGTATAGGAAAAAAACAGACAACGGACGTTTCGGTACAAACCCTTCGTCAGCACAACAATACACAAATAAACGTGGAAAACAAATAAAATATAATGAAAAATAATTTGTATCGTCTGTACTCAATGGTGGTTGCAACCACCTACCGGCAGCCCCTACTAGACAACCATGAGAGATGGACAGTTATATTACAAACTGTGATAAAACTACGCAAGTCAATGTGCGGCTATGTGGTCTTGTGATATAACACTCGTTTTTGGATCGGTTCTTTAGTCACAGTCTCTCACCGTACTCGGGTGGGTGTAAAATGAGTACCTACCTTATTAACAGCGTTGCCTCAGTCAGAATAAAATTGCAATATCACCTAACAGGTGTCATGTCTCGTTCTACATGTTACAAGTTACTGTTGGTCAGGGATCGTTTGTAAAGTGCTTTGAGCATGTTGAGTGGATAGTGCGCTATATAAAAGTTTAAGTCATTCAAATACCAGGGTTTGAGTCCTTCTCTGGGCGGCGCATAGTTGAGTTCTTGGAAAAGGCTCTTTACTCACTCACATTCTCTCACCGTATTCAGGTGTAAAATTAGTACCTGGTCTTACAGGGATCATGTCTCGTCCTACATGTTAAGTGTTCCTGTTGGCTCCGGACCCTGCCTTCCACAATGAAAAATTTATAGAACTACGATATTTTGGCTCCAATTTCAAAACTTCCTAAACATCTTTAAGTCATAAAAACTGTTTGAAAATGAAAGTTGATGCCAGACTAAATCATTCTAAGGATTTTGAAGTGTTGTTTAATCCTTGTGAGGGTAAAACGTTGATTTTAAAAGTTAACTACAACAACTACATGGGTGCAAGCAACTGGACCTCAAAAAGCCTGCAAGTCTACTTATGACAAGACATATAATCTGAAAAAGCCTGCAAGAGTCACGGATTTACCTCGTCATTTGAAGTCTTGTTCTCAGCATCTAGTCTTCATAATAGTAGTCCACAATTGTTGTATGTTTAATCCAAAGGTTGTAATGCAGTAATTTGTTAAGTTTCTTGTCACAAGTTGCACAATTTTAAAATATACAAAAATAAACTAAAAAAAATTTTTAAAATAAATCAAATCCAAATCGCAAAAAGCTGGCGACGTTTTTTTTTGGTTCGGCCAGTAGTAGCCGGCACTCTTGCACCCATGCAACTACAATTTTTATATCCTAAAAATTAAGAATTTTTAAATTTTCAAGTAGGCAGGTCTGAAAGGCACTTTAACTTTCTTGAAGAAAAAAAACCCAACAAATTTGTTCGATTTTCCATGCATATGAAATCGAGAGAGTTAAGCACATTTAGTGGATATTGTGTGCTCAAGATGGTACAACTTACCTGTTCCAGCTGATGAAGACAAGCCAGTAGTTTTGTTGTTAGACATGAAAGCGCTGAGGGTTTGTTTTGACTGCCAATGGGTTCCTTCAGGTAAGTCACACTTGGCGGCTACAAGACATATTCAAAGACAACAGAATAAATTATAATCAATTAATCAATCCAAGGACAACTTGTAGCAAACACGAAGATCACAAACAATGTAACGTGCACCTAGAGCTGTCATTTAAATGGGAGTGGGTGCTATAGAAATAAACTTTATTATCATTATCATTATTATTATCATCACCATTATCAATATTATCCACATTATTATCATCACCATCATAATTATTATTATTATTGTTATTATTATCAATACATGAATGAAATGCACTTTTGGCTAAATATTAAAAATTAAATAATAAGAAATATTTTTGTTTAAAGCGTGGACAATGTATAAGTGCTGATGGTGACAAAAGGTGAAATAGGAGGAAAAGTTTTGAGCATTTGTCTTTATCTCATTTTTAATGGCGAAAACCACCATTTTGATAGCTATATATATATATATAAACTATCATTGATAGTTACACAATCCAGATGTCTCCACTGATCGTTTATAGAAATATTCACTGAAATAAAAAGTGAATGATTATTTAGCAAAAAAAATTAGTGGAAAAGTGGGATATTGTAAAAATTGCGGAACAATCTGTAAAGGAAAGACAATTCCCCCTCTGTCTCCAAAAATCACGGATATTACGGTATTACAGTTCCACTTACAGGCAAATTAAGGAAGACATGCAAGAATCTACGGATACGAATGTCCCTATCGACATCTCCATTAAGGGATGTGAGGTACTCCAGGAGTCCGGATATCAATCCACTGTGAATGACCTCAAACGGAGAGATGTCGCTGTCCCTGACAATACTGGACACCTCCAGGAGACAGTCGATGCCACTATCACCCTGCAATAGAAAACAAATAAAGGATCCTTCGTCTTTATCTTGTAAAAAAATCGTAAATATATAATAAATTCCCAGCCTTAATTAACTCTCTCGAGTTCACCATGATTGAAAATCTAACAAATGTGTCTGATTTTCCATTCATATGAATTCCGAGAGATTTAATCCTTAGAGAAAATATCCTTACAGAGGACACAGTCACAGTGCAGTGTGCCAAAGTGAGCAATAGGGGCTGAAATTTTAGCACAGTGAACAATGAGATGCTGACAACGATGATAGAACACTGGTCTCCCTGGACGAAGTTCAATGCCCTAGCCACTTGGCCAACTTGTCCACTAAAATCAAGTCAGAATCAAGCTAAGGCATTGAATTTTCAATTAGACTACCATAGACTGGGACACACAGCCAGTTGACATTATATTGTTTTGTTTGCTTGTTTTTAAGGGCTATGTGGTCTTGTGGTATGACACTCGCTTTCGGATCGGAAGGTCCTGGGTTCAAACCTCATTAGGCGCATAGTTGAGTCCTTGGAAAAGGCTCTTTACACACATTCTTTCACCGTACTCAGGTGTAAAATGAGGACATGTTAACAGTATTGTCTCTGAAAAATTTGAAAAAATGTAATATCGCTTAACAGGCTCCTGTCTCGTCCTACATGTTAAGTGTTGCTGTTGGCCAGGGACCCCTTATAAAGCACTTTGATCATGTTTAGTGGATATTGCACTACATAAAAGTTAAATTAACTTAAGGGTTTTATGCGCTTGCGACGCATTTAGGTCATTTCAGCACCAGGAAAAAGGAAGAAAATAAGAAAGTAAAAATAAATAATCTAGAATTACAAGTAAAGGTACCCAAGAAAAAGGACAAAGAGGAAGGGTTCAAACAAGGAAGAGATGTAGATTCCAAGAGCACACTATCAGTGTACTTATCTTGAGATCACCTAAAAGTCTCATCCAGACACCAGCATAGGATCCAACTAACATGAACACACTCAAATGTTTACAGAATATGTCCAAAACAGAAAATATAACTAACAATAAATAACAGAGAGATAATTTACAAGGGGAAAAAAAAAATCACCTCCCAAAACTGATACTAAACAATTGGCTATTTCCCTCTAGGCTAAGGCGATAATATTTTAGTTTCAAACATAGATGATTGGTGAGCATATACAAGGAAAGCACAGAAAGTTTGTCGTCAGAATGATGCGGTTGGCTGTCAAGACAAAGGGAGGAGAAGCCTAAAAATTGAAGAAGTCTAAATTACAATTAGAATGAGAATGATTTTGTTGAAAACTAAAAATGCAGCTGCCAACTTTTCAAAGATCTAAATTGGGACACCCTTTGGCAGAATACCTTCATGGCCTAAAACAGCAGAAGGTTTGGACTATGATAGAAATACAATCTAAATTTAGAGCAATTTTCACTTCCTTATTTTAATTTGTTAGTCAAAAAAAAAGAAAAAAGAAGCATAATCATGGGATATGCAAGGGTCAATTCAATACAAATAAACAGTCCAATTATTTTTTAAATAATTTTCTCCAGATAACCAAATCGGGTCAGTCCAGATTATATCAGGACAGTTGGCAGCTTTGTAAATGCATTTCTTAAAATAACTTTTTTCTTCCATTTCAGGAATGTTACAATGAATGACATAATCAGTTGGATAGTGAAAAGGTCTGACATGAGATATTGCAAAGTTTAGATAGAAGGTCAATTTTTATCAAAAATGAGTTCTTGTCATACACGATTAAATCAACCCTTTTTGTACATCTTCGGGAAATATCAAAGCTTAATTTCACTTCTAAGTAGTGCCGCGCTGAGGACCGGACCGAGGACCGGTCCCACGGTCTTTTAGCTGTGAACCGTGGTCCAGTCCCAAAGAGGAAGACCGCCGGCGGTCCTCACTTCTTATCACCTTTCAACGGTCTCGCGCCATACTACTTCCCCAGCGATTCGTTGCCTCGGTCCTTTGCCTATCTTCCATCAATCACCACCCATCCCACTTAATTAATCGCACCCACCCCCCTTTGCCATACACTAAACGACACAGACGACCATAGAGGCAGACGACCACCTCCCTCCACTCCGCAAACCGCCCTTTCGTGTGTGAGATGGGGGGAACAGGAGGCGCACGCCTTGGACGATTCCATTATACGGGGTAAATTTCAAAATTTACTACACCATAATGATCGCAATGACAATGATCTATGATGAAGGCATGACCCCTCTTCTCTAATGGGTTATTGTTTGAAATGTATGTGACTACTAAAGATGTGTGTGTGTGTGTGTGTGTGTGTGTGTGTGTGTGTGTCGAACCTAGCAAGTTGCAAGTCTGATTTTTTGTTTTCTTTTGTCCATCTCTTGTCGCCACTCCTTTCTATCGCATTGTTGTCATTTAAAATAATACAATAATATTAAAATTTCGTTTGGTGTTTTAACTAATCAAGTAATATGAGTTTCATTAGTTTCTTCCGTCCAAAAAAAACAGTTATAACGTCTGTATTTTTAAAAGGTCCAATAGAATATTTGGGGACCCCGATAGCTCAGTTGATAGAGCACTCTCTTTATACGCAAAGGGCCAGAGATCGATCCCGGGTGCAGTCGATTTTTTTCTGAATCCCTGTCTACTCAGCAATGAATGGGTAGCTGAGTTTGTTAGATCTGGCGAAAAGTCACCATCGACCCCTCTTATCACCTCATCCACCCCCTCTTATTATAACTTCACGTCTCTCTCTTACTCTTCAATGCTCGCTGCCCTCTAATGTGTGTGTGTGTGGTGGGGGGGGGGGGGGGGGAGGTAGGAGTTGCGTGTGTGTATCAACGCCACGAACAACTCGATCAACGCCTTGGGCGATGCCATTATCTCCGTTAATGGGGATAAATTTCAAATTTTATTAAATTATCGAAGTAACAATGAAGTACGGTGAGCAAATAAAGAAGGCATCACCCCTCTTCTCTAATTAGGTTACAATTTGAAATGAGTGTGACTACTCCGTGTGTTTTACTCCTGTAGGCCACGGTTTTCATTGTGTAGCGGTCTTTAACGGTTCAAGAATGAACGGACCGGTCTAGAGACCGGTCCTTGCGGTCTTCATTTCCCAAGGACCGTAGGACCGTGGTCCTTAAGCTTGCCAAGGACCGCCCCGCACTACTTCTAAGTATCTTTTACAGCTAGCCAAGTTAAAAAAGTATGAAATTTGAGAAAAGTTGCTGGATACCCTGAACATACATCTGACCATAACTTCATGACAAATCACACGATTTACTTCAAATAAAGATTAAAATGCTCTGGGGAGAATAATCTTTCAGAAAATGCCAAAAAAATGCAATGACAAAATTTTCACCTTCAGACTGATTATGTCATGCACTGACACAAATATAATGAGTTATATCATTTCTCTTTAAAATATTTTTCTTGTAGCCTTTCAAAAAATTCCTATTTATAAGTGAAAAGAAAAATGTAGAAAATGACAAAATTGTTGTAATTTGTTCACTGACCTGTGTTGAAAGACACTTGGCCGCCGCACAAAGACGTTTAAGGAGATCAAGGGCTGGGTGAGAACCTCCATGGATGTCGGTGGAAAAGTATTTCTCCATGAACAAGTTACCTGGGGAAGGGAAGGCAATGGCATCAAGCACAATTATTTTCATTTGCACGTTAAGATTTGACACTGCAATTGAGCTTTTCTGATTATTTCACTATTTGTTGATATGGATGTTTACTGTGGACTGATCTAAGGGGCTACCCCAAGAAGAGGAAAATAGAGAAGAGGAGGAAAATAATTAGAAAGAGGAGGAAAATAAGTAGAAAAGGAGGAGGAAGAAGAAGAAGAAGAGAAAGAAGAAGAAGAAGAAGAAGAAGAAGAAGAAGAAGAAGAAGAAGAAGAAGAAGAAGAAGAAGAAGAAGAAGAAGAAGAAGAAGAAGAAGAAGAAGAAGAAGAAGAAAACAGAGGTAAGAGAGTATTTAAATATCTCTTCTTCTTCTAGGTTCCATGCCTGGTCCAGGCTTCGGATACTGCATGAATTATCTCTCTCCATTCCTCCCTGTCTCTTGCCTTTTCAAACAGCTCTTGGATTGTTAGGCTGGTGAAGCCCTTCAGTTGGTCTATGAGTGTTTTTCTTTGTCTCCCCCGGGCGCGTTTACCAGGTATTTTTCCACAACTTGCCAGGTATTCATTCTTATCTTTCCTTACTATGTGTCCGAAAAAGGATAGTTGTCGATCCACTATTAAGGGCATTAGTTTCCTTTGTTGGTATGTTTGTTTTAGCACTTCTTCGTTCGTTTTGTGTGCAGTATACGATATTCTCTGCATCCTTCTCAAGCACCACATTTCAAAAGCTTCAATGTTCTTTTGTGTTTCTGCATTTGTAGTCCAGCTTTCGCATCCGTATAACAAGATTGGCCACACGTAGCACTTCAAGACTCGGAATCTAATCCCGAACGACATCTGTTTGTTTTTCAAAATGTTTCCCAGGTCCATGAAGGCCTGTTTGGCTTGAGTTATTCTTGCTCGTATGTCTCGGTTACATCTTCCATCTGTTGTCACTATTGAACCTAGGTATTTAAAACTTTCTACGTTGGTAAGTTGCTCGCCGTGAATCGTTATATTGCAGGTGTTGTTGTTTTCGGGGTTTTTCTGTATTACCATGCATTCCGTTTTGGTGATATTCACTTCCATTCCCTTGGCTTCACTATCTACTACCACTTTGTCAACAATCTTTTGAAGTTGGATTTCTGATGTTGCAATGAGTACCGTATCGTCTGCGTATCTTATATTATTTATGTTGTGACCTCCCACTTTTATTCCCTCCATATTATTTATGCCCCTCATGATTGTTTCTTGGTATAGATTAAACAGATCTGGTGAGGCAACACACCCTTGACGGACTCCTTTCTTAATAGGAATGGAATTTCCTGTAGAGTTTCCGATTTTGATAGATGCCTGCTGGGTGTAGTATAATGTTTGCATGAGTCTGAGGTCTTTCTCATCAGCGCCAATGGAGTGCAGTTGTTTTAGTATTTCTTCGTGGCGTACTCTATCAAAAGCTTTTTTGTAGTCGACAAAACAGAGGTATAGTGGGGTCTGAACCTGTATAGCTCTTTCACTTAAAACACGGAGGAGGTATATTGCGTTCCTTGTCCCTCTGTCAGGTTGGAATCCATATTGTTCTTCTGCGATTTCGGGGTTAATCTTATTCCTTAGCCTGTTGATAATTATACGCAACAGTATTTTGTTGATGTGGCTTATTAAACTTATAGTTCTAAAATTTTCGCATCTGACTGCACCTGCTTTCTTTGGTATTGCTATGAAAATAGAGTTACAGAGATCTTCTGGAATTTTCCCAGTATTGTATATATTGTTGAATAATATGTGAAGTTCATCAATTGCTAGATCTCCTAGGCTTTTTAATACCTCTACAGATATTTCATCAGGGCCTGTTGCTTTACCATCCCTCATTCGTTCCATGGCATGTTCAATTTCACTTTTGGTGATGTTTGGTCCGCTTAATGGTTCTTTGAATTTCAGTGGTGGTTCATTTCTATTTGGATCATTGTACAGTTCGCCTATGTATTCTACCCATCGGCTTTCTATATGTTGTTCTTCAAATAGCAGTTCCCCTTGTTTGTTTTGGATACAACTTCCTGCTGCTTTGCTTTTCCTTTTCCCTGATAGTTCTTTTATTCTTTGGTGAGCTTGTTGGGGGTTGGGTTTGTATTCTCTTTCGATTTCGCAGCATTTCCAGTCTAGATAGTTCTCGTGTGCCTCGATGCATTTGGATTTAATGTGGTTGTTCAATGTTTGGTATTCTGCAGACCCTCTGTTGCATTTTCGTCTTTCTTCAAATAGGTTTAGAATTTCATTTGTCATCCATTCCTTTTTGCTGTTTATTTGAGCTATTGGTAAATGCTTTTCTGCAGTTGCTTTGACACACTTTTGGAATATATCAAATTGTTTTTCACATTTTTCATTATCAGGTTCACTTTGGCTTTGTATCATGAGTGCATTTTCAAATTCTTCTCTCATTTTTGTTTGTATGCCATTGTCTTTGCATAACCTGTAATCCCTCTTTATTCTACCAGCTGTTCTCTGAATAGCTTTAAACTTTATCCTTATTGTACAAACAACTGGGACATGGTCACTGTCTACATCGGCGCCTGGGTAGGTTTTGCAATTTAATATGCCATTTCTGAATCTTGATGATACTGCTATAAAGTCTATCTGGTTCCTTGCTCTGTCCCCTGGTGATTGCCATGTCCAGGTTCTTCTTGGGTGTTGTTGAAACCAGGTGTTTGAAATCATTAATTTATTTGTTCTACACCAATCTGCCCAGATGTTTCCTCGTTCATTTCTGTCTCCGAGTCCATGTGGTCCGATTATGTCACCATCTCTGCCTCTGCCAATCTTAGCATTTAGGTCCCCCATTACCATAAGGACTTCTTGTGATTTACACATTCGTTTTGCTTTGTCTAGTGAATGGTAAAACTCTGTCATATCTGCATCTGTCGCCTCTTCTGTTGGTGCATAAACTTGAATAATATTGGTGTCAACTACAGGTCCTCTTAGCTTAACCAGCAAAACTCTGTCTGAGATTGCTACGTGCCCTTTGTAAAATTTGGTTGATTTTTGGTCTAAGATCATCCCTACTCCTTTTTGGAAAGAGGTTCCACCACTCCATATGATCTTATATGTCATGTTGTTTTCTTGTTTTGACATGGTTCCCTGCTCTTTCCATCTCATCTCTGCCAGGCCAAGAATATTTATTTGGAGCCGTTTCATTTCTTTCAGAATGTTGTTTAGTTTTCCTTTTTGGGCACAGGTCCTGACATTCCATGTCCCAATTTTGGTTTTGTCACATTTGTTAAATTTATTTCGCCTAGTAACTGGCTGACGGTTCGGTGTGACCTGACGAACATCACGCTCCCAACCGAGCGAGGCAGCAGTCTTCCGTGAAAACATGCTCCCCTTTACGCTGTCACCGTTTAACTTTTTGGACTTATTCATGCAGTTAACTCGGCAAAGTTACAAGAATGGTTTGCCATTGCCTATTCTTGTCGCCCTCTGCAGTTGGCCAGCTTGACCTGTTACCGTTCGACACCACGAGGAGGTTGCAGTAGGGCTTGATGATGATCTATCTTTGCAGACTTGGCATCATCCATTTGTCGAACAAAATATCTCTACATATCTGCAAATCATCCTAGATTCTTATCTCTTATCAAACAACCACACCAACCTGGGACCTGTGAGGTCAAAAACTGGGATTTAAAAAAAAAATTTTCAAACCAAAATAATTACATTGTAACGGCATAATTTCAATTCTGCAGGGAATCAGAATTAGCACTCCTGATCTTCAAGATTTCAAACTCCAAGTCTGAGAAAGGCTTCAAGTCTCATGCAAGAAGCGTGTTTTCATCAACATCAATGACAACCTAAATTCAGTATCCTTATACCCATCCATAAATTGAGATTTTAGACATAAACTCAGGACAGTGGGATTTGACATAAAAAAAAAACCAGGAATGATCCCGGTTTTACTGGGATGGTTGGCAGGTCTGCATTTACTTACATTGTGTTTTGATCCACTCCCTGACTTTCTCCTTATTGACCACCATGGGTGGGGGAAGGTGTTTGTGGGATAACATTTCCTGAAGGAGAACAACACAAAAATAAATAAATAAATAAAACACAACATGACAGACAGGAACATGTAAATGCTGAAAAATAGAATAGTCTTAATGTGTGGAACTTTGCTTTTTACACCACTCTCAACAGCTTTAAAGTCAGCAGAGCAATCTATAAAATCTTCTGGTATTTTGATTTGAAATGGAGAGAAAACAAACTGAGATTTTAAAGAAAATGTCAGTGGTGAATCCAAAAATCAAAAGTCAATCGTAACAACTCTTTTCCAGTTAATTTGACTTCATACCATCAACAATTCAATCCATCGCAATATGATTATATCAATAAAATAAAAATAAATAAAAATTCCCTTTATTCATCCCAAAGGAGAAATTGGAAATTTTTCTCTAGGGTCTATTCCAAGGAAAGACTGGAATAACCCAGGCGTTAGCCGCAGTGAAGCGCCGTAAATTGAGCTAGGGCGAGGTTACTTGCTCAAGGCCACACAACGCAGGGGCGGATGATCAAACTCACTACCCTTCGAGTACGAAGCAAAGACCGTACCGCTGAGCCACGCTGCTCCCTTTAATGTCATTGATGGAAAAAACAGCAAAGTCTGACTTTTGGAGAGGCCTAAAAATAGCACAGACACTCTTCACGCCACTGAACCAACTCGAAAGCGAGTGCCAAGTTTGACTTCATACCATCAACAATTCAATCCATCCCAACACGACTATATCAATTAATGTCACTGATGGAAAAAACAGCAAAGTCTGACTTTTGGAGAGGCCTAAAAATAGCACAGACACTCTTCACGCCACTGAACCAACTCGAAAGCGAGTGCCAAGTTTGACTTCATACCATCAACAATTCAATCCATCGCAACACGACTATATCAATTAATGTCATTGATGGAAAAAACAGACAAGTCTGGCTTTTGGAGAGGCCTAAAAATAGCACTGACACTCTTCACGCCACTGAACCAACTCGAAAGCGAGTGCCAAGTTTGACTTCATACCATCAACAATTCAATCCATCGCAACACGACTATATCAATTAATGTCATTGATGGAAAAAACAGACAAGTCTGGCTTTTGGAGAGGCCTAAAAATAGCACTGACACTCTTCACGCCACTGAACCAACTCGAAAGCGAGTGCCAAGTTTGACTTCATACCATCAACAATTCAATCCATCGCAACACGACTATATCAATTAATGTCATTGATGGAAAAAAACAGCCAAGTCTGGCTTTTGGAGAGGCCTAAAAATAGCACAGACACTCTTCACGCCAGAGTCACTTAATCAACTCGAAAGCGAGTGCAAAGTTTGCACATCGATGGTGCTTTGCAGAACTGGAGGATGGTTGGCTTAAAAATAGCACAGTCAGAGCAAAGCCTTCTACCAAATATATTGGGAGGATTTATAGGTCTGAACAATCATTTAAATTTCTATACTACCAATGAACCCAAAGATGTAAATGAATAAATCAAAGCTTTTGGTGGAATTCTTGGATTGGTCTACAGACAGTATAATGAACAACTAACATAGAATCTATATTCTTTAATCTATATTAAATAAAATAAAATATCTATATTATATATTGGAAATTTTAATTTTTTTTTTATCTGTATTAATGCGAAAAAATAATAGATTTCCCAAAAGCCATATTTATATTGTCAATTTCAAATATTTTAGAATTAATGAGAATAGAGCAATTCAAATTGGTCACATGTACACACAAAACCTCTAAAATGTAACATATAAAAAAATGAATAAAGCGCATTTAAAAAGAGGAGAGAGAGAGAGAGAGAGAGAGAGAGAGAGAGAGAGAGAGAGAGAGAGAGAGAGAGAGAGAGAGAGAGAGAGAGAGAGAGAGAGAGAGAGAGAGATGAGAAGAGAGAGAGAGAGAGGAGAGAGAGAGGAAGAGAGAGAGAGAGGAGAGAGAGAGAGAGAGAGGAGAGAGAGAGAGAGAGAGAGAGAGAGAGAGAGAGAGAGGGGGGGGGGGTGGGGGAAGGGCAGAAATTTTCCATGCTTAGCATTTTGTCATTGTTTTGAAGCTATTCTTTTTTAATACACAGCTTATAGCAGTTCCGAGTCTTTCACTCCCTTATTTCAACCGCCTCTCAACCCCCCCCCTCTCCTTTCTCCCCTCCCCACTTCTATCTCTCCTTTCCCCCTTCCCCCATACTCTCGTATCAATAAGATACAATAAACAGATACCCTGATACCTTCATGGTGGCCTGTCTATCCGATGAGCTCCCCATTCGTCCCCAGGATCTTGGATTCAAGTTGGTCAGGAACGGAATTTTGGATCCAGATGAACTTGACCTTGATTCTTTACCTGGAAGGAAACAATTCCATGGGTCAACATAAGGCGAGTTCTTTCTTTGTACAGTCAGAAAGTGGTACAAAACATTTCAATTTATTGATTCTATACATCTAAATAAAACACTCACCATTTCTGCCCACCAGATCAATCATGTCAACACACAAAACTATGCATGCTTTTTGACGTCTGTAGTCTGTTAGCAATTGTGTATTAGTCCTTTTTAACACTTCGAAAAGACAGGATAAACTCCACATAAAACTTTCCATCTCGATTTTAACGTTAATAAAAAACAACGCTTTTTCATATTGATGCCCTGAGTTTAAGTAAAATACTCATCGAATCTACCTGCCAAATCAATGGTACCGACACACAAAACTATGGGTAACCTTCAATGTTTACCATTGAGATAATTTAGTGAAAACAAATCAACCAACTGGTGCTCTGAAACCAATGACAAAGAGCTGATGATGTCATCTTCATTCATTTTATACGAGAGATACAGAGTTGTCTTGTTTTTTTTTAAGGGTTTTACGGCCCTTGCAATACATTAAGGTCATATCAGCATCAATATAAAGGTAAGACAAACGGGAATTGGTTCAAATAGGAAACAGATGTAGATTCTAAGAGCACACTATCAAAGTAGGTACTTAATTTGAGATCACTTAAAAGTCTCATCCAGACACAAGCAGAGGTCCCCACGAAGAGGAATACACTCAAATGTTTACACATCATATATAATATATAAACAAAATAATACAGTGCATAACAGAGAGATGATTTACAAGACAAAAAAAATCATCTCCCAAAACTAACTATACATTTGACTCTCTCCCAGCCAATTTTTTTGTTTGTTTGTTGCTTTAGGTCTCTTCCAACACAATTGAGGTTATATGAGAGACCGCTGAAACAAAAAAACAAGCAATCTAACAAAAATAGTACAAATGTAAATCAAAATCATAACCTAAAGATATAAGCTAAATTATAAATAACCAAGAACAAACAGGCAGAAGATTTACAGAAAAAAAAAATCCCGTCAAAAATACAATCACAAACCAAAGAAGCAGGATAGGCTAGTAAAGAGAAGAAGAAACGACATCACTATTGGATCGTACACCCATGCGAACATCATAGGTATATGATTCAAGAGTGATGCTCCCATCCAACCACCCGCTTCTCCCAGCCAAGGTATCGGGCCAGGAGCAGGACAAAAGCAAGTAATCTCATTCCAAGACAAAGACAGAAAGCATGTTGGAAAACAGATGTAGGGGATAGAAAACAGTAAGTGCCTCCCTGCCCACTATGGGAGATACATAGTTAAGTCAGAGACAGATACATAGTTAAGTCAACAGGGCACAAGATACATTGTATTTAAACCTATTCCATTGCATGATAAAAGTGGCCCAATACATCACACAACTTGTATTATGTCATAATGAAATAGATGCTAAAAAAGTCAATCTAAAGTTGATAATGACAAGAAATGAAGCGAGTAGAAAAGTGTCAGAAAACAACAGAGAAAAAAAACAACAACTTTGCAACGATGAAGCAGCACAAGGCTCTTCCATCTGAAAGGGAGGTCACTCTGACATAATACCGTAATGAGACGAATGAGTCACATTTATTAAATTATTATTTTTTAGTTGGTTGTTTCGTTTCTTTCTGTAAAGTCTTTTGATTTGTTATCCTCATTTCTTTTATTTTCATCTTTGGCGTCTTGGAACTAACAATCTTCAAGAGTTCTCTTTGGTAATAAAACTTTTGCTGCAAATAAAGATAAATTAATATCACTCGTTAACTAGTCAGAAGTTCGTAAGCCAGAAACTTCCAGTGTAAGGTAATATTTCCCATTGACAGTTCTGATGTAATCCGGGAAAGAAAAAAAAAAAGTCAGAAAGAAAACTTCACAAATATCTATCGATTACAACGACACTCATATTATTAAAAAACAACTCTCAAACCTGGGACTTTAAGGAGGTTGTTTGGGGAAGTCCCAGGTTTGAGAGTTTTTGAGAAGAAGCGTCTTTTTAAATCAATCCATATTTGACGGATGAGTTTTCTGGCTAAAACAGTTTTAATGATTTTTATTTTTTTCAGATTACGGCAGAGTAAAATTCAGTGCGACCAAGTCAGTTGGTTAGTTTGAAGAAGTTTGTTTTTGTTTTAAGGGTTTTACGGCGCTTGCAACACATTAAGGTCATATCAGCGCCAGTAAAAAGAAAGAAAATGGGATAGTAAAAAGTTCTAGAATTACAATAAAGCATCCAAGACAATGGAAGACAAAGGGGAATTGGTTCAAATAAGAAACAGGTGTAGATTCCAAAAGCACACTATCAAAGTACTTAGAGATCACCAAAAGTCTCATCCAGACACAAGCACAGGTCCTCGTTAAGAGGAATACACTCAAATGTTTTATAAATCATAAACAATATAAAGAAACATAATGCAGTGCATAACAGAGAGATGATTTACAAGGAAAAAATTATCATCTCCCAAAACTCTAACTAAACATTTGACTGTTTCCCTCCCAGCCAGGGCCTGGGAAAAAAAACAAGTAATCTCATTCCAAGACAAAGAAAAGAGAGCACATTGGAAAACAGATATAGGTGGGTAGAAGAGACGGTAAGTACCTCCCTGCCCACTATGGGAGATAAGGAAAGTTTGAAGAAGATATTAAAACTTACTAGAGGAAGCCCCTTTGCCCCGGGTAGAGCTCCGGCCCAACAAGAGACCCATTCCCTTCGGAGTCGGTTCTGGTACAGTAGACAAGTCATCTGATTTACTTCCTTTTTTGGACGGACCACGCCTTGGTGGACGTTTCCTCTTCAATACATCACTTAATTTCCTGAGGAACAAACAAAACAAAAAAAACAAATGAACAATGCAAATATTTACTAATCGCCCTCTCCCCTCTCAAAAAAGAAAAAGAAAAAAAAAAAAGAAGTAAATTTGAAATAAAGACTACAAATTTAATGTGAATCTTGCAAATTAGATATTTCACAGTGCTTGCAAACATCTTGCCATATCAGCGGCAATCCAAATCCAAATGATAGAATTGTCCATAGACTATAGATCTAGAGATTGTCTGTAACAATAAGCTCTCTAGAAATGACTAAACTATAACAGAGGGAATAAATACAGATCCTAGGAGTGATACATCAGTTTTAAGTCTCTGAGACAAAGGGGAATATTAAAAGACAAATGGTGATTTTTTTGTTTGTTTGTTGCTTTAGGTCTCTTCCAACACAATTGAGGTTATATGAGACCGCTGAAACAAAAAAACAAGCAATCTAACAAAAATAGTACAAATGTCAATCAAAAGCATAACCTAAAGATATCATAAGCTAAATTATAAATAACCAAGAACAAACAGGCAGAGGATTTACAGGAAAAAAAATATCCCCTGTCAAAAATACAATCACAAACCAAAGAAGCAGGATAGGCTAGTAAAGAGAAGAAGAAACGACATCACTATCGGATCGTACACCCATGCGAACATCATGGTGAAGAGAGGTGCCAAATTAAAATGTTTAAAAATGATGAAAAAGAAAACCAAAAAATAGTGGTAAGATTTCAAACTAAACAATATTGATAAGGCATCATTCTCCATGCCCAATTTCCGGGCTTATCAAAACCTAGCGATCAAAAAGGTACCTTCAATTGTTACTGTCAGTTTTAATGCAATATTTACTGGGTTACCTTTGCCTCAATAAGTAGTGGTCTCTCAAACCCATAAGGCCCATGGAGCCAGAGTATATCCCATTTTCTATATAGGGAATGAGATTAGCGGAAGAGTAGCGTCCCTTGATTGGATAGTCTGTGACGTCACCGGCGGAAAAGCTATTAGAGAGAGAATGTCATGTTGGTTGTGCGCATGCGTCTCTCATTCTCGCGGAAGCCGTGAGGACGAGAGACGCATGTGCACAACCAACATGCCGTTCTCTCTCGAATAACTTTTCCGCCGGTGACGTCACAGACTATGGGTGACGTCCAATCAAGGGACGCTACTCTTCCGCTAATCTCATTCCCTACAGCTAAATGGACAATAGCAATTGTTGCTTCATTTTGGATAGGACACTAGCTAATCTAATGTAAAGTACTTTCCAACAGATCTAGAAAAACAAGCTACCCATTCCCTTTGTGAAGTGAGTGCTCTACCAACTGAGCTTTCAGAACCCTCGGCTCATGAGGCTTACATTATAAACGGCTACTTCAAAGAAAACTCCATGTACTTACATATGGGCAGAGGAGGCACACGGCTCCTCTATCTGAGGGGAGGCCACTCCAGAGGCCAAAAGACCAATGCTTTGACCGTGGCTCTCACTCCCGTCTATTGTGTCCGAGGCCACGACCTCCGACCTAGCCAGACTCCTGGTGGCAATGGTGGATGATGGGATAGCGCCAGCGGCCGTGGTGGGGGTGGTGGAGATGGACGGGTGTGGTGGTGGGGGTTGTTGGTGATGGTGGTGGTGGTGGGGGTCCATGGAGGTGACTGTGGAAGGGGTTGTCAGGGAGGGGCTGGGGGAAGCAGCAGCACTGCTACTGGACTTTGTGGGTGAATCACAGGTGATTTCCTGGCTGGCTAGCTTTTGGACTTGATGGGTAACGCCTGAAGAAAGGAAGGATTTGTATTGGTGGAAATAACTCGCCTCAATTCGAAGCCAAATCCTAGTTAATAAATCATACTAATCATACACTTTTTCAAAAAAGATTTTTTTTCTCTCTCAAGACTTTAAAAAAATAAAAATAAAAACATCCTATAATGTAATGATTGCCAAATCATCCAATAAAAACAAAATATTATCATAAAATGAATAATTATCAAAATCTTGTCCTAACATCCTTAAACAAAAAGGGAAAACCCCTGGGAACAGACAGAAGTTGGCAGTCCTTTACATGAATTTTTTTGTTTTGTTTTTATGTTTTTAAGGGTTTTACGGCACTTGCAACACATTTAGGTTATATCAGCGCCAGTAAAAAGGAAGAAAATGGGATAGTAAAAAGTTCTAAAATTACAATTAAAGCATCCAAGAGAAAGTAAGACAAAGGGGAACTGGGAACAAATAGGAATCAGATGTAGATTCCAAGAGCAAACCACCAATGTACTTAGTTTGAGATCACCAATAAGTCTCATCTGGACACAAGCACGGCCTCCACTAAGAGGAATACACTCAAATGCTTACATTATAAATTATAACAAATATAATAATACATAACAGAGAGATGATTTACAAGGAAAAAAATATCATCTCCCAAAACAATAACTATGCATTTGACTGTTTCCCTCCCAGCCAGGGCCAGGACAAAACCAAGCATTCCAAGACAAAGACAGAATGCAAGTTGGAAAACAGATATAGGGGGATAGAAGAGACAATAAGTACCTCCCTGTCCACTATGGGAGATAAATTTTTTTTTAACACCCAATTCCATCAATAAACTATTGACCAGCAGGATCCCATTTTATGACGTACATGACAGTAGGATGAAAATGTAGTAGTTCCACCATCAGAATCATAGGGATCACCCCAGTACAGTTGTAAATGCTTACTACCCTTTGGATCTGACACGAGTCTATTACAATATCCTAATTCCGCTGGTCTGGTATTACCCAGCTACCAAATCATAGCTAGATGAATAGGTAGTCTGTAAAAAATCTTGATTTCATCACCCGGGTTCAACATTGGTCATTGGTCCCTTTGCTTCTGAGGAGAGTGTTCTATCACTAAGCTATAACCAATAACAACCGTAAGTATTACAATAATGGATTACTAATCTTATTATTAATAGGGGACCAAGTGGTTAAGGCATAGCACTGTGACCCGGAAGGTCCCGGGTTCGAGCCCCGCTTCAGGCACTTTCTTTTTTTTTTCCTTGGGCAAGATTATTAACCCAAATTTTGCTCACTTGGACAACATGGGTAATTCCTGTTGACATCAGACATCCTGTTTGACGAATTATCAATATTCTTCGTGGAATGCCTAGGCGACGATATCTTATGATGCCGTGGCGGAAGGGCATAATATTTTTAAAATTAATCTTATTGGTTAAAAAAAAAAAAAAAAAAAAAATTGGAATAAAAACACAGTTGCCAACTTCAATGCAAGACAAAGTTTAAGATAGCTTTCAATAAGAGTAAGATGTTTTTTTAAAAAAAAAGTTTATACTTTGAAAATGGAACTCTTCAGACATCTTAATTTCAGCCATAGGGTCATTTTGGGAATAACTAACTCATGAAGTAATGCAAACAAACCAATTAAACCTATCAGACAACTGTTGTTAAAATGGTGGATGAGAACAGAATTAAAAAAAAGACTTTTTACATTAAAATGTTGAGATTTTACTCTCATAAAAAGATGTGCAATCTGAGAGAAAAGAGCATACAATCTTACAAAGGTGGAAAAAAGCATATTTGTATCCTTTTCACCATAGGCCTACAGATGGTAGCCCTGAATAAAATCTCATTTTTTCTCTTCTCGCTATCAAATGTTTCACATTTCTCAATTACCTTCTCTTCTGAAATAAATGCTGAAGACTTGTGGCAATTTCTGCATGAGGATGTTTGCCATCTGGACAGCTCCTACCACAACTTTCAGGTCTGGAGCTCCCAACATGCCAGCTATGTGACTGAAAAAAAGTTTTTAAAAAAATTTTTAAACAGATTTTCCCTTAAATTTAATATATTCTGTCCCCATACCAACAACGGTCCCAATAGCTCAGTTGGTAGAGCACTTGCTTTACATGCAAAAGGACACAGATCGATCCCAGGTGAAGATGAGATTTTTTTCAGATCCCCCCTGTCCACCCATCAGTGATTGGGTAGCTGGTTCTGTTAGATCTGACAGAAAGTACTTTACTATAGACTAGTGTCCTTTCCAAAGGGTAGCAAACAATTGCTATTGTCCGTTTCATGCATGTATAAATAATTCTCAAGCAAACTAGCACACAGCTTTGTTTGTTTTTTTAAAGGGTTTTAGAGCGCTTTCGACACTTTTAGGTCATTACAGTGCCAGTAAAAAGGAAAAAAATGGGATAGTAAAAAAAATTATAGATTTATAATTGAAAGCACATGAGAAGTAAGACAAAGGAGACTAGACTGGTTCAAATAGGGAGCAGATGTAGATTCCAAGAGCAAGCTATCAGTAGTCTTAGTTTGAGATCACCTAAAAGTCTCATCCAGACACATGCACAGAATCCCACTAAGAGGAACACTCTCAAATGTTTACAAATCACAATATATTCAAACCAACAAATATAACAGTTTATAACAGAGATATGATTCATAAGGAAAAAAAATCTCCCAAAAAAAAAAAACATACATCATTTGACTGTTTCCCTCTCAGCCAAGGACTCCGACAAGGACCAGGACAAAACCATGTAATCCTATTCCAAGACAGAGCAACTCAGGAAACAGATATAGAGGGATAAGACCATTCCTTTCCCCTACCCTCAACACCTTCTTTAATGGTCAAAGACATACCTGGAGACGGGCTGGTTGACCAACACCTGTCTAAGCAGGTCTGGTCCAGCATAGTAGATCATCCTCAGAATAGTCTGAAGGCACTTGTGTCGGATGTTGGGTCCAGCCTGTGTTTGGAGAGACATCAGTTACAAATGAGAAGGGTTAGCACACAAATAAAAATAAAATAATAATAATAATAATAATAATAATAATAATAATAATAATAATAATAATAATAATAATAATAATAATAATAATAATAATAATAATATCGTGGACACTAAACTGTGCGGCTATGTGGTCTAGTGGTATGACACTCGCTTTCGGATCGGAAGGTCCTGGGTTCGAGCCTCGCGCTCGGCGCATAGCTGAGTCCTTGGAAAAGACTCTTTACTCACATTCTCTCACCGTATTCAGGTGTAAAATGAGTGCCTGGCCGTTAACAGTAACAGCGTTGTCTTTGTCCGAAAAATTATAATATCGCCTAACAGGCGTCATGTCCCGTCCTACATGTTCAATGTTGCTGTTGACCAGGGACCCCTTGTAAAGCACTTTGAGCACGTTTAGTGGATATTGCGCTATATAAAGCTCAATTATTTTTTTAACTGCTAGAAGCTGTAGACTATAAAATGTAATGTACAAAAATAAGTACAACAGCTTCAAAAAAGAATAAAATATTAACCACAGAAAGTTTCGGGCTCAAAACCTTTCTGTTTTATTGTTTTTTAAGTTTTACGGAGCTTGAGACACATTAAGGTAATTTCAGCACTAGTAAAAAGGAACAAAATGGGCTAATAAAAAAAATAAATCTAGATTTACATTTGAAAGCACGCAAGAAGGGAATGGTTTGTATAGGGAACAGATGTAGAGTTCAAGAGCATACACTATCATTGTGCATAGTTTGAAATGATCTAAAAGTCTCATCCAGCCATATACACAGGACCCTACTAAGAGTAATACACTCAAATGCTATCATTATACATTTTTTTTGTTTGTTTGTTGCTTTAGGTCTCTTCCAACACAATTGAGGTTATATGAGAGACCGCTGAAACAAAAAAACAAGCAATCTAACACTAACAAAAATAGTACAAATGTAAATCAAAATCATAACCTAAAGATATCATAAGCTAAATATAAATAACCAAGAACAAACAGGCAGAAGATTTACAGAAAAAAAATATCCCCTGTCAAAAAAAACAATCACAAACCAAAGAAGCAGGATAGGCTAGTAAAGAGAAGAAGAAACGACATCACTATCGGATCGTACACCCATGCGAACATCATAGGTATACGATTCAAGGGTGATGCTTATACATTCAAAGCAGCAAATATAACAATGCATAAGAGAGAGATGATTTTCCTGGAAAAAAAAAATATCATCTCCCAAAACTTTACATTTGACAGTTTTCCTCTCGACCTAGGACCTCAACAAAAATTATGACAAAACCAAGCAAATCTCATTCCAAGACAAAGAGAGAGAAATCAAGTTGGAAAACAGATATAGGAGTAAAGAGGACACAGTAAGTGACCTGTCTGCCATCTATGGGAGGTCAGGAACCCCACCCAGAATCCTCTTCTTCATTCAATAACGAAAACAATTAAAAAATTAATAAACAGTAGAAAATTTCACACAAAACTTTTCCACATATTCATTTTACAACTGAGTAGTTTGGAGTGAAAAAGTAAGTAAAATTCTCTCTCCCCCCCCCCCCCCCCCCCCCCCCCCCCACTCCCCGGAAGGACAAATTTGCCCTGCCTACAGAGAGAGACTCATACCCAGAACCTGCGGGTGACTAGCTGAGTATCATACAGTAAGACCATAAAGCCACTTGATAAATTACCTTTTTACCATGTAAAAAACATTTTTATGAAAATAATTCGTCCAAATTTATTTAAATAATTTTGGTTCTTAAAAATAAAAAAAATACATAAAACAAATAGTAACCATTTATAAAACAAAACCTGAAAATTCTAAAATTTTACTTTAAGGAGATAAAAATTGTAGTTGCTATAGTTAACTTTAAAAATCAACAATTAATTCACCATCACAAGAATTAAATAATACTTCAAAATCCTTAAAATGGTGTAATCTGGCATCAACTTTCATTTTCAAACAGTTTCAATGACATTTAAGTTTTGAAATGAGCAACTGATGTAATGCCTTTCGCTCTCACGAAGATCGTCGCCTTGGTTCCATATTCCTGTGTGAGTGTCTCCAATATTCGTCCTGTAGTTCCAGATTTCAAGTCCTCCGTATGAGACTACTGGCAAATCTAATTCAGATTTTTGTAAATAGTAGGCAGGTCTGTAAAAGCCAAATGCACTCACAGAGGAGCTGTAGACTTCATAGAGCACAGCAAACAAAGTCTGGATGAAGGTAGAAGCCAGTTCTTTGTCTTCTTTGAGAATCTCAGCACGGGAATCGCACTGCTCTACATTGGGGTCTGGCAGTTGAACTAGGAAGTATTAGATATAAATAAATAAATATATTTTTAAAAATCTAAATATATGAGATTATTTATAGCCCATTGTCCGCTTTATGTGTCCAATGGGCTTTTCAAGGGGTCCCAAACCAACTGCAACACTGAACACATAGTATACGACATGTAGCCTGTAAGGCAATTTATGAATTTGTATTTGGGCAGATACAATGATCAGGGGGTGAGAATGACTGGTCATAAAAAAAAAGAGGAAATTTTTCAGCGCGTAAATCAAGACCAATCCATGAAGAGGATAACCTATAAATTTGAATTTCATTAAGATTTACTGAGATGCAATCCAAAATAATGTGTCTCGCAGCAATTTCTGATACCACTTGGAGGAATTTTATGTATAAGGATTAAAATGTCAGTAAAGAGAATTTTAAAAGTATTCAACTTTGCGCTGCCTAAAGGAGGATTAAGATCTTTGACTAAAATCACAAGCTGAGTTTTAATATTGCAATATTGGACTACAGAGCTGTGACAGATAGGTGTAAGGAATGTCATTAAAAAATTTCTTCATAAAGCAATCTATCCAGAATTGCAGAAAAGGCTTATACAGGGTGTCCAGCAAATAGTGAAAGTATGAATAATATATTGGAACAATTAAGGTATATTCCATGTTTACATGCAAAAATGGGTTTCTGTTTAATTTTTAAAAAAATAAAAAACGAATTAAAAATGTCAATATTAAAAAAAATAAATCTAATAATAATAATAATAATAATAATAATAATAATAAATAATAATAATAATAATAATAATAATAATAATAATAATAATAATAATCTTTATTGTCCAAATTAAAGGCAATTCATGTGAGGTAAACAATGCTCAGTTTGGTTCATGGTATGAACATCAACACGTTTACATTACAGACACAGCCCTATACGAACATACACGCTTGCACATTGTTTTACACAGGTATACAAAAGAAATGAGCGTACATACATATTTATATATCAAATGTGTATATGATTTCCAGTTTTATCTGTATGAATTCTCACTTTTTAATGCAATAAGGATTGAAGTTGTCCAATCTCAAGAAAAGCCCTAATTTCACACTTTCCTCTAAAACTTTGATTTAAACCTGAAAAATCTGAATGTGCCACCCCCCCCCCCCCCCCCTCTCCCCTCAAACAAAAAAAACTCAAAGAAAACATGCTGTTTATACCGATTAAATCTGTTTAAGTCACAAGACTGTAGAGCCTATTTCCAAGGTCATATGGCAATCCAATCCAATCTAAGAGACTTTGTATTCATACCTTGTTGTCCCTGTGAAGCAGAATTGGTACCACCACTAGAAGCACCACTTGGAACACCAGTAACACCACTACTGGCAGCTCCACCTGCACCACCGACATTGGCCATCAGACTGTTCGTCTTCCTGACAACTGGCCTGGCGGTTCCCGTGTCTTCGTTGATCTGTTGCATGGAGTTAAGGTCAAGGACATATGACCTCCCCATGGTGGACAGATTCACTTCCTCTTCTCCAGCCTGGTAGGCAGCCTGCAAAAATGGATAGCATAGCAAGGGGTTGACAATGTGTGGGCATGAATCAGAATGAGAACACTATCACAAGCCCTCAAATATCCTGGATTGTCAAAAGCTACCAAAAAAAATAGGAGAAAACTAAATTTTTTTTGTAAATCAAAATTTACAAATTTATAAAGTGATATTAAACGTTTTTTTGTTTTGTATTTTTTAAAAAAGGATTATCTCTATCTCTAAATTTTGATAAATTGAGAATTATTTCCCTTAGAATCTCTCTTTGGAAGATAACTATTTCCTTGTGATTAAGCCTAAAATTGATAGTTACTTAAATAAATTCTTAAGTCAATGTTAAGTTTAAATTTCAATTTAAATCCTAAAATGAAAAAATCCGGAATTGAAAATTTGAATAAACGATTTTATTTTTAAAAAATCCTAAATATATATTTATTTTCCTCATATCTTTTACAAAAACCACCGCTATTACACTCTAGAATTTCAGTGACAAGTCGTTGACCTCAAAGAATCTCTGAGGCCACAGAAAAACACTGATATCCATACACATCAATGTGATTTTCTCAGACAGGTTTTTGAGTAGTAATAGTACAACTGTTTTGTGTTACCTATTGCATGTGTAGTGCCTTAAAGCACTTTATGGATCCTGTGTGTTGTATAAATCATTATATATTACATATCTGTGGTCCTTTAATTTGGCTCTGGAACTCGTTATTTGGGTTCACTATCAAAGCATGAACGACTATCATAGCTGCCAGTGGGAAATTTGAAAAAAGAGGAGGGGGGAAAACTTCCTACAAATCGGGGGAAAAACGAAGAAATTTACATAAAACATGAGTTTTGCCTCTATTCAAAATGAAAAATATTTCACATATGTCCATCAAGTCAACAGAGCACTAAAAGTCAGTAAAAATATGAGAAAAGAGTCTCTCAACTACGCCACAGAAAAGTGCAAATAGGTATTTTTTAGAGGCATTATGTGCATCATGGAAAGGATCACCATAAAAAATATCCAAAAGACGAGGAGCCAGTTTACTGGATTATCGAAAAAATAGCGCGGAAAATAAAAATAGCGAACTCTGCTAATTAGCGGACATCTGGCAATGCTTTCTATCCACTTGGCCAAATGATAAGCAGTTTAGTTGCATTTCTTCATACTTTTCTTCTATCCCAGCCGAATCCTTGCAAATTTAATGACTGAATGATGATGGCAATAATGATTATAATGATGCAAATGATGATGATAATATGATATTATGATGATGATGATGATGATGAGAATGATGACAAAAAAGACATTGATGATGAGGTCACCTCTACAATCTTGTTGTCGATGGGTGCGTACATGTGCCAGAGACCCCTGTCATCTTGCCATTGCCAGAAGGCACAGTCCTGGCAAATTCCTCCACCTTTCCTCAGTAGAGAATTCACTGAAAATATCCCATCTGTCGGCAGACGTGGTAACAGCTCACTGAAATCGACAAAAAATGATATCCAGTTCAAGGTAGTTCTTAACAGGCGTAAGGCTCAAGAGAGCCTGAATTTATTCCAGTATCAGAAGCCAGGAACCCCACACAGGTGGTAGAAGTAGTATAAGTAGTAGTAGTATAGTAGTAGTAGCAGTAAAAATGGTAGTGGCAGTAGTAGTAGTAGTTGTAGTAATTGTAATCATAGAAGTAGTGTTAGTAGATAAAGCCTTGTCATTTTTTGTAATCGCAATTCAGTCTTCTCAGACTTAATTTTTCAATGAACTTTTCAAAATTCTTTTGAAATTCTAGTTCTTTGAATCAACTATTTTACGACCATAGATGCAAATTTATGACCATCTACAACCTTTAGGACCAAGACGTCAAATTTATGACCTCGCTGGACACCCTGAGCATGGTCAGTGAGTGAAGGGGTGAGAGTTCTCTCAAAAATTCTGCCTGGCTTTTTGGCAGTCTAATACTGTAAGAGCGCTAATAGAACACAAGACACTATATCGAATGGAAACTCATTTACATTTTGCTGTCCAGAGGGGAATAATAAGTGCAGTATTGTTGAAATAATCGACCATGATAAAATGTACAGCATAAAATGCATTTAAAAAAAAATATTTTAAAAATAAATGAATATAACAGCTTAAAAAAAAAAAACCAAAAAAAAAGCACTGAAGGTTAAGAAGTTTCAGGCTCAAAACCCTTCTTCAGCCAACAACAAATGAAAAAAAAACACAATGAAAAAAAAGTCAAAGTCAACAAATCAAAAAATGTAATTGAAAAGAACCAAAGCTTACCCAATCAGACTGACAATTTCGTACAGTTCCTGTGGAGTCCTCGATACAAGCTGTGGAGTAAACAAGTTTGGTATCATCATAAACATTTTGGGATTGGATGACGTTTGGTTGTTTGTTTGTTTTTAAGGGTTTTACAGCGCTTGCAACACATTTAGGTCATATCAGTGCCAGTAAAAAGGAAGAAAATGGGATAGTCAAAAGTTCTAGAATTACAATTAAAGCACAAAGGAAAAGTTAAGACAAAGGGGAAGTGGTTCAAATAGGAAACAGATGTAGATTCCAAGAGCACACTATCAAAAAACTTAGTTTGAGATCACCTAAAAGTCTCATCCAGACACAAGCACAGGTCCCTACTAAGAGGAATACACTCAAATGTTTACAAATCATATATAATATTTTAACAAAACATAATACAGTGAATAACAGAGAGATGATTTACAAGACAAAAAATATCATCTCCCATATCATAGTTTCTCCCAAAACTCTACCTATACATTTGACGGTTTCCTTCCCAGCCAGGAAGATTTCGCGAGCAATCCACCTAAGTGCCTTTTTTGACATTGCCTAAAAATCCTATCCAGGCAAAAACAAAGGATCATGCACTCAGATGTTTACAAAGTCCACAATATACTCAGAACTAATAGATATAAAAGTACATAACTGTGAGTTGATTTACAAGTAAAAATAAATCATCCTCTAAAATTAACAATATTTCCTGCAAAGTTTGAGATCACCTAAAAGTCTCATCCAGACCCAACCACAGGATCTCACTAATAGGAACACACTCAAATGCTTACATTATTTATTCAAATCAACAAAAATAACAAAACATAACAGAGAGATGATTTACAATTTTTATTTTTGATGAATTTGTAAGAACGTAGTTGCTGTCTGCAAATTTTCTGTATTACAAGGGATGCAGAGTAGTATGATTTCCATACTTACAATCACGAGAACATTTTAAAAGTTTTTAGAAAGTTAACAGCACTGGTAGAATAAGCCATAACACTATGCCATCATTACACCAATAAAAATGTATCTTACTTCAAAACAACCATCGCCACTTTCAGCAGAGCCTGTCAACAGATACCTCAGGGTTTCAGCTATTTCTGAAATTTAATAAAAGTAAAAATTTACCATTCTGTTTTGAAGAGTTGTGACACTTTATGGTATTATTAGCACCAGGAAAATGAAAGGTGATGGGATAAAAGAACATATGTCTAAAATTTATAAGTGTCTGCAGATTTTTTTAACACAATACAAAGCAAAAGTAAGTCAGTAGTAATTTATATCTAGGCAGGATATTCTTAATTTTTTTTCCCAGGACGATGGAAGAAAAAAAGATCCCCACCAAAAAAGGATACTTCAAAATAGCTACAGTGAAACCATTTGAGGCAAAACAATACAAAACAAATATTTTGGGTAAAACCTTTTATTTACACAGGAATGAAATTTTTAAAAAAAATATATAAATAAATTTTTAAAAAGGAAGAAAGAAAGAAAAAGAAGAAAGAAAAAGAAAAAAGAAAGAAAAAGAAAAACAAATGCATTCTCTGAAAATATGAGGGTTAAAAATTTTTCTTTTTTTTCTTTTTGCATGGATGACAAATGATTTTTGAAAAAACATAGAGGAATTGATTCATATAGGGAACAAGTGTAGATTCCAAGAATGCACCATCGATGTACTTAGTTTGAAATCACCTAAAAGTCTCATCCAGACATAAGCACAGGATCACACTAAGAGGAATGCACTCTATAACAGAGAGATGATTTATAAGGAAAAAAAATATAATCTCCCAAATCTAATACTTAATATTTGACTGTTTCCCGCTCAGCTGAGGACTTCAGCAAGGGGCATGACAATACCGAGTAATCCCATTCCAAGACAAAGACAGAAAGCAACTCGGAAAACATAAGAGGATAGAAGTCATAGAAAGTATCCTTCTGCCCATCATAGGAGGTCAAAGGACCCCATCCAGCCACTCCAATGAGAACAACGAACCGGCTGAGAGCAGTGACATATATTGTAAAACTGCTGGTGCAAAATAGATGCCTAACAAGCCAGTTGCAATCTATTTGATGATGGAATTTGGTTGCATTTGGGATTATAAGGGGACTAAATGAAGCATGGTAAAGCCCACTGAGCATGGGGTATCTGTGGAAATGCATTACATAGAAATAATTGTGAATTTCTTTTTTCACAAGACATAAATAAATTATAACTCAAATCAAACATACATATTAGAGATGCTCTTCGAGAAAAAAAAAAATCATTGATGTAATATTTGGATGCCTGCATTGCATTATAATTTCTTTTCAAATAGAACAAAAAGGTTTTAAGTTCTTACTTTGTTTGAGTAGAATGACAGCCAGATCGGGACAGTTGGAACACATGACCACCAACATACGGATGACAGTGATGAACACGCTGGTGTTGATGACAGGGGGACTCATCATTAACTGGAGGGATAAAAGACAAGAGTCAAATATGTCAGGGACATTCCGATAGAAGATTCAAATCTGAAGACATGGATATGGAACAGTGTCTGACAAACTTACTGACTACCCTTTATGCCGGCCGGCATGTAGCCCTTTGGGCTCTCCCACAGCTGAGGCCAATATCTTAGGTTCGGCCACTATTGCAAGTATTTCTCAGACGCAAGCTCTTTCTTACCCCCTCAGGTGTCCAGACAAAGCAGTAAGGAAAAAACAAAAAAAAATCATCCCCCTCCCCCCCAAAAAAAATCAACCTGCCTGGACTGAATGGTAATCAGGAGGTCTAAGGTTTGATCCCAAGTCATCATTTCTTGGCATAATTTTATCCTCGTAATTTTCTTTCTGGCACTGTTTTAATATATCCCTTTCACATGTCTATCTTATACCAGAGTCTGCTCCCAACTTTTTCACTTTAATAATAAAAAAACAAAGAAGACCAAAATACAATACCTATGTACATGTTGGCACAAGACAATGACAACCTCTCAATTTGCCCCTGTATGATTATGAGCCCCAAACTGGGTTGAAACAGATTCAATAGTCATTTAAATTAGAATCTATAGCGCATATCTAAAAGTCTCCAATTAAAATCCTCCTTCATAGTCAATCCCCAGCCATCAAAATCCTTCCTTGGTCCTGGTGGTAACTGCCAGATCATTTGTAACCCATCAGATCAATCTGGTATCATGTCGGGATGTTACCCAAATGATACAGAAAATGACATAATCAGTCGGATGGTGAAAAGGTTTGAACTGAAATATTGCCAAGTTTAGTTAGAAGGTCAATTTTAATCCAAAATGAGTTCTTGTCATAAATGATTAAATCAACCCTTTTTGTACATCTTCAGGGAAATATCAAAGCTTAATTTCACTTCTAAATATTTTTAACAGCTAGTCGAGTTGGAAAAGTATGAAATTTGAAAAAAGTTGCTGGATACCTTTCCCATACATCTGACCATAACTTCATGAAAAATTACCAGATTTACATCAAATAAATCTTTCAGAAAACCCAAAAAATGCAAATCCAAAATTTTCACTTTCCAACCAATTATATCATGCACTGACACAAATGCCAAGGGATGAACTTCAAATTTAAAATCATCAGATTATAATATATTAAAACAAATACTTCTATGAGGAACTCAACAGCAGCCTACTTGAAATTTTTTAAAAATCGTAGCTCCAAGGAAAGAAAAAGAAAAAGTCACTATAAAGTTAACTTTGCAGAATAATAATTTGCCCTTATCATTATCCAAAAATGCTCCACAGTCCTCAAAAATAGGTTCCAAGGTATTAAACTTTCCTTTTAGACAAGATTTATTGAGTCAAAGACGTGTATGCAGTTCTGTAGACAGAGCGAAAACTTCGTAATTTTACGAATTTTTCGTAGAACTGGGCAGGACTGGGAACTTAAAGGCCTCTCAGCAACAAAACAAATAAAAGCTTAACCCAACTCATATTATTTTATTATAAAATTCATATTTTATGCTGCATTTTAAATGTTCACAGTTTTTCAAATAGCACCACATAAATGACTTGACTTTTTTTTTAAAAATTGAAAAAGAAAGGATATGCAATCTTAAAGTATAAATACCACAATTTAATCACAAACTGTATTTGTAGTGTCAGCTACATCATTTTCCCATCATTTACACGTTTATAATAATTCTGCTATTGACCATATGTAAGAGTGAATTTTATAATGAATATTGCATGTCATGTCTAGTGTACGCCTAGAGCTATATTGTATGGGACACATACTATACAAATTATTATCATTACCAGTATTATTACTATTATCATTAGTATTATTACTGTCATTTTGATTATTATTATTATTTATGTCATCATTATTGTTACTATTATCATTATAATTGGATTCAGAAGTCTGATGTCATGCCGCCAGGCAACGGTGGCCATCTTGGTTCTAAACAAAGAAAATAATTACTTTTTATTCTTCATGCTGGCTAGAACTTTTCATATGCCTTGTGATCAGAATGTGTAAAAGTCAAAACGTGATCAAATTTTTATTTTTTTCCCCTCTGAATACGCTTTTATGCTCGCCGGGGAAATATTTCATACGGGCGTCCGCCATTGTTCCGATAGTTTAGAGCCAGTGTTACGAGGTTACCATGCGTCATTAGGAAGGAAGTGACGTTACGACTGTTGAAGAGCATTGTTATTATCATTATTATCTCAATCAATCAAACAAAATACCATATGAGACTATTGGTGAGATTTCTTCATGAATATATCATTTAAAATATTTTTTAAAAGAAAAGCATCCAAGGTGTTCCTTACCAGTTGTTGGATGTTGGTCAGCAGGTCATGTACGGCTATCTCCTTCAGCAGACGTTGATCACATTGGAAGTTGTCCACAAGACGGGCAAAACACAGACACACACTTTCTACGGACTTGCTGTCCTGAAAAAGTAACAATGGATAATGAATGAATAGCAAGAAGGCATGCAACGCGTGTCTTGCTTCAAGAGGTGTTACGGTGCTTGCCACACTATTAGGTCATTTCAGTGATAGTAAAAAGGAAGATGGTGGAGAAAAAGATGTAGATTAGAAGCGAAAAGCACCACAAAAGAAATAAAAGCTTTAAGAGGTGTTACGGTGCTTGCCACACTATTAGGTCATTTCAGTGATAGTAAAAAGGAAGATGATGGAGGAAAAGATGTAGATTAGAAGTGAAAAGCACCACAAAAGAAATAAAAGCTTTAAGAGGTGTTACGGTGCTTGCCACACTATTAGGTCATTTCAGTGATAGTAAAAAGGAAGATGATGGAGATAAAGATGTAGATTAGAAGTGAAAAGCACCACAAAAGAAATAAAAGCTTTAAGAGGTGTTACGGTGCTTGCAACACTATAAGGTCATTTCAGTGTTAGTAAAAAGGAAGATGGTGGAGAAAAAGATGTAGATTAGAAGCGAAAAGCACCACAAAAGAAATAAAAGCTTTAAGAGGTGTTACGTGCTGCCACACTATTAGGTCATTTCAGTGATAGTAAAAAGGAAGATGATGGAGATAAAGATGTAGATTAGAAGTGAAAAAGCACCACAAAAGAAAAAAAGCAAGACAAGCAATCCACTGATTTGCCTATTTGACATTAACTAAAAGTCCCATCCAGGCACAAGAAAAGGATCCCGCTATGAAGGATACACTCAAATTTTACAAAGTATGATATAAAAAAAACCCCAAAAACTAGAACTTTTATATAGTGCAATATCCACTACATGTGCTAAAAGGGTCCCTGACAAACAGCAACAAGTAACATGTAGAATGAGACATGACGCCTGTTGGGCGATATTACAATTTTTCTGACAGTGCTGTTGAGACAGGTACTCATTTTACACCTTAGTACGGAGAGAGACAGTGAGTAAAGAGTCTTTTCCAAGGACTCAACTGTGCGCTAAGCGAGGCTCGAACCCAGGACCTTCCGATCCGAAAGAGAGTTTCATACCACAAGACCACATAGCCGCACATATATTCAAAACAAATGATTGTAATAGTATATAACAGACGATTTACTTTTTAACCATCTTTATATGGTATATCTTGGCCAAGGTAAAATAAAATGATCCCATTCTAGAATAAGGATACAAGAATAAGGAATAAAGACAGGTGGTAAGGGTAGATGATATAGAAGGGGATAGAAGAGGTAGCTGGACTGTGGACAGATGAGGAATCCATCAGAGGCGGATACTTAGCGTTCCCATGACCTATGGGGAATTCAATCCACCACAATGTCCAAAGAGAAAAAAACACACATGTAGATTCTGAGAGCAAACTATCAGTGGTAAGGTTAAATGATGTAGACAGAGATAAAAGAGGTAGCTGGGCTGTGGACAGATGAGGAATCCATCAGAGGTGGATACTTAGCGTTCCCATGCCCTATGGGGAATTCAATCCACCACAATGTCCAAAGAGAAAAAAACACACATGTAGATTCTGAGAGCAAACTATCAGTGGTAAGGTTAAATGATATAGATGGAGATAAAAGAGGTAGCTGGGCTGTGGACAGATGAGGAATCCATCAGAGGTGGATACTTAGCGTTCCCATGCCCTATGGGGAATTCAATCCACCACAATGTCCAAAGAGAAAAAAAAAATCATCTAACCAGTCAGTTGATCTGAGTGTGTTATGTGACTTACTGAATGGCTGAGTCTCCCACTGAGCAGGGACAGGGAATCCCTCATATAATGGAACTCGTCAGACGACATGGACTGAACACAGTTGGCAGTGATGTTGAGGGCTCTTCTTTGGGCAATGATGCTGAAGAAATCCAGGAACATGAGGCAGGCTGAAATACCACCCTGAAATAAAACAAAATTGCAAATTGGTTTCAATAGTCTGATGTCACGTCCACCCAGCAACGAGCAGCTTGGTTCTAAAAAAAACAAAATCTGTACTTTTTACTCTTCATGCTGGCTAGAACTTTTTCACATGTCATGTGATCAGAATGTATAAAAGTCAAAACATGATGAGATTTATATTGTCTTTCTCCTCTGGATACACTTTTATGCTCGTCGGAGAAGTATTTCATAAGGGCGTCCGCCATTGTTCTGATAATTTAGAACCAGCTCCTAAGTTACGATGCGTCATTACGAGGGAAGTGACGTCACGACTGTTGAAGCCTATTGGTCATTAAAACTTAATGAAAATGAAAGTTGATGTCAAGGCTACCGCATGTGTTATTAACCAAAAAACTAGAGGGACCTAAATGAGACAATACAATGGAGAGAAAGATAAAGGGAGGAAATGTGACTCATAAATAAGGTAACAACACTAAACAAATGACGTTTGGGCCTTTGGCCTTTTTCAAGTAAATATAAAATATTTCGTGAAAAAGGCCAAAGGCAGAAATGCCGTTTGTTTTGAGTTGTTCCCTCTATGAGTCACATTTCCTCCCTTTATCTTTCTTTCCGTTAAATGTGTTATTTAATCCTTGTAAAGGTAACTTGTTGACTTTTAGAGTTAATAGGGACTACAATTTTTATCTCCTCGTAGGAATGATGATCGTGATGATTATGATGTTATGTTGATGATTATACTAAGGAAGGTAGTGAACATGATGTGACCGTCGCTGTAGTGTTGATGATGTGGTTTTGGCATACCTGTCTACTTGAACATTTCAAAATCAGTAGCCAACACAAAATTCATCAGTAATAAATGGTACAATTTTAGTAATACTCCCCCAATCAACAACAAAAAAGAAAAACAATAGTGCATATCTACAAAGCTATCATGGGCGTGAACTGAGCAGTAGCCTTTATAACTTTAAGGGAACATTTTTTTTTCTTCTTTCTTTGATAACTGCGGGACTTAAAATAAAAAAAATAATTGTTTTTTTTCTCTCTAATACTACGACCAAATGAAATCAAAATCCGTAATATTTCTTCCATTTCCGTATGTCCGAAATTGTTACCTAATTTCCGTAACAATTACGGGCGATCCGTAAAAGTAGGCAGGTATGTTTTGGTCATATTTTTTATCTACACCGTCGAAGGTAGTGAAGGTGATGTGACCATCGTCGTAGTGATAATGATGTGATTTTAGTTGTATTTTTGACATACTCAGATTTTTTTTTTTTTACAGTCTCGTGAAATTCAAGGAGTTTTCAGGAGACTGACGGGGTAATATCAAAACCAAGGAGTTTCCAAGGAATCCTGGAATTCAAGAAGGCCGCACAGGAACCCTGGGGGATGGCTCAACATTAACTTTTGGGGATGGCTCAACATTAACTTTTGGGGATGACTCAACATTAACTTTTGGGGATGGCTCAACATTAACTTTTGGGGATGCCTCAACGTTGACTTTTTCCTTTAGAGCTACTTGACATTCTTGTTACCTTTTACCAAAAACTTTCAAAATACATTTTTTTTAACAACAAAAAACAATAACAAACGAAGAACCCGCAACAAAAACAGGGGTAGATATTGCCATAATAAATACTTGGATACTCACGGCTTGCAGGACAGTTTTCCCATGTCTCTTGGACAAAGTCTCTAGAGCGGAGAGAGACTGTTCAGCCACATCGATACAATTTATCACTTGAAGCTGAAAGCCAAACATCGACAAAACATTAGATCAAATGATATACAATACCAACACCATCCCAAGTCTACAAAGAAAGTCAATGGCCCTATTAGACCACACACACACAGACTCCATTAACCATTATTTCCTGATAAAGAAACAGAGGATGTTTTATGTTTTTAAGGGTTTTACGGCGCTTGCAACACATTTAGGTTATACCAGCGCCAGTAAAAAAGAAGAAAATAGGAAAGACAAATTCTATAATTACAATTGCAACATCCAAGAAAAAGCAAAACAAAGGGGAACTGGGAACAAATAGGGAACAGATGTAGATTCCAAGAGCATACCATCAATGTACTTAGTTTGAGATCACATAAAAGTCTCATCCATTCACCAGTACAGAATCCCACTCAAATGTTTACAGAATACATAATAGAGAGACGATTTACAATGAAAAAAGTATCATCTTCCAAAGCTAACACTATAAATTTGACTGTTTCCCTTCCAGCCAGGGTATCTGGCAGAGCCAGGACAAAACCAAGTAATATCATCCTAAGACGGAAAGCATGAATGACTATGTGGTTAAAGACAGTAAGAGTGATAATACAATGACATGTAACTCGTACTGCAGTGACTGAAAATTTGGATTTCTGTGGCCAGATGAAGCAGTAAATGCGAATACAAAGTAAAGTGCTCTGGGGAAGTAAAAGTTCATGTTTACTTCTTAGAATATTATCAATTTCTCACAGACCAGACGAGGGACTAACCTTTTCTAAGAAGATGGCCACACCTTCCACCACGCAGGCCGAGGATCGAGGCAGAGCCTCCATCATATATGTGAGGGCCCTGCTGGCGTGAATCATCATCTCAAAATTGTGCTCCATTTGGAGTAGCTGGATGAGAGCTGGGACCACCAGCTTAATGGGGAAACCCACCAGACTGTCTTCATTGCCCATCACAAGAATCTACAGGAGGGGAAGAAGGAAAAAAAAAGGTTTAAATTAAATCTTTAAGGGCCAAAATCTAATAATAATGATGATGATAATAATAATAATAATAATAATAATAATAATAATAATAATAATAATAATAATAATAATAATGGTGATGATGATGATGACAATCTATTCTTTACAAAAAAAATAAGGTTGGGGATTAACATTGTTCCATACAGCACACGCTTTAGCACAGAATTACTGGCAAAAAAATCTTTAAAAAATGTGAGTTTTGTACCTAAACGTGTCACATTAATATGGACATGTGCTCTTTCATTAAATTCATGTATACAAGCATTCCTCTCCCTGTCCCCCATTTCCTCTCCCTCTTTTGCATACACATACACACACACAAACACAACCACACACGGAGAGAGGGGAAGGGGAAGGGAATAAAAAAAGAGAGAGGGGGAGAGAGATAGATAGAGAGAGAGAGAGAGGGAGGAGAGAGAGAGAGAGAGAGAGAGAGAGAGAGAGAGAGAGAGAGAGAGAGAGAGAGAGAGAGAGAGGGGGGGGGGAGAAAGCGGGGAGAGAGAGAGAGACAGAGAGATAGAGAGGGACAGAGACAGAGAGAGAAAGAGACAGAAAGAGAGAGAGAGAGAGAGAGAGAGACAGAGAGATAGAGAGGGACAGAGACAGAGAGAGAAAGAGACAGAAAGAGAGAGAGAGAGAGAGAGAGAGAGAGAGAGAGAGAGAGAGAGAGAGAGAGAGAGAGAGAGAGAGAGAGAGAGAGAGAGAGAGAGAGAGAGAGAGAGAGAGAGAGAGAGAGAGAGAGAGAGAGAGAGAGGTGGGAATGGAAAAACTAAGACTGCTAACCAGTAGGTATTTATCCAATCAAAATACGGGATTAGCGACATCCCCGCAAGCACCCTGAGACAAATATAGCTGGTTGGTTACAAATAAGAAAATAAATGAAGTTGATGTTACTCTGCTCTTTATCATTCTTTTTTTATAGACCGTTTTGTTTGTTTTGTTTTTAAGGGTTTTACGTCATTGCAACACATTAAGGTCATATAAGCGCAAGTAAAAAGGAAGAAAATATGATAGTAAAAAGTTCTAGAATTACATTTAAAGCACCCAAGAAAAGGTAAGACAAAGAGGAATTGGTTCAAATAAAAAACAGGTGTAGATTCCAAGAGGATACTATCACAGTACTTAGTTTGAGATCACCTAAGTCTCACCCAGACACAAGAACAGGTCTCAACTAAGAGGAACACACTCAAATGTTTACAAATCATATATAATATGTAAACAAAACATAACAGAGTATAAGAGAGAGATGATTTACAAGACAAAAAATATCATCTCCCAAAACCATAACTATACATTTGACTGTTCCCCTCCCAGCCAAGGACTCTGGCCAGGACAAAACTAAGCAATCTTATTCCAAGACAAAGACGGAAAGCAATTGAAAACAGATACAGTGGGATAGAAGACAGAACAAGTATCTCCCTGCCCACTCTGGGAGGTCGGAACCCCACCCAGTTTTTAGACCGCTACGTGCGTGTTGAAATCGAAGATGTCAGGGATTCGCTTGTGTATAAGAAAACAAATAGGAAGAACTAAAGCCTTTATATATAGTGCAAAATCTACTAATATGCTCAAAGCGCTTTCCTAGTGGTTCCAAGCTAACAGCAAAACTCAACATTCAGGACAAGACATTACACTTGTTTAGTGCTTTTTTCCAATTGTTACCATCCAGGTACTAATTTCAGAGAGAAATTGGTGAAATTATTTTAGGCAGAAATTAAAATGACCAACATGAATTGCAGAAGGACCTTAAGTAAAATAAGTCAACCAAATAATGACATTGTCATCCAAAGCTACCTGGCACATTTCCATGAGAGCAGACAATTGTTGGGCCTCGTCCCCTGTGGCTTGCAGACTCTGGAGTAGGTGTTGGACTTTGGTTACTGTTTCAGTCAGGAAAAGGGAGGGGGGTTGGGGCGAATAAATTTTAAAACTAATAAAAGCAATATTTCACTCAATTCATCTTAATCACGAGTCTTTCAACACAAAATCAAATTATCAAAACCATATTTGACAGAATAAAATCCAGAATTAAATTTTGATATTTGCCTCAGGTACTAGTTCAAGACCTGAATATGGTGTGAAAAAATGAGTAAAAAGCCAATACTATCCTAAGGACATATCTTTGCTCACAGTAGGACACCAAAATTTGACAAAACAAGTAGCAAGCCTCATGCAACTCAACCACAAAGCTGCACCCTTTGAATGGCTAAAAACTTTCATAGCTTTATTTGTGAGACAGTTGTATAGTTATTGGTTATTGTTCTGCTACTTACAACTGGTGAGCATTTCTTTAACTTCATATCATCTTTATACACATAATT
This sequence comes from Berghia stephanieae, assembly GCF_034508935.2. Lineage (NCBI taxonomy): Eukaryota > Metazoa > Mollusca > Gastropoda > Nudibranchia > Aeolidiidae > Berghia > Berghia stephanieae. Next base: position 14,198,327 of record NC_088369.1, read on the forward strand.
TTGTGCGGCTATGTGGTCTCGTGGTATGACACTCGCTTTCGGATCAGAAGGTCCTGGGGTCGAGCCTCGTCTGCGCATGGTCGAGTCCTTGGAGAAGGATCTTTACCCACATTCTCTCACCGTACTCAGGTGTAAAATGAGTACCTGGCCGTTAACAGCATTGTCTCTGTCCGAAAAAATTGTAACATCGCCCAACAGGCGTCATATCCCATCCTAAATGTTAAATGTTGCTGTTGACCAAGGACCCCTTGTACAGCGCTTTGAGCACATTTAGTGGATATTGAGCTATATAAAAGCTCAATTTAAAAAAACAATTTTAACTGTAACATCTAAAGTAAAATCATTGGAAAGCCGATGGTGTGTGATGCTTAGCCACTCATCTTTGGATTGGAAGGTCTCATTTTATATCCTGGTGGCGGCGCCAACATTTTTTCAGGTTGTCTTCGGATTTTAATTAACGTTTGTAATGAAAAACTTGGCTGTGTAACCATATAATATGTTGATAAGACATTTTTAGCTACATCGACAATCAAACAAACAAACAAACAATAACACATATAAAGAGAAAAGAAAAGAAGAATACTCACATGTTCCACCACTCATGGTTCTGTGTAACAGCTGATGCATTCGAGGGCCCAAGGCTCCAAACAGATGAGAGGGCAGTCCTCTGGCCTCTAACAGGGCTGTCAAAAAAATAAAAATTGATAGTTTGAATTTAAAATTCTGAGAAGAGATGGCAGACAGAAGAAAGAGGAACTGAAAAAGGTAGAAGAGTTTTACTTCAAACAATGGTGTGATGATGATGAGTGGGTGGATTTTCTTCAATCAATTAAAAAATTATCCATGCATGTGCAAAGTCACTCAAAAGATAGAAAAAACAAAGCACAATAATTTAAGACCAATCCTACAATTCACCAGAGGTCAGTCAAGTAAATCTGATTTCTGATTGAATTATTCTTTTTTTTTAAATTCTTAACTCTTTCAAATAGAATATAAGTATAAGTAAGAGAGAATGAAAAAAAAAACAAAATCAAACAAAAAAACAAAACAAGATATGAACTCCACCACTTCCCATTATGTTTCAATGCCACATTCATGTATCATCAGGGTGAACCAGGTGCAGAAAAATAAATTTATAATTTGTAGTCAAAGTAATTAAAATGTCAAAATTTGGAGGGTTTCTCTCTCTTTTTTTTTCTCCCAATCTCCTCAATACTATTTTAATCACCTAATCAAATCTTACATATAATGTGTGATGGTCTGAAATAAAGTGTCGGGTGTCGCATTGACTTTTTCCAGGGCTGCCAAAACTCCTCCCTCCTATCTTGTCTATTATTATTTTCATCTGATCCCCGAGAGACCATGACATTGTATGTTGATCTCCCGGCTCTGCTTGAATTACATCGAACACATTTGCATCAACATCAGCATTCGTCGGCAGTAGTTGCTCTTCATTCTCTCCCTCTCTCTCTCTCTCTCTTATCTTAAGATGCCATCAACTGGGCATTCCATTAAGGAATATAGATAATCCATCAAACAACCATCTGATCCTGGGCATTCCAAGAAGGAATATAGATGATCTATCAAACAACCATCTGATGTAAACAGGAATTGCTCATATAGTCCAAAGAGAGCAAATTAGGAGTTACTCATCTCGACAGGGAAAAAAAAGCAACTAAATTACCTGAAGCGGAGTTTGAACCTGGGACCTTACGGGTCATATCATAGTCAGTGCTTTTTTTCTTCAACTAGGTAGATGTGGATACCGTGATTTATTTTCATATTGAGCAAACAGAGATATCAATAGCAGAGCATCTTGCAACTAATGCCTGCTCCATTGGTGTGGAACGTTCACTAGCTGGTCAATCAGGGAGTGAACATTACTGCACTGCGAAATGCCAGGTAAGCTAGCCTTTCTGTTCCAGTTCCAGAGGGGACTGGATATCATTGGTCTGTCAATCAAGCCTTTTTTGTTAACTACGATTAGGGGATTTCATTGGTTGGAAAACAAACAATTTCGTTGGACCAGAAACTTCACTTTGACTTTTGATTAAGTTGGTGATTACAGGTTTTTTGGGTTTTTTTTTGCTAAAACATATGTTGTTATGATGAGTTTATTTTTTACTAATGATATACAGGATATAAAAATTGTGACTTTGACTCCATGTACCTCTAGAGAGGATGTCGCTATAAGTGGGGCTGTGCAGTATTTTGAAAACTTACTACAGCATTTTACTCAAAAAAAAAAAAAAAAGAAGAAAAAAAAATTAAGAAGATGGCTCTTTACATGTACACAAACTTCAGGGATTCAATTTTTTCTCCCATGTGGCACGTTTTGTCGAGTCACAACATATGTTTTTTTTCATGTTTTTCAGGGTTTTACGGCGCTTGCAACACATTTAGGTTATATCAGCGCCAGTAAAAAGGAAGAAAATGGGATAGTAAAAAGTTCTAGAATTTCAATTAAAGCACCCAAGAAAAAGTAAGACATAGGGGAACTGGGGACAAATAGGGACCAGATGTAGATTCCAAGAGCACACCACCAATGTACATAGTTTGAGATCACCTCTAAGTCTCACTGGACACAAGCACAAAATCCAACAAAGAGGAATACACTCAAATGTTAACATTATACATTGAAAATAACAAATATAATAATACATAACAGAGAGATGATTTAAAAGGAAAAAAATATCATCTCCCAACACAATAACTGTGCATTTGACTGTTTCCTTCCCAGCTAGGACTCCGGCCAGGGCCAGGACAAAACCAAGTAATCTCATTCCAAGACAAAGACAGAAAGCATGTTGGAAAACAGTTATAAGGGGATAGAAGACGCAGTATACACCCCCTGCCCACTATGGGAGGTAGGAACCCCACCCAGGTCACAACATATATTACCAAATTAATGTGACAAATGACAGCCTTACCCTGTAGTCTGTTCATATCTGAGTCATCTGATTCATTGTCAGGTCCAGCACCTCCCACAGCCCCCAGCAACAAACTAGATCCTGGAATTCAAATAATTAAAAAAAGAAAAAAAAAAGCTTCTTACATCATCAAAGAAGAATATTTGAGAGCAGGCAGAGGTGCTAGCCACATTTCTGGTGTTTTATGGGATTTATAGCGCTTGAGACAATTTAAGGTCTTTTCAATAGTGGGATAAACAAAAGATAATTGATTTGAGTTTAGATGAACTTAAAGAGCCCTCTTTGTCTGTAAAAAATTTTTTTTAAATGGGAAGACAAGGCAACAAGTGAGGGGCAGCATCTTATATTCGGATATAGTTATTCAAAATACCCGCGCGGTCACTGACTATGCTTATCATCGCTTGACTTGTCGGGGTCAGTGTGATTTCAGCGGTGCGGTCCATTGCTTCGTACCAGAAAGGTACCGGGTTCGATCACCCGCTGCTGCGCTGTGTGGCCTTGAGCAAGTCACCTCGCCCTATCTCAATTTGCGGCGCTGCACTGCGGCTGATGCCTGGGTTATTCCAGTCTTCCCTTGGAATAGACCCTAGAGACAAATTTCCGCTATGGGATGAATGAGGGAATTTTTTTTCTTTAACCCATTGCGGCCCAAATTGCCCGATATCGCCCACCAGGTACCCAGCATCTTTGAACCCGTAAACTAAAAACGTGTGTGGAACCACTTCTTTTTATTTAGAAAACGAAAACAATTCGTTTGTCTGCTGTGATTTTTTTGAAGTTTGTCGACCAAATCAGTTGTGGTAACGTCCTTTTTTTTCTTTTTTTTTTGCTGGAATGGCGTTTGAATTCCTCAATCTCGGGCGTGATCAGCGTTATTTTATTGGATAGTGACGATGTTAGTGCTCATTCAGACACTGAATTAGACATTGAGTTTGAGTTGGATGCGAATTTTGATGACATTGACAATGGATTTCATGTTTTAATTTTATTGCATATTTTTCAACTTTAATTTTTTTTTTTTCAAATCAAAATTCAGTAGAATTACTTTAAACCAAAATTTTGGGGACCTTCTAAACCATTTTGGTTTAAAGACATTTTGGTTTAAAGTTCCCGTTTTGCGATGTTTTTCAAGTGTAGTAACTTTTTAAGAAATTTGCTCATTTAATCGTATCATGGGTTTCCCTTTAAAAGTAGTTGTTGAATAAATGCCGTCTTCGTAACCACTACATTTTTTAAAAATTATTATTATTATTTTATTCTTTTTTTGTTTTTTTTTGTGTTTTAAAAATATTTTTGGGGGTTTTCGTTTTCAATTCAAAATTGTTGAAAGAGTTGAGTTCGGGATGCCGTGTTTTTTACATATCTATGCATTTCAGACCATCATTTAATATCTTTTGGCATCAGAGGGGGGACAGTACACGACACAAAAACAAAAAAAATAGTTGTTTCGAGAGATTTGAAGAAAATTGACATAGAATTATTTAAAGCGGACCTCTCTCACTCTCTAACTACACATTGTGAGAAAGAAGTGACTGGTGACAATTTTGATAAAGCAGTTATTAGTGTTATGGATAAGCACGCACCTCTCACAACAAGATCTGTGAACATCAGAAAAGAATCACCATGGTACAATTTGGAGGTAAAACGTATAAAGAAAGAGAAAAGAAAAGCGGAGAAGAAATGGAAAAAATCTGGCCTGACAACTGATAAGGAAACTTACATATCATTCAAACATAGACTCAAAGAGGCGACAATTAAGGCAAAGCGTATCTACTATCTTGATAAAGTTGATAACATAAAAAGTCCGAAGGAGTTTTATAAAATCTCAAATAAGCTTCTAGGCAAAGAGATCAAAACAAGCCTGCCACACCACACTGACGACAAGCAACTCGCGGACTGCTTTGTAGAGTATTTCATGAATAAAATAACGATACGGAGTGAACTTGACACAGACGAAACAGAAGCAGAATATACCTCTTTTTATGGTGAACCCTTAACATCTTTCAAAGAAATTTCAATAAATGACACAAAGAAAACGATTCTCTCTAGTCCTAGCAAATCATGTAGGCTCGACCCTTTACCAACATCCCTTTTGAAGGAGTGTATTGATGAACTTGCACCTTACATCACTGAATTGATTAATCAATCATTAAGGGAGGGAGTTGTTCCAGAAAGCTTCAAGAAAGCATTGGTGAAGCCATTGTTGAAGAAAGCGGGACTTGACAGTGATAATTTTAAAAACTTTAGGCCTGTATCAAATCTACCATTCATTTCCAAAATTCTAGAAAAGATTGTACTAAAACAACTTTCTTGTCACGTGAAACATAATAACCTCGATGAGTGCTTTCAATCGGCCTATCGGCAAAATCATAGCACAGAAACAGCATTGATGAGAATCACAAATGACTTGCTGCAAATTATTGATCAAGGAAAAACCACCATCCTTAGTCTTCTCGATCTTTCGGCGGCCTTTGACACCATCGACCATGCCATACTACTTCGAAGGCTACAAGTTACTTTCGGCATATCGGGCACTGCTCTAAACTGGTTTGCATCATATCTTACTCAAAGAACTCAATCAGTTTTAATTGGGGAAGTAACTTCGTCAGAGCGTGACCTTCATTTTGGTGTACCTCAAGGATCCGTTTTAGGTCCAGTCCTTTTTGTACTTTACACTTCCCCTGTTGTGAGAATCTTAGAGCAACATTCTCTCGCTTACCATATGTACGCCGACGATACCCAGATATATAGCATGTGTTTGCAATCCGATATAGTTTCAAAGATAACTTGTTTACGAACAATGCATCAACCATGTGATGAGATGGATGTCTGCAAATAGATTAAAATTAAATGGCGACAAGACTGAAGCCTTATTCATTGCTAGTTCAAATAATAAGACAGATCCATTTACACTGGCACTGACAATCAACGATAATGATAAAATACAACTCACAACATCAGCAAAAAATCTCGGCATCACCCTGGAGAGTGATCTGTCTATGAACAAACATATTAACAATGTGAGAACAAGTGCTATCTGCATTCTAAGAAATATCAGAACAATCAGACCATTTATTAATAGGGAAACTTGCAACAAATTGGTAACATCTTTGATATTCCCGAAAATGGACTACTGCAATGCACTGTTTGTTGGTCTAACAAAGGACAAAATAAACAAACTCCAGAAAATACAGAACATGGCAGCCCGCGTTGTACTACAGAAAGACAGAAAAACTGCAGCTCCCGAATTACTACAGCAGCTGCATTGGCTGCCAGTGGACCAGCGGATTAAATATAAATCTTCAACTATCGTTTTCAAATGCCTGGAGGGCTCGTCACCAGCATATCTCTCAAACCTCGTTGAACGGTATAACCCACAGCGATCGCTTCGATCAACGAACGACCTCAAATTGAAAACACCCCGCTGTCGAGTGAAGGCTGGTGAACGCGCCTTTCAGCATTCTGGTCCAAGGTTGTGGAATTTACTACCACTAGAGATACGTTCTTCGTCTTCACTAGAGGAATTCAAGCGTCGATTGAAGACATTCTTATTCCGACAGGCTTTCTTTTGATTATGTGTATAATTAGCGTTGTTCGTGTACTGTGTTAGGGCTTCATTATTAAGTTAATCTTTGTTATGCGCCCAGAGCCCTCCTGATGAAGGGATGTTTGGCGCACTATAAATCTATACCATTATTATTATTATCTCCGTCTTGATCAACTTTTTTTTCATCGACTTCACATAGTATTTTGATTTTAAACTCCAATGTGTAAGCACAGTGCTTTCTTTTAGTAAAATGTAAAGCTAAAATAAGATCGAAAGTTCTTGTGTGATAATTGATAATGAATGATAGCAGCTACTCAGAGGTGAAGTGAAATGGAAATGAAAAGGCGTGTCAATGCTAAGTTGTTTACTACACATCTCTCTTTTGTTGAAAAGCCATTAGGTTCAAAGGCCTAATTACATAGAACCCCCCCCCCCCCCCCCCCCCCTCTCAAACACACATTCAAAGTTAAAATGAAATGGTATGTCAATGGTAAGTTGTCTACCACCCCCCTCCTTATTGTCATGTTGAAAATCCAGTCAGTTCCAAAGCATCAACACATGAGCGAGAACATCTCACTTGCATGATTCTACACCCCAACTCCCCCTCTTTCCTCATTTTTCGCCTGCCAGTCACCCGTTGTCTTCCTTTTCCAGTCTGCGATCGTGGTGCTGGCCAAACCCAAGTGCAGTGATTGAAGTGTTTGCCTACCCCCCACCCCTCACCCTCATCTTATACTTACGCTCTTTGTTTCAATATCACCGGGCATTATTATGTGGGGCCACCTTCCCAAATTTTTGAAGAAAAATAGAGAGAGAAAAGGGGAAGGTGCTCTCAAGTTGTTTCGGTTTAAAGAAAGTCCTTCTTAGAAGTATTTCGGTTCATCGTAAGAATTAGGACAAAGATAATGAAGAAACTAGTACAATTTATTAAATTCTTTGCGGTTTAAGGTATTTTTCGGTTTAGCTTCTTTCGGTTTAAAGTAATTTTACTGTATAAATCAATAGTCCAAAACAATACATCAAATTAAAGGCCATTCATTCTTCTTTCCAAAACAGCTTTTATTTTGTTTCTAGCATGCCTCACATTCTTGCAATCAATTTTTTAATGAAGTGTACTATGCAATTTGGAAGAGTTATCTCCCCTCGCACGGTCTGCAAGAGACATTTTTTCAGATTATACCCGACCAGCAATGGGTTAAGTTATGTAGATTCGTAGACTTGCCAACAACCATCAAGGGACTTCATTTGTTTATACATGACCCAAGAACATATATTATTTGCATATATGTATTTTTTAAAATTTCATGATTTTATTTAAAAACTGCATGATACAATATCTAAATTTAATGGTTGATCATAATTTAGTGGACAGATCTTATAAAAAGAGAGCAGGAATATCCGTTAACAATTCAAGGCCTGTCCTGTTGTTCCAAATGTTTAATTCCTCATCCTGGAAATGTATTAACTCTTTAGTTGCCAGGCATTCTGTGACTGATATCAATCCCAGTTGCCAAGCCTTTTTGGCAAAATGAATTCAAATTCAGTGCTTTCAGGAGAAAAAAAAATCAATAAAAATAAACGAATCATCACACCTTCCTCAAATTTTCATGGATGTATAAGAATAAAGAATAAACCTAGTACGTTGCGACGTAATCAGATATGCAAATAAGGTCACATGACCTTGGCAACCATCTTGGAAACCTAATTAATATTCAATTTTTGTGTATTATTCATACATTTTTTGACATATATCTCCACCATAAATATATATAAATTGATTTTTATTTTTGGATATGGTTGATTAGTGTTTAAAAATAGAATACAGATAAAATCGTTGTGATATCTTTTCATTTACTGTATTTTTCTCTTTGTGTTGTTACGAAAAAATATATAGGAAATTTTTTCTGCCAAAGCATCCGGAAAGTAACTTTGAAAATATTTTACACGTATTGATTTTTCCTCTTTACTGAATCCAATATCCATTTCTCCTGACCTCTCACTAAAGTCAATAAGCCATTTTGCAGGATTGTATATCTCCCCATGTGTTAAAACACATTCCAAATCCACTGGTCGCTATCACCTCTTGCGTTTATGCCTTCTGTTTTGAATACCCAAATCCTCATCTCGAGCCCCCTCACAATACTGAAACCACTTACTGAAAATCATCCAAGATAACCCTGGCATCAGACATTAAACTACACCTCAAAATGAAAAATAGGGACTAAGTTTCTTTCTCAAAGAAAAAAAGTGAGCTGCTAAGTAGCAGGGTTCAAATGCAGGTCCCTTGAGTGTCAGCACAATGCTCCATCCATTCAGTCATCTCATTCCCCTAAGTTGTATTTAATTTATAAAAACCTGCTATAATAAATGACAACCCATATCTACCCAGAGCAGCTTTGTGGTCTAGTGGTATGGCACTCGCCTTTGGACCTGCAGGCTGCTGATTCGAGTCCCACTCTGGGCAGCGCAAAGTTGAGTCCTTGAAAACGGCTATACAGGTACTCACATTCACCAACTTCAATTGTAAAATGAGTACTAGGTTGGTAACAGCAGTGACTCTGTTGGAAAAATTGTAATGACTCCTCAATCTCACTCTACACGCTAAGTGTCGCTGCTAATTTCAGATGACTTGTAAAGCTCTTTGAGCACCTTTAATGGTTATTGGGCTGTATAAAAGTTGTTTGTTTTTTTTTTACCTTGTCCTTCTGCCTGTGTCATAGGACCAGCTCCATCCCTTGGTCTGGCTCCCGATCCCGCTCCACCACCACCAGGACTACCATTGGGGTCTGACATCTGTTGCTGCTGTTGTTGATTACTGGAGGACGACATTGATATCCCTGAAGAAGTGGTGACTGGATTAAGGTGGTGCTGCACACCTCCTCTTCCTCCGCCTTTCCCGTCTGCTCTTTCCCTGGCTGCTACAGAAGAGCCCCGACTCGTACCAGCTCTCCCAGAGCCTCGACTTCCCGCAGACGAATGCCGCCCACTGTGGGGGAAAGGAAACATGAGATAGCAATGGGCTATACTGAAAACAATCGCGTACTTATAAAGCTTACAGGACATGAGATGACATTTGCTGGCTGTAAATGTTTTGACTATTTTCTCATTGAGTACATTGTTTGTTTTAAAGCATTTTATGGCACTTGTGACACATGTAGGTCATTTTAGCACCATTAAAAAGGAAGAAACTGGGATGATGAAAAGATTCCAGAATGACAATTAAATGGACATGAGACAAATAGGATACAAATGAAAATTCTAAGACCACATTATCACTGTACTTAGTTTGAGATCAGCCAAAAGTCTCATCCAGAAACCAGCACAGGATCCCATTGAGAAAGAAACACTCAAATGTTTACAGGATTTATCCAAAAGAGAAACCGTATCCAATACATAGCAGAGAGAAGATTAACAAGAAAAAAAAATCTCCAAAAACTAAACTACACACTTGATGGACAATGGAACAAAAATAGAAAATTATAGAAACACTGAAAAATGACAACCTGTTGTGAGTGTTCTATCAACTGAGCTATCAGAACCCCCAGATTTATATAAGTGACAGGTTTACACTTTTCTTTCCACCAGAACTTCTCGTCTATGGTCAGGTGACTTTGTGATATTTTAAAATTCATATAAATACCTTATTATCCCTAATGGGACGAACAGGCAGTTTAAAAAAAAAAAACCTGTTAAACCACCGACCAGATTGCCTCTCTGCAAATCATAGTGGAACAGTCTCTAGAATGGAACTCTCCTTTTATTGTCAACTTTCTGGATTTCGCTGCAGTATTATCAGAGCAACATTGTGGAAAATTCTGCCACATTATGGAATCCATGAAAAGTTGGTAAACCTTATCAAGGAAATGTATGAAGGAACAAGTTGCAGTGTTGTACATGAAAATCAGCCTGCTGACAGCTTTGAAATTAAGACTGGTGTCAAGTAGGGATGCTTGTTCTCACCATTCCTGTTCATGCATGCCATCGATTGGCTAATGAAAGAAACCCCCAAAGGGCGAAGAAATGGCATACAGTGGACTCCCTGGACACAATTGTATGATCTGGATGGAAAAGAACGGGGCAGGAAACAGTGGGTGGAAAGGAAATAAGAAGAAGACGATGGAGGTGGATTGGACACATCCTAAGAAAGAATGACTCCACTATGACAAGGAAAGTATTGGACTGGAACCATCAGGGCAGAAGATCAAGGGAAAGGCCACGGGGAACATGGAGAAGAGTTAAAGGAGTAAGTAAGTGATAAGACATGGAACAAGATAAAAATGTTAGCTCAAGATAGTGAGGGATGGAAACTTTGTCTGTGGCCTATACCCTGACCCAGGATGAAATAGGCAATGATGATGATGATGATTATCCCTAATAAGCACCCCCCCCCCCCCACGCTCTGTTGGTACACTACACACCAAACACCCTCCCTTTTATTTTTAACATGATGGGCAAACAAAGTCATGTTTCAATTATTCTTCCATGTTTTTAGTAACAAATTAGCACAACTTTTTGAGTCAAATAGAACGGTAAGCTTAGTAGAGATAACATGGTCAACAGGTTGTGTGCATACCTGTTGCTGGCGCAGGATCCCGTCTTTCTGTTTCGGGTTTTCCCACCAGAAGACGATGTTGATGAAGAAGACTCTTTGTCTTTCAATTTCTTTGGACTGTCCTGATTTCCAGGAGATTTAGAGTTTTTTCTCTTCTTTGAAGAAGAACTTCCCTTCAGATGATCCTCCGCCTTCTTGGCTGGGGACGGAGTTTGTTGTTCTGGCTTGGCAGCTGTAGAAAACGATGTCCCAGGAGCTCCTGTCTCCACACAAGAATTCAAAGTAGGACTGGGCACTTTCTCCTCGTTGGAAGATGAACGCAGACGTTTTCTTGGTGTCAGCGATTTAGTAGAAGAGATAAAGTCCTCTAATTCTTCAACTAAATCCTCCGAGTCGCTGTACAACTGGAGATTGTCTAGTTCAAATCTAGAGGTTGATTTTGGCGGGGATGTGGGGATGACTGGAGCTTTGTCCTTCTTGTTTTTCTTCTCTGATTGCTGCTGATGTCGCTTCCTTTTGCCTTTACGACTTTTTCTGGCTGTGAAATTGATAAAATGAATTAAGTAAACAAAGTGAAAACATGAAATGACTTCTTATAAAATACTATGATGATTATCAAACTTAATCTTCTGAAATTACTATGCTTCTGCCAGATTAATGGATTCATAATAAGATGGAATAATTGCATAGGCATAAAATGACGAACCCTTCATTCCTTTCAGCCAGAAAACATTTATTTCATACGTTAATAAATTAAAGGTCTGAACTGTGAACATGGGTGAAAGCTTTCAGGGTCTTCTTTGTTTAAAATTAAAAGACAAACCAGCCATGCTGCACATTTAAATCCGTAACCCTACCTGCCGTCTTAAATATGTAACAGAGTCAAGATGCCAGCAAGCAAATAAATTATAATATTCTGTTCCCGCAGTTTTTTTTCCATTTTAAACCCCAAAATCTGTCATGAAAAATTGCAAACTTTGCCAAAACTATGCCGCAGGTTTTACAAAGTTCAAACAGGTTAAACAACACATGATCCTTTGAAGTTTCATGAATCAATTTTAATAACAAGAACCGAAATTTATTAAAGATACCCAGAAAAGAAAAAAGTAATACATCTATTTTATAAATGTAGTCTAAGACGGACAAAATGGCGACTTTTTGTGGCTAAAATAGAATTTTGCGGTCCTTTGCCGCCAAGGGTATTATTTGCGGCCACGGAAAACTGGACAGATTATTATAACCTAAATATGCTGCTGAGCTTTTAACCAAAGATTGTTTAAAAATTCTAAAAACATGAGGCCTCATCAAAGAAATTCTAAATAAAACGCAAATATCAGACTTTTTTGGCAATACTGAAGTAAAACCTTTTCAGTTAAAATTTCAATCAGCTGCTTAAGAATAAATAGCATTATCATTTAACAAAGTAAAAAAGTAATTATCATCATGCATATTTTATCTCCTAAGATTCTAACATTCTACCTAGTGGATCATGAGATAAAAAGCTGTGCAAGCCTGTGAATAAACCTTAGCAAAACTCAATGACAAAAACAAGTGCTGGGAAAGAGAAAACAACTTGGTGCATGTTAATGTTTTCAACTCGGGATGAGCAGCAATCTTGAGAGGAAATTCAATTGAATCAATCTTTTAGGCAGGATTCGGACAGGGTGGAGGAGTGAACAGGATAGGCTGTCATGAAAGACTGACAAAGGACGGAGGCCAAATCAGTCATTAAGAACAAGGGGTAGATGGAAATGAATGAATGAATGAATCGAGGCAACTAAATACACACCACAATTTAAAAATTGTTAAAAATCGTTTTTAGCTGTTATATTTCTATATTTTAGTACCAATCACATGATCTTAAATTGTAATCCTTAAAAAAAATAAAAGCAATGAATTGTTTGTGATAAAAAATATTTCCTAATTAAAAAAAAAATTTTTAACGGACAAAGAATTTTTGAACATTTTTTTTTTTTACAAAAATAGTATAACTCGAGAGAATTCAAAATGTTTGTTGATTTCTCTTTGAAATCAAAATACCAGACCAGACACAATACTTGCATTTGAATCATCTCAGACAGATAAAATGGAGGAGTAGGTAACGAGTGGGAGAGATTGACATTAATATGAAAAACAAGCGGGTTGGACAGTTCTCTCCTTCTGTTTATCTCTCTCTTTAAAAAAAAAACAAAACGGGATAGGTTGTGGAATTCTCTTTCATACAATAAAAAAGAAAAGAAAATTTAGATACGTTTAAAAAGAAATTTAAAACTGAATTATTTAGAAGAGCTTATTTTGACAATTAATATGCTTCACATGTTTTAATTTAGGGTAAATAGTATAGTAATGTGTATGTAAAGAGTTTGCATATGTGTATGTGGAGAAGTGGGTTTGCGTGTATGTGTGTTAGTGCATATGATAGTTTATATAGTCTGAGAGACTGTTAAGCGTTATATGGCACTTATTAATGGGCGCTATATAAGTATATTATACGCGGGTAGGCTGATATATATGGTAAAAAAACTGATTCATGTGACGTCATTTGTGCTCATAAATGAGCGACGTCACAATCTAAGACAATAAGGTCGAGAAAATGTATTATTAAAGTATTATGTTTGTATGTGTTGTTGAAAACAAAAAAGTTATAACAAAACAGTACTTATATATCAGCCCACCCTTGTATTATAATTATAATTATTATTATTATTCAATAATTTAATAACGGTCCACATGAAGAAACCCGTGACAACTGATTGTAAACCTTCATTTCCCATTTGATCTACAAGTCAGTTTAAATGAGGGGTATAACTCTTTGATTAGGATGAATGGGGAAGGGAGGGGGGGGGGGGTGGGGAATAAATCAAGAAGCATGGCCTCTCTGGATTGTCAAAGTGCAAAAACTCAAACTCAAATAATAGTCTCTCTTGCCTTTGCTTTTCTGTATTTCCCCAACAGCACCGTCAGATTGGAACTCAGCCTCGTCAAATGAGCTATGCTCCAGATATGACTGTACTTTTCTTGGGCGCAAGGACCTCAGAGTCCTGTTATTTTTCACTGTACCTTTGTCACAACTTGTGGCAGCAGCAGCACTGGCGACAGCAGTAGAAGTGTCTTCTGAACCGTCTCTGTTAAGAACAGCTAAGTCTTCCGCAACTGCAGTGGGTGATAGTGAGATGTTTAAAACTTTTGCTGGAAGAGATGACAATGCGTCTTGTTGCTGTTGTTGTTGATGATGATGATAATGAGGATGAGAAGTGTCAGGTTTCAGATGATCTGCAACTGAGGTAGCTGTAGATGCTGATGTACTGGATGTAGTCTCCCTCCTGGATGAATATGATTTCCTGTTACGTTTACTCGACTTCTTTATGGATGAACCAGATTCAACAGAGTGACTACTTGATCTGAAATTGTTTTGAAATGTTCAAAAGTTACAATCAACAAAACAGACTCATCACACGATAGATTATTTTCCTGTAAATAAGAGAGAATAGGATATATAAGGTATCTTTCAAAATCTGTGCCTGATCTTGTGCATTGGTTTTGTCCCTAGTCCCATCGAAATGTTTATACCTCTTACAAATTGAATCATCCCACTATTATCAATATAATTAAAGGAAGTAACTAAAAATGTAGGTGCCAGAGAAAAAAAAAGAGGAAAAAATTTATTTTCATGTAAAAAAACAAAAACCATAGAGAAAAGTGGTACCACCCAGACCAAGGGTGCAGAGCCCGCCCCAAAATTATTTATTTGGGGGGGGGGGGGGGGGGGGGTAGTAGTATATGACACTTGTGGTTCCCTACCAAAAAAACCCCCCATGTTTTCGCTGTTGTCATAAGTACAATATTAAGTATAACGGAAAAAGAAGTCAAAATTGTATTGCTGTGGTGTTTAGGATAATGATGTGTTGCTAGTGGAAATAATGGTAAAAATTATGATGTGGAGGCAGCAGTGATCGTGATGATGAAGATAAACGTAACAAATGATAATGTTATCAATATAAAAAGATTAATATAATTATATAGATAAATTACAAATAAATAATTGATAATTATTGTGGTGTTGATGATGTACTGGTGGTTATAGTTCTTGTAGTGATGATGTTCTGGTGGTGAGATGTAGTGATGTTGACAATGTACTGGTGGCTGAAGTTGTAGTAGTGGTAATAGTGATGATGAGTGGTGGTAGTGGTTGTAATAATGGCAGTGGTGATGATAATGTGGTTATGGTGGGAGAGGTTGTGGTGGTGATGAGTGATGGTGAAGGTGGTTGTGGTATTGATGATGATGATGTGGTGGTGGTGGTGTGGTAGAGGTAGTATAGGTGATGATGTGGTGGCGGTGGTAGTTGTAGTAGTGGTAGTGTTTTTAATGATCTTGTGGTGGTTGTGGTTACAGTAGTAGAGGTAATAGTGATGATGTGGTGTTGGTGGTGATAGTAATAATGATAGTAGTGATGATGATGTGGTGGTGGTGGTGGTGGTTGTAGTAGTGATGGTAGTGATGATGATGTGGTTGTGGTGGTGATTGTGGTAGTATAGGTGATGATGTGGTGAAGGTGGTAGTTGTAGTAGAGGTTGTAATGATGTGGTGTGGTGGTGATTGTAATAGTGCTAGTAACGATGATGATGATGTGGTGATGGTGGTGGTTGTAGTAGTGGTGATAGTGATGATGATGTGATTGTGGTTGTATTAGATGATGATGTAGTGGTGGTGGTGGTTGTAGTAGTGATAGTAGTGATGATGAAGATGCTGCTGCTGCTGATGATAACGGTGGTGGTGATAGTGACAGTGGTGATTGTGATAGTAGTAGCAGTGATCATCAATGTGACCATGGTGGTAGTGCTAGTAATGATCGTGATGTGGTTACAGTAGTAGTAGTAATGGTAGTGATTATGATGGTGATGATGATAGTGGTAATTTTTATTTATAATTTCTGGAAATCAAAATTGTAAAATAGCGGGTTTGAAGCTGGACCTTGATGTCGATTCAGCTGGAAACCGCTAATTAGTTGGAAATTCCCACTTATGAAAAATATATTAAATCACAACAAAACTAAAACACGATCGTACAAAAAAACAACTTAAGTTACTTTCTCAGTTTCTGAAACACGTTAAGATGGTTGGGACATGTGGTCAGAGTGAGTGAAATATTATGTTTTATGAAACTGTTGATGAAGTTCAAGCCTAAAGGAAATGTAAAAGAAAGAAAAAGACATTGAAGGCGTGGAAGGAAATGGCACTTTTTACATGATTTAATAAAAAGTCGCGGACAAAAGAACATGGAGACTATTTCATTTAACATTACATGTTATACAACAAGGAGATGTTCACAATCATTTCAGAACGATTGAAGATCATAAATTCCTCTTCAAATCAAGATAGTTGTGGTACAAAATGGTGCTAATTCACATTTATAACCAAAAAATGTAACAGTACATAACAGAGAGATGATTTATAAGGAAAGAAAATGCCATCTCCCAAAATTAAAACCACACATTTGACTGTTTCCCTCCCAGTCAAGGACTCTGATCAGGGCTAGACAAAAACTAAGCAATTCCATTCCAAGACAAAGACAGAAAGTAACTTGGGAAACAGATATAAGTATAAGGGGATAGAAGACACAGCATGACCTCCTGCCCACCATGGGAGGTCAAAGACCTCACCCCGATTTGTACGATGTATCATTACACCAACAGGCAGCATTCAGTAAAGGAAAAAATGTACATTGTGCATCTTTAATTCTATATATCTATTATTGTGACCCAGTGTGCTAATAATAATAATAATAATAATAATAATAATAATAAGTACATATGCACCAGTGCTGCCAATCCTAGCCCATGCAAATGTGCATAATGGAGACCAAAAATGGATAAGATTTTTTTATAAATACATACAATACAGATAAAAATCCATATCAAGTTCTAATTTTGATGATGGGCAATTTGATCACACTAATTATAGTATAGTCGACATTTGAATTAATGAATTAACTTGCTCTTCTTACTTAAGACGATATAAATAGTCCTGACTTCCAGAATCAACTATAAATCTGATATGACCGAGCCAGATAATATTTTATCGAACTCCCCAAGTCATAAAAAACAAATCAAAGTGTTACAGTCCACTAATAGAGCGTATGTTTAAACATTAGAAATTGAACAATGCGTATGATCCTTAGTAAAATGTGTACAATGAACGAAAAATACGTAAGTATATGTATTTTTTATGCAAGGTTGGCACCAATGAAGGACAAATGAGTCATCCCATGGGAAAATTAATATCTTCATAAAAAGATAAAGATAAAGATATCCAGGCATCCGCTGCAACCAGTAATAAAATAAATAGTAAATGAAATCATTTTCTAACTGAAAATTCAATTTCTAAAATCAAAATTTGAGTAGCCTCCTACACAGTAAAATAAAATTGAAATAAACCTAACAAACAAGATTGTGTTATAAATTTGATTTCATTCTTCATTTCAATTTAGCTTAAAATCAAATTTAAAGCATCAATAGTCAATCTCAACACAATACCATTTCAAAACAAATGGTATCATTTTGAGTTTTTAACTGAAGCATGATCCGACTTACTGAGGTACAGCTGAAGAAGCTCCAGCCCCTCGCCTTCGTTTACTACCCCCCGTTGGCTCGTCACATTGAGCGTCCATATGCCACAGCACACACCCAGCTCATGCCAGATGTTATCTGGGAATAAAGATAAATCATTTACAAGATTTTGTTTTGAATAACCTGTTCCAATGGTTAAAAATCAGTGAAATTTTATTTAAAATAATAATAAAAAAAATATTTAAAAACAACAGAAATCGCATTTTAAAAAACCCCCAAAAACAACTGTGATTAATGATCAAGAAACAGGCAAAAAAAAAAGGAAAATTCAAGTATCATGTTTTGAAGATTTCCACCAATACACTAATCACTCTTCTGCTTCATTATTATCATTATCATTATGATACTTCATATGGTAAAAGGTGTTTGAAACTTTTTACATTTTATATAGTATTGATATTTAACACGACAGTACAGCAGTATTTTTTAAAAAGAAAGCACAAATTTTACTTTCACTGCAGACCTCATTTGTTTTGATCATTCATAAGGGCACAAAGATATATTTTCCAACCTCAATCGAAAGCCTGAGATCAATTCAAATTCAACCCATAGGTCTGAGTCAGTTGTTAAATTTTTGTTTTTATTTTTTAATTTCCCTTTAAAATTTTTTTTAAAAGCGAAAGGGTAGCTCTCTCACCCGGGGTGAGAATAGACCAATGGACGGCTTTTGGCTGTTCTCACCCGCTGTATGTTCAGCAAAGTAGTCCTCCCATAACTCAGATTCAGAAGAATCGCGATTCTATTATTAATTTTTTAAAATTTTTTATCAATATTTTTTTCCTAGTCTAGTTGGGATTTTTTTTCCTTTGTTGATCAAAGCCTGAGTTATTTATCCCTTAATTTACCAGGATATTATGAAAAACATATGTAACAAGGTAAGGGGCATAACCTCAAATGATTTCATGACTGACTTCAATAAAAAATTCATTATTTAAAAAAGTTGTCCGATTTATTCCAAATTTGTTGCAAATGAAAGGGAAAAGTTGGGTGCTAAAAGGGGACTTGTTTCCAATAGGGAACAGTTGTACATTCTAAGAGCACACAGTGTTCTTAGCTTGAAATCACCTAAAAGTTTCATCACTACACGAGCACTGGATCCCACTATCACTAAGACTGAGAAGGATACACTCAAATGTTTGAGAAGGTCATAGTCATAGCCTTATTTCAGTTCACAATACATATTTTCTAGTCAATTGTGTTGGATTGTAATCTTTAAAAGTGGTAATCAACCACAGGTCTTAATAAGTACTTGATAATTTTAGCTGCTTAAACGATAATAATCGATAATGTGGGTAATCTTTATGCTTCCTCTCCATATTTATTCTATTTTTTTCTTCTATAAACTGATTTAAAGTTAATTTACTTATTCGCTTTTATCGTCAATATTGACCAGTAACGATTATTTCACATCCCTAGGAGCAAAATGGCGATCGGAGCTGTTCAGCTCGATTCAAAAGCGACCGACTCAGTTCAGCTCAATTTGAAATGTTATTCAGCCTTATAAACGTTGTGAGCCACTATAACCAATTCAACTCAGCTATCTTTTTTCTTTAATTTCCTAACCGAATCATTTACATAACCAGAAATTGGGAAAAAGGGTCTTGGTTAACACTGCTTGAGAATAGTGAGAAAGGCGGTGGCCCCAACAACGGGTAAGAATAGCGAAAAGAGCTGGCTACCTTAATTCTCACCCAGGGTGAGAATAACCACTTCCTCCTTCGAGATAATATTCAACCCAGATGCGAGCTGAGAAAATTAGTTGGCCAGATTGTGTAATTAGAACTTATTGGCATAGACTCTGCTATTGCCATTGGAGAAAAACATTTTAGGTCCGGATGTATCTCTAAAACTAATTTGATTAAAAGAAAGTGATGAAAAATGAATTTGTGGGCATGTACTTATACTAAAATTGTTTCAATGTGTTCCAGTTTGTTGTTGTTTGACTAAGAGTTGTGAAATGTTTTCTTGTTGAGTTTCCCTGTGAGTTCTATTCACTGTTATGTCTTATTTCTTCCTGAGAGTTTGTGACATCATGGGTATAAAAACAATATTCCCCCGTGTTCACTTTTTTATTACTGGACGTACATATCCGGACTATTCGCGTGACGCCTGGATGCATGACATTTTTAATCGCCCATATGAATTCTATATATATGGAGAACGCCCACTTTGGTGGAGACTTTTCCTTCATTTTTACCAATATTTCACCTATCGTGAACCAGATGGAGAAATCTGTTTTAACCACAAATTCAATAGCACGTTAATGGATACTTTGATAAACGTCCATTTAGCACTCCAGAAGAGAGCTGATAAATGGCCTAGTGGCTGTGACCTGATTTTTTGGAGTGATGGGTCTCAGAAAACGTTCCATTGTTTATGGATGGATTTTAGTGATTCATGTCTTATTTTCTTGAGGAGGAATTACCCTGTCGCTTGGTGTCATGTTTAAATCAATGCCATTTTAGTCTATCTTTTGATCGTGGATAAAATAGGATATAATTAAGCTTTGTTTTTTGTTTGTTTTGTTTGTTGCTTTAGGTCTCTTCCAACACAATTGAGGTTATATGAGAGACCGCTGAAACAAAAAAACAAGCAATCTAACAAAAATAGTACAAATGTAAATCAAAATCATAACCTAAAGATATCATAAGCTAAATTATAAATAACCAAGAACAAACAGGCAGAAGATTTACAGAAAAAAAATATCCCCTGTCAAAAATACAATCACAAACCAAAGAAGCAGGATAGGCTAGTAAAGAGAAGAAGAAACGACATCACTATCGGATCGTACACCCATGCGAACATCATAGGTATATGATTCAAGGGTGATGCTCCCATCCAACCACCCGCTAATTAAGCTTTGGATAATTAAAAAATTAGAAATGTGTAAATCAAAATTCCAGTGACGGTACGTGATAATAACATCTTAACTTTTTTAATTAAATTAAATTCAGGGCAAAGTTGTATACCGCATTCCTGACATTCGTTCCAGCAAAATCTTTACTCAAATCTTAGCAGCCATTTTAGGCCAGTTTTGAAATCCAAATGGTGATTACCACCGGAAATGCAACAGTTTCAGATCACAAAGTCTTATCAGTATTAAACAGGCAAATAGATGGACATTTTTCAGCTTTTAAACTAAAATAACTTTTTTTCTTCTCATCTGATTTTCAAAATTTTGGTATCATTAGAATCGTGTTTAAAAGCACTTTATCATGATATAGGTTCCAATGAGCTCAACCCAATTTGAATTTTTTACCAAAGCCAAAGTACCTATCGACCTATCGTTTACTGATGACATGAAAAGAATCCCTTTAGAAAATATAAAATTATGACTTTGTCCGTGCCTGGCCTGAAAATAGAAGAAGGAAAAAACAAAACAAAAAATCAAATTCCTCAATTCAACTCAGAAGAATAAACTACAATAACTATATTGACAATTGATCGAATGATTTTGCAGGTTGCACTCTTGCACTGCACGGCCATCATGATCGTCGTGTGAACATTCGAGTCATTGAGCAGGATCCAGCCGTTATACAACACGTAACTCGTTTGAGATAAAGAATTAATAATTTCCATAGAGTTTAGAAACTCCATTAAATATAGTGACATATTTTGACCGATTTCATTATGGCCTAAAATATTGACTTCATTTCACTGAGACTGAGAAATGTGGATCGAACGTCCTTTCTTACTCTTACTTATGTCCCTATATTCACTTCGAGTTTTGACCTGATTCAATGACAAAACAAGACAGCTAATACGGATAACATATGGATAATGTGAACTCGAAACTGTTTGACATATAATAATTAGGTCTAATGGAACAAGAAGACATAGGGCCTTACATGTATTATTGATTTGCCACACAACGTTCACAATATCTTTCTTTGCTGATGTTATTTCCAGCAGAGAACCCAAATCTTATTCAGTCTCTGCTGAAATCTGAAATGCGCATGCACAGCTTGCAGACTACTTCCGTCTGCCCGTGAAGCGTCTGCATGCATTTTTATTTTTTAACCAATTTATGAAAAAAAAAAAAAAAAAAAAAGAAAGGACAAGTAAAAGAAGAAAAAAAAAGAAAGAAAGAAATTAAGTCATCATCACCACCAGCAAGTTGTTCCTTTCTTTATAGATTGAAAAAGTACTAATATCGATTCAATTCTCTAAATTTTGTAAACATTCAGCATAGCATGATAAAGATCTGAAAAGTGCATGAAACAGCACCAGACAAAGCAGAGAGAAAAACAAAAGAAAAGAAGAAAAAAACATACCAAAAAATATACAAAATTAATTAATTTAAAAAAATAAAATAATAAATAAAAAACCCTGCCTGCCTCGACTGGAAACGGGTACCCTTGTGAAGAACAACCGGTAACCTCTGTGTGAAATAGAAGCGAGTCTGGCCGGTAATTCATGCTATGTATGCTTTTAGGTAAAAATATTCACAACATCCGCCAACGAAATGTCATATACCAACACACACAAAAACTAACAAATAAACAACTAAAAACTAACTGTGTGAACTTTAACGTCTATAGTCTGATTGAAATAATTTATTGAGAACTTATCACTGTCGAAAAATAATCACAAAGAGCTGAGTGACAACTTCGGAGGTCTGAGGTTCGTTCCCAAGTCAAGCAGGCTGCTTTTATGTGATCTCAAACTAAGGTACAACGGTGATGGTGTGCTCTTGGAATCTAATTTTTTTCCCAATTTGATCATTAACCTTAGATTGACTTATTTTCTCATGTTCTTTTAATAGTAATTCTAGAGTCTTTTCATTATCCCATTTTCTTCCCTTTTACTGGCACTGAAATAACCTAAGTGTGTCACAAGCGCCAGATAACCCCTAAAACAAAAAACAAAGAATATACCCAATGAGAAAAAGGTCAAAACATTTACAGCTAGCAAATCTCATCTCATGACCTGTTAGCTTTATTAATACGCAGTTGTTTTCCCTCCTTTTACCCATTGCTACCATAGGTTTCCTCCCCCCCCCCCCCCCCCCCCCACCACACACACACTGGGCGGCATTCGTCTACGGGAAGTCGAGGCTCCGGGAGATCTGGTACTGGTACGAGTCGGGGCTCTTCTGTAGCACTCAGGGAAATAAAAACTTGAGCTTGAGGTTTTATATAGCGCAATATCCACTAAACGTACTCAAAGCGCTTTACAAGGGGCCCCTGACCAACAGCAACACGTGACGTGTAGAACGAGACATGACTCCAATTAGGCGATATTGCAAATTTTATTTTTCGACAGAGATAACGTTGTTGACCGCCATCTACTCATTTTACACTTTACTACGACGAGAGAATGTGAGTAAAGAGCCTTTTTCCAAGGACTCGACTATGCGCTGAGCGAGGCTCGAACCCAAGAACTTCCGATCCGAAAGCGAAGTGTCATACCACAAGACCACAAAGCCGCACGGGAAAGACGGAGGGGGAAGAGGAAGTGTGCAACACCACCATAATCCATTCACCGCTTCATCAGGGATATCAATGTCATCCTCCAGTAATCGAAAACAGCAGCAACAGATGTCAGACCCCAATGAATGGTAGTCCTGTGGTGGTGGAGCGAGATCGGAAGCCAGACCAAGGTCTGTCCCTCGAGATGGCCCCAAGAAGAGCAGCTGACAGGACCAGGTGGAGATCCCTTGCATCGCCTCAAGTGCCAGCAGGCCCGGAGAGGATTGAGTGAGTAAGTGAGTGAGTAAGTTTTGAGATTAAGCCTGGGCCGTTGTAAATTAATTATTGATTGTTTATCTTTCATACTACCTCGTGTTACTGAAATATACGCTATGTAAATAAATCTAAAATGATGATGTTATGAAAAACACACAAAACTATATCGCAGAGTAAATATTGTATCGCCATCTTTAAATAATAAACTGCAAAAATGAAAGTAAGCACGCACATCTATCGACACAGATAAATAATAATAGTATTGTTATGATGATTAGCATAATCAACAATACTTCAATTATTTACCTACACACCGACGTAAGCACATCGCTACACACCAATCGGTTGATTTATCCATCACTATGTTGTATAGATAGTTCGAAGATGACGTCACTCAGGCCTTTGTTATTGTTTTTTGCCATCCGCGTTTATGAGTAAAGCTCACTGAACTATATTAACCCGACTATAAACGTTCATGGATACACACAGTTTTGTGAGTTGGTCCGTTATACTTCCGGAGGGCAATGTTATGAGCTTCTTAGCCAAGCGCATACTATCTATAACGGACAAACACACAAAACTATGTGTAACCTTGAACGTTTATAGATAGAATGCGCTTGGCCAAGGAGTTCACAAATTTGCCTTCCGGAAGTATAACGGACCAACACACAAAACTCTGTGTAACCATGAACTTTTATAGTCTGGTTAATACAGTTTAGTGAGATCAATTCACAAACGCGGATGGCAAAAACAATAACAAAGGCCCGAGTGACGTCATCTGCATACTATCTATAGTCTGGTTAACACATTTTAGTGGCAAAAAGCAATAACAAAGACCTGAGTGACGTCAACTTCATACTATCAATATCTTGTAAAGATAGTATGCGCTTGGCTAAGAAGCTCACAACATTGCCATCCGGAAGTTTAACGGGCCAACACACAAAACTATGTGTAACCTTAAACGTTTATAGTCTGGTTAACACATTTTAGTGAGAATTACTCATAAACGCGGATGGCAAATAGCAATAACAAAGACCTAAGTGACGTCATATTCGTTCTATCTATTGATGCTATGTTGATTGGTTAAACCCGAGCCGGCTATATCATACCAACACACAAAACCATGTGTAACCTTTAACTTAATAGTCTGATTGATAGAATTTAGTGACAACTAATTATTAAAATAGTTGTCTAAAAACTAAAAATAATAACATTAGTTGAGTGACGTCAAATTCGTTCCATTTATAGCTGTGTCGTCGATCTCAATCAATGAAAAAGAAAAGCTAAAAATTATAATGAAAAAAACAAAACAAAACAAAATAATAACATTTGGAGCAACTCAAATATCCTCGTCTTCTCGTGTTCAATGCGTGTGTGTTTTGAGCACGTTTAGTGGATTTTGCGTTATATAAAAGCTCAATTATTTTTTTGTATAACCCATCACTTCAAAACTGTAATATTGTTTCGGGGAATTTAAACGCAGACAATTGAATTTTTACGTTTTATTGTGGAGAATGAAAAATATGAAAATAAATAGAGAAATAAATAAACAAATAGACAAGTATATAAATAAATAGATAGATATATAAATAGATTTTAAAAATCCCTTTATTCACCTCAAAGGCGGAAAATTACGTCTTTTGGGTCTATTTCCAAGGGAAGACTGGAATAACCCAGGCGCCAGCCGCAGTGCAGAACCGCAAGTGAGCTAGGGCGAGGTGACTTGGTCAAGGACACATAGCATGGCGGGTAGTTGAGCTCGATACCTTTCGCCGACCTGCCTACTAGTACATAAAAGTCGTAGAATTATGAAATTTTAGTTCCAATTTCAGAGGTTCATGAACATAAGTCATTAAAACTTATTGCTGCCATATTGGTCTTTCGAAAGCGGAAGTTTGACTCGGTCACACCTCTCCTTCGAAGATTCCACTGGCTGCCTGTTGAGAAAAGAGTCAAATTCAAAGAGTCAAATTCTAGGCATGTATCACACTTTATCGCTGTCTGGAAAACACTCCCCCTCCCAACCTCACAGAACTCCTAAATAAATATTCGACAACGCGACCTTTGCGTTCCTCCAATGATTCTGGCGCTGATATGACCTTAATGTGTTGCAAGCGCCGTAAAACCCTTAAAAAACAAGAACAGTTCCTCCAATGACACCACCTGTTTGGCTATCCAGCGCATTCGTACAAAAGCGGGAACAAGGTCCTCTTCTCATAATTTTGGTCCGACTGTATGGAACACCCATCATTCCACAGAGCATCGGGGAGTCCAAATCATTGTCTGTGTTCAAGAAATCCTTGAAAACATTTCTTCTTTGATATAAATACTCCAGTTCTTTTTTGTAGTATATTATTATTATCATTATTATTATTATTATTATTATTATTATTATTATTATATTATTATTATTATTTATTATTATTATTATTATTATTATCATCATCATCATTATTATTATTATTATTATTATTATTATTATTATTATTATTATTATTATTATTATTATTATTATTATTATTATTATTATTATTATATTATTATATATTATTATTATTATTATTATTATTATTATTATTATTATTATTATTATTATTATTATTATTATTATTATTTTATTATTATTATTATTATATATCATTATTATTATTATTATTATTATTATTATTATTATTATTATTATTATTATTATTATTATTATTATTATTATTATTATTATTACTATTATTATTTTTGGTGGCAGACAGCACAATTATAAAAAAAATGAAGTGTTATTTAATCCTTTTGAGGAAAAAATGTTGATTATTAAAATTATTTATAGCTGCTACAATTGTGATTTCTCAGAAAATACGAATTCTTATTCTACCCTAACACCGACTATATCCGTAGTTTACCCGGGTTATATTTATCCCATGACTATTTATTACATTTTTCTGAGACAAATTATAGACGTAGTATCAAAGCTAATTTTTTTTTAATTTTTACATGTTAAATGATAGTTGAATAAAACTATCTATATACATGATCATTGTTAATACATTTTTTCCAGTTTTGAAAATAGCAAAAAAATTCTAGGATTGAGTGAGTTAATTTTTCAAAAAGGCAGGTCTGTTTTCGGATATGTAGTAAATATCGTGATTGCCAGAACTTGGTATTCTGGCTGTAGGACTTCATGGCTGGGATGGATCCACATGGCTGGTAATCACAGAATTACTAAGTTAAAACTATTTAATTATTAAAATATAAAAATATAGCTTACATTGTTTAGGTCTAGAAGGTAGACCAAAAGGAGAGAGAGAGAGAGAGAGAGAGAGAGAGAGAGAGAGAGAGAGAGAGAGAGAGAGAGAGATTGAGAGTTCCCATTAGCTTTATATTCTTCTTCTTCTTCTTCAAGTACCAAGTCTGTGCCAGACATCGGTGATCATGGTACGCGATTCATCTCTCTGATCAGATAACCTCAGAAAACTAATATTACTCTGCTCTTTCTTTGTCACCCAGCTGTTCAAACAATTCAAATATGTTTTCCTTGGTCTACCTTTACTTTTTTTACCTTCTATCTTTCCTGTGAGAGCAAGTTGTTAAATACATTTACTATGTCGATTTAGGTGCCCTAAAAATTGCCTTTGTTTTTTTTCTTATTGTACGAATTAATAACCTTTTAGTTTCAGCTTGCTCTAATACTTCTTCATTAGTTTTCTTCTCTGTTTATATAGATGAGGATACCTTTTTGCGTGTCCGGGATTTACACAAACACTACTTTCGAAATTGGAGGAAACAAAAACCAGGTGAAGTTATCAAGTGTCGTCTCAACTCACCAACTGTCAATGTCTGGTGTGAACTGACCAGGAAAAGAGCGTTCGTTTCATTCTTTTTTGACGACATGACAGTGACAACAGCAAACTATCTGCCATGTTAGAATCATACGCAGTCCCTCAATTTGATTATCTTTAACCTAACAATTTTTCCAACAGGATGGAGCTTCCCCTCAGTGTAGTTTAAATGTGAGGGAATTTTTAAATGAACAGTTCCCAAACCGATGGATCGGCCGAGATGGTCCAATTTCTTGCCTCTAAGATCATATGGGACTGTTTTCATGGACGCGGACTAGCGTCAAGTCTTTGACTATCTCTGACTTTATTCAATGACTTGAAAAAAATCGGATTTCATGTGAGCTGACCAAGCAAGTCCGGAACTAAAATCGCGGCACCTTCAGACTAAGTTTGGCCAAGTTTCAGTCATTTGCTGAGGCAATAATTCATGCTTTAGTCTGAGACTAGTTACTAGGAGACGTCATAGCGTCAATAAGATTTCTGCTATTTTTAGATTGAGTGAGCTTTGATTCGGAAAAAAAAGGTCGGTTACAAATGACAGAGACAAAAAGTGTCCTGTTGCCATAGACACCGGCTTAAAAAAAGTATAAGATAAGTGCAGATCGTGGAAGTACACATTTTTGTGAGTAAAAACTTTTTTAAAAACTGAATCTTTCGGCTCGTGAGTTGAGAGTGAACGAGAGACTCCGAAATCGAGGTTTGCGCCAAAGGAAAACACAAAAATGATTAGAAAGTATAGTGGAGACAAACGTTATTCTGTTGACACTGCAACTGGCTGAAATAATGTGATTAATCAGAACACTCTTTTCTTTTGTGTATTTATTTGTTGGGTTTTTTTTTTTTTTGGTTCAATATCTTTGAGTTTCAATCTCCGTGTTCGTCGTCTCAATGAAACCGCGATTGGTCTAAATATAGAATTGACAGTCGACGATGGACATCATTGCAGTCGACAGTCAATATCACGTGTGTTGCTGATTTCCTCTTTTATTTTTCGTTCAAAATATGAAGGCGGGTGTATTAGTCTTTGGGCCACCAGCACCCCCATCCCCCCCCCTGGGGGAAATTTGTCACTATGTTTTCCTGATATAGCAGTTCTTAAGGTATAAAAATCCACTTGTTATGGTTTTATAAAGTGTAGCCTTCCTTGAGTTATTGCCCCTGAAAGGTCATTTAGTGCAAAAATCAACTATTTTTTTAAACAAGCAAAATTGAGTTTGTAATCGATATATTTTTATGCATAAAGACTTTCACGGCAGTATCGTGCTTAATTTAGGCATGATTGCAATATGAAGTGATAAATTTATATGAATTATATAGTGAAATATGAAAGAAAATGCCCATTTTCTCAAAAGACATTTCCATCAGATATATTTTCTTATATTAGACGTTCTTTCATTTCCTTTTTCAAAAAAAAAAGTTTTAAGTTTAACGCCCTTTTCAACTCAGTGAAGGTTATATAAAAGGCAGCACCTACATTTTAAAGTCCGTCTGCGATTGACTGTTTAGTGGGTACATTTAGTTGAAATCGACTATTTACATTATTTGTATTGAGATTATAATTTGACGTATCATACACATTAAACAATCATTAAATAGTTGTCATATGACATGGTATCCTATGGATCAATAAACAAATTATAAGGTGAATGGCACAGGATATTCAGTTATTGTACATTCCTTACTTTAAGCACGTTTTCAGTTATTGATCTTCGTCTGTATCTGAAGAATCTTCATCACTTGGAAAGAATCAGTATCTGATGGCATCCTTTCACTGTCATCTTCCAAGACATCCTGACCATCATCAATTTCTGACAAAATGTCTTGCAAATCTCTTGGCAAAAAGTCCTCTGCAAACCATTGAATCGCTAGTCCTCCAGATGGTGAAACTCTCCAGCCATTTTCCGTTGGGTCAGGCAGATCGAAGAATTGGACAAGCGAGTTCCTCCACACCAGGGTTTGGTAGTTGGCTCTTTTCGTGTGCAATTGGAGAACTTGATTGCAGGGTGGCATTTGTGAAAGATCAACACCATCTGAACTAGAAAGAATGCTCTTTTTACCCTTAAAACTCTGCCTTACTTTATTATATCTGAGCTTATCAACAGAGTTGTAAGTGTCTTTTTCATATAGAAAGCACACAAAAGCTTCCAATTTAGACTGGTCAGTTGGGCATACTTCTTGTGCTGTTCCAAGCCTGGCAAAGACATCGATTAGAGACTGATCCTTCATAAGAGTTTTCAGTGGCCTTACTTTTCCCTTTCCTGCAAAACAGCTTGTTGTGTCACAGCCAGTAAAAGCGTGGAGGCCAAGAATTGCTTCTCTTAAACATGAAGACATTGATGATGCTAGACTTGACATATCTATTTGGCGTCGATTGTTTCGTGTTCCAGTGTCAAAAATGAGCGTTTTATTAATCTTGTCAGCAAATGACAGAAGGAGGAGAAAGACGTCTGTATCAGGGGATTTGATAATTATTCTTTTTATAGCGTCCTGATTTGAAATATATGAACAATGGAGAATTATTCGAGTATCTGCTTCCTCTTGTGAAGAAAACAGATCTTGAATTGGTCTTGAAATCACTGATCTTCCATCTTCACTTGTGATAAATTCGCACCTATCTTCACATACATAAAAAATTTCTCTGTCTAATAAATCGGGGGCATAAAGATCCTTTTGAATTTCCGAGAGAAGAAAATTGGTCAGTGTCTTCTTATTTGCATCACTAGCCAAAAATGCTTTCCAGTTTGATGGTATTTTCATGGCAGGTCCTTTAAGAAGGAAGGAGTCATTTGTTCGCCCCCTTCTGTCTCGTTCACTGCTCTTTATAGAGTCTGATTTGTATGTGTCTGTAATAAAATGTACTGGTGTTCTCTGGGGTAAAGTGTTTAAAAATTTCTTTGGGAGTTCTCCAAATGTGCTAGGTATATCTGTAAGACTATGAAAAAAAGCCATTCCGTCTATGACATGAACTGTGCCTTGCATCTTTGAGAGGTCTTCCGTGACAAGAAACTCCTGTTTTTCAATGACACTTAAGAGCTGTGCTTTATTTGTCTTGAGTGGTAAGCCATCGGGCGAGGCCAAGGACCATGGAGTTGGACTCAGTGGATAGCATAGAACCTTTTCCATGTCTATGTCATGCTCGTGTGACAAAACCAGTAGCTGCCCAAAAAGGTTTCGTTGAACTTTCATCTTAACTTCCTTTGTTTTACTTTTGACCGTGACAACATTTGCGGCAGAGGCAAAAGTTTTAATTCCTGATTTTGGTAGGGGATGTTTGAACGCAACAGATTTATCTTTTAGTCTTGTGTCAACAAAGCTCTCGAATCTTTCCTTTCCATATTTATCTACTTTCATTAGGTCATTTGTAACATCTTCTGACACTTTCTTCCCAGATGACAAGCAAACTAATGTATCAGCACTCAATTCAAAAGGGTTGGTGAATGCTGAAAATGCCCTTACAGTACTCCTAACACGTTTCTCACTCAGCTGCCTTTCTGAAACATTCATGTCTTTGTGACTATCAAGTGACTTTGAATCCATGTTGGTAATCTTTTGCAAAGCCGAAACATACTGAGATCTATTGTGACGTGTCACACACCACCTGTAATAGGTGGGAAGGCTTCTGCTAAACCCAACTATGCCTCCTCTTGTTTTTGCATCCTTGTTTATGGTTTGTTCTATCGTCATATCAATAGCACATCTTCCAGCAGGCACATCTGACCTGGACACACTGAATCCTTTGTTTTTAATCAAACATTTTGCCTCGTCTGGTAGATTGAGAAGCATTATATAATACAGACTGAGGTATTTTGCATAATTCAGGTTATTCATGCAAAACAGGAGGGGGCACAGCTTATGCAAGGATGAGACATGCATGTCAAAGTTGTTGGTTCTTGTTGCCATTGAAAAGTGGAATACATTCCATACCTTTTCCATGTAGTCAAACCAAAACTTTGCTGTATTTCCATATTTTCCACACTTTACTTGTTCCTTGAAAAACTCATATTGTGCAAAAAGAAGGTTAAAATTTTCCGATCTGACAGCATTGTCAAATGCACCATGGTATACATTAGATTCAAGGCTTTTTATTTCCGATGTTAGTTCTACAACCAATTGATTTGAACATGTTTGAACAAAAGAGGTAAAAAGCAATCTTTCCAGAGCCTCTACCATACACGCATGAATCCTCATTGCTCGATTGTAATGTCTACCTTTTAAAACACTGTCCAAAGAACCACTTGCACATATTCCTGCTTCTATTGCTATTTCTTCGAAACCAGACCCCTTCATGAGTTTACCAATAGCAGAAAGATAGGACATGGTTGTATGAAAAGCGCCAAGATGAATAATAACGTTCTTGTAGATTTCTGGTTGGTTCCAAACAATGTCGAAGGCTTTTTTTGCTACTGCCAAGTCAAATGTAACAAAGGTGAATTTTTGTCCTAAATCTCTAGTTGCATTCATTGAAATCTGCAAAAGCTTTTGAACTGTTGATAATTCATTCACGGAAGAATTGATGGGTGGCATATAATTCACAAGGGTTTGTTTCTCTTCTTTGTCTTCAGCTGTGGCCGACAGCCAACCTTTCCATCCCGGAAAAGTAGCGCAATTCAAATTGAATTTTAAGCGACAGAACATCCACAGAAAAAATGATTTTTTAACATTTTGTTCATTTACATATTCGAAGTAAGTTTCATTAACATTAAGGGTTGGCTCCACTTTGCTATGAACAAAACAAGGTTTAAGTAAGGTTTGTAGGTTGGTAGTTTGCAGAACGTCGTTTTGATACCGGCATCACAATTTTGTTACATGTTTGATCTTCAGTCAAGTCATCATTGTCAAAATTCTCTAAAGTTTCTTGTATTATTATTCCATGGGTTGAATGTGTGGTCCCTAACCCACTTGGGGTCTCTTCTAAAATGTCAAAATTGTCCCAACAGAAATTGGTAATAACAGCTTGCTTTGCAGCACCAGATGGAATATTTGAATTGCTCTCGTTGACACTATCGCACATCGCTGTTTCCAGCTCCAAAAGTGTTGAATGAGAGACGCAATGTCCAAGACGATTTAAGAAAGTAACAACCTTTGAACTACCTGTAATGTGTCTAAGAGACATACCCAGCAACAGATGTTTTGGAGTCTTCCATTGACCGTTTGTTAAGTTATAGCAAATATCATGGCATAACGAATTGATAAGTCTTTCAAAGCGAATAGTTGACTTTTTCTTTGAAGATAACAAGTTCTTTATAAAAATCAAAAGAAGTGGAGGAATGTCTCTTTGCTTTGAAAGAAGATATGTTGAGCTAGGTGGCCATGGTAAAGGTGGTAAATTTGTATATGTAGCAAGGACTTCTCGCCTCAGAATGAGTGCTGCCTCCTGGAGCCTTCTTTCCTCAGAAGATGCTTGTTCGAATGCTGTCTCAATTGCAGCTCCCTTTGGAACATCTTTCGAAAATACAAGTTCACTTTTGTAGTTGGGCTGCCAAAATTGTATGTGGTTTCCAAACTGTTTGACTAGCTTGTCTTTTAATTTGTAAGTTTTGTATTCAGGGTTATAAACATCTGGAAAATGACACTGCAAATAACTCAGATACTTTTCTTTCAACATTGTTATTCTTTCCACGCAACAGTCCTCAATGATATGTTTTTGTATATAGTCGATAATGAATTTTAAAGCATCAGAATGGGCTTCCTCAGATCTCTTTTGGTTGCTAGATTCTTCGGTCGTTGCTGAAACATCGTCATGGCGATCAACCTTTCTAACATAGTCTCTATGGCATGACTTGTGGTAATGAGCTTGCTGTGCGATTAAACAGGCACCCTCTGAGTGGTGACATTAAACTAGAATTTGAAAAGGGAAAGGAGATCAGAAATACAATAAAAGAAGAGAAGGTTGAATACAAAAATAAAATGGAGCGACAACTGAGATCGGGCTGCGCAAGGAATGCATGGGAGATGATAAAACAAATGGGAGGAGTAGACCAAAAGAAACGAACATTCCCACAAGGAAAAACGAAAACTGATGTCAACAAATTAAATGATTTTTACTGTCGTTTTGACAGGCTCCCACCTGTTCACAACGGTTTGTCAAATGACAATGAGCCAGCTCCAGATATTGAAGAAGAAACCGTAAGCTCCCTCTTCCGGAGATGTAAAGAACATAAAGCACCAGGACCAGACAACATTACCGGAACTATTTTGAAAAACTGTCACCAACAACTGGCTATACCTTATACAAAACTGTTTCAAAGGTCAATCGATGAACAATCAGTGCCAGTACTTTGGAAAACATCGATTGTCGTTCCAGTTCCAAAAAAGCGTTGTCCGACCGTATTGAATGACTTCCGTCCAGTGGCGCTTACATCGCTTGTAATGAAATGTTTAGAAAAAATTTTAAAATCTGAGCTCCTACAAAAATGTTATGACCTGAAATTGCTAGATCCGTACCAATTTGCATACCAGCAACATCTCAGTGTTGAAGACGCACTATTAACCGCCACAAATTTGATCTCGAAACACCTTGACCAAACGCCCTCGAATTACGCCAGAATCCTGTTTGTCGACTTTTCGTCAGCTTTTAATGCCATGAACACAGATATTTTGCTTCAAAAGTTGTGCAGCATGGATATTCCAAACTACCTTATTAAATGGTATAAAGAGTTTCTGACCCATAGACCGCAATGTGTAAAATTGGGTGAACATATCTCCAACAAAAGAACGTTGTCGAACGGATGTCCCCAAGGCTGTGTGAGTTCCCCAATCCTGTACATCTTATACACCAACGACTGCAGACCGTCCTTTGAAAATTGTTTTATAGTGAAATATGCAGATGATACTGCTATTCTTGGCTTATTAAAAGATAAAGTTACCGAAAAGAATTATTTCAAACAAATAAATATATTCACCGATTGGTGTAAACAAAATCAGCTTGAATTAAATGTTGAAAAAACGAAAGAACAGGTGTTTGGTGTAAAAAATAAAAACGACTTAAAGTGTGTGGCGATCGGTAAAGATGATGTTGAGATAGTTGACTATTTTAAATATTTAGGAATAACCATTGATAGTTCCCTCAATTTCTCTCAACATATTAATATAATATCTAAGAAAGTTGCCCAAAGATTATACATCCTAAGGAAATTGAGAACATTTCAAGTAAGGAAGAAAACTATGTTAAGAGTTTATGACTCATTGATTAAAAGTGTAATTGCGTTTGGCTGCACCATATGGTTTGGAGGATGCCGACTTAAAGATTAATCAAAAATTTCAAAATCTATCAAAGAGGCATCAAAAATAATAAACCATCCTCTTGATGGAGTAGAAAGAATTCATGGAAAAGCAATAGAAAGGAAAGCATTCTCAATTACCAACAATAAAAAACATATTTTATACCATGAATTTAGTCTTTTACCATCTGGGAGAAGGTTTTGTCAGATTAAATGTAGAACTAACAAGTATAAATCAACGTTCGTTCCATCAGCAATAAAAATTTTGAATATTTCATATGGTACAGAAAAACCAAGGATTGATTCGTTGACTGATTAACTGATTAATTTATTTAATGTAAGATTAACTGACCAATTGATAATGATGATAATTTTTGGTGTCGAATTGCCACAATCGTAACAAATTGAAAACGAAATGAATATGTTTATGTTGTGTATATCGCACGTGTGAAAGAAAGAAAGAAAGAAAGAGAGAGAGAGAGAGAGAGAGAGAGAGAGAGAGAGAGAGAGAGAGAGAGAGAGAGAGAGAGAGAGAGAAATAAGTAGGAGTGAAATATCTGTTCAATCTTAGTTATCGTTTAACATTATAACAAGTGTAACTAAATGACAAATTGCCATATTTATGGACAATAAAGATCTATTATTATTATTATTATCTGTTAGGCTTATCATTCTAAAGTCCGATTTCATCTTTGCTGCTTCTGTAATACACGCTTTAGCACAATCTGTCACACACTGAATTAAAGTATCTCGTTTTCTACTGACATATTTGGTTTTTCTTTGACAAAAGATGCACATATCTTGGTCAAACAATGTGCCACTGCTGTGGTGAGCAAGGGTACGTCTTTTTCTTGGAGAGTTTGCATTTGCTTTATCTTCTGATTGCCTTTTTCTGGACTCCCTTGGTAACAATGTGAAGGTTTGATAACAAGGTCGATGATAGCCATGCTTCAAATCATTTAACTCTTCGGGTATTTTTTCACATATGTCGGACTTTCTCTCAGTAGGATTGTCACTTTGTAGACGCAATTCTTTTGAATCCCTTATCTTGTTCCAAGATAATTCAGTGAATTGTTTGATTTCTCCATATTTGTGCAAGTTTGGATTGTGAATTATACAAAATCTTAAATTCTTTCCTTGCTTCACACTATTAGTTTTCTTTAAATGAACAGGTTTTTCTGAAGCCATTTTAAAAATTGTATCTATGTTTAGAATCAGAATGTCACATTGTTTCTATTGTCAGACTGTCTTTAGGTAACTTAGCAATATGAATCTGGTAAATAGAAAGGAAAAAAAGTATTAGAATTCTAAAGTGATGTAAAGAAATGGGACCACATCAGAAGGCAGAGAAAAATAAAGTTGAAAATATGGATGACTACTTGAGATGGACGGAGATGAGAATTCTATATAGTACATTGTTTTTTTTTTTTAATGGAGGGGGGGGGGGGCATTTTAATTTTTATTTTTTATTTGTGTTTTAACAAAATTTCTATCTATGACGACGTATACATCTGTTATAAATATGTATGTTGCTGAACACTTGGAATACATTTCAATCAATTGTGTCCTATCTCTCTCACACACATTCAAGTAAAAGTTGAAAACACTGTTGAATTCCCGTTCACTGTGAGGGGGCTATGCCTTTATATATATATATATATATATATATATATATATATATATATATATATATATATATATATATATATATATTTATATACAAACCATACATAATTGCTTCAGTAATTAATATTAAGAGGTATTAGTGAAATAAATACAAGTTTCTTAATGGTTGAGGTATGCACAGTCGATTGAAGAGACTACATATTTGTAAACAACAGGTAAACAGCAGCCATTTTGTATCGCACAAATTGCACGTGATTCAGTATCGATACCAAGTTACTAGCATAGTATCGAGTGAAGAAATTAACTAAACCAAAGGAAAGGATAAAACCATGGGGAATTATATTCTGTATTTATATTATTTGCCTGGAAATACTTTGATAATACCACAAAGCCAAGGTTTAAAAAAATATTCTAATTGTACTAAATCTTCCGAGTCCCTCACTTAACCTACCAAGGCAACACTGGATATTAATTGTCTACTCCATGCCCAATTTTGATAACACTCTTTTTTACAATAATAGAAGATCAAATTCAACACTAACTACAGTTGAAATAACTTGCCAATGCTATCAAACTGGGTTTAGATAGTATTCATTATACTTTTGAGAAAACTGCTGTTGAAGTTTGTTTTTTCTTATGTAAGCCATGTAAATTAATAAAATAAAATGCTCATAAAACATAAACTTGATTATTTTATAACTAAAAATGACTGGGAATGATTTTGTCAATACTGTGCATTGCTTATGACCTAAAAAAAAAAAATCAATTTTTAAAAAATTCTGCACTCAATGACCTTCAAAGGGCCATAACTCGGGCAGGCGACACTGGATTTTTGCATAACAAGTGGATTTAGGATCGGGCTAAGATACACTTCAATCTGGTATAGGTTTAAAATTTCCCCCAGGGGGGGGGGGGGGGGGGGGAGGGTTTCGAACCGTGGCCCATCGACTATATCTTTTCTGCCTTCGTGTACTAGAGAGCTGATGTTACCCGCACAAAATAAATAGCCGAATTAGTCACCTTCCTTACAACACCCACTTCTAGGCAATAGACTATCGAGTCCGAGACTAGAAAGCGTTCATGAAATCCGATTTTTTAAGTCACTTGCTTCTCTTGGGCTTAAGACTAGCTAGTCATTTACCAGACTCGTCTAGTAAATTACTAAATCTAGTCCTCGTTCATGAAAACGGGACCCAGATCTAACCCCACGACTTTTTTTATTGAAGTGTGCGAAGAGCAGAGTGTTTTGAACCCCGATGAGAGACATGCGTGACCTCAAGATTAAATTAATTAAGAGAAGCCGTTCGCCCTGTCAAATTACTCGTCCTGCAAAAGACATGGGACAAACTGGAGAGACGCTTGCGGCTTGTCATTCAAAATGACGGTTGTCACGTGGTGGAGCTTTAAATCGACGATTGCGCAAACATACGTCACAAGTAAGATATCAGAAAAAAAAAACTTTAATAAATTTTGATTACTATGTTGAAAACCAAATCGATGTCGTTGCAGCTGTTCTTGAGTTATTCCAACCTGAAATGTGACCCATCGTCTCAAAACGGTATTATGTCGGAACGAACTAGATGCTTAAAAGCAGAATTAAATGTTAAACTGGTCAAAAATATAAATTGTTGGCATTAGCACCCTAGAATATGGTATCCATTCTCCTCAATAAAACATACAAACTCAACACAAGTCTGATATTTCTGGCTATAAATTCAATTTTCAACATCTTAACCATCCCGACTTAACACCGTTTTGAGGCGAAGGGTCCCAAATGTGATAATGAATAAAAACAAACACGCCGTAAAATACGATTTATGTCAAAATTATCATTTTCTACCGACGAGGTCATAACCAAGTTACGACGCAAAACCTATGACTAAAAATCGCTTGATGAAGTCTTATTAATCAGACTTTAAACGTTCAAGGTGACGCATAGTTTTGTGTGTGTTTGTCCATTATATTTCCGGATGGCAATGTTGTGAGCTTCTTAGCCAAGCGCACAGTATAGTATCTAGATATATGATTTTCCAAAGGAAAAAAAAAAAAAAAAAGAAGAAAAAAAAAAAAAAGATTGTTCGAGTATTTTCATGATGCATGTGAGGAAAATGCCATTTTAACACAACCTCATATCCATAAACCTTATTGGCCGGTAAGT
>NC_088369.1:14241504-14299004 GCF_034508935.2 Berghia stephanieae
GTTGCAGTAGTAGTGGTAGTGATGATGGTTATAATTCTAGTGGCAGTGATGATGATGTGGTGGTTGGAAGGGGGGGGGGGGCGTCCTTGGAAGAATTTGACCGGAATTTGACGGAAGTTGCCCGGAACCCGGAATTTTTTGCTCCAGACCAGAGTTTTTTCAGGTGAAACCGGAGTTTTGGCATCACTGAATAGACTATCAATGACATTTCATTTTGATGTGTACAAGTACAAGATCATCCGGTTTTGTTTTGACTCAAGGCAACAGCTCAAAGTTTCGCTCGACGACAGATGATGGCTTAGATGACACTATAGTTTTTAAATTACCTTTAAATTATTTTTCAATTGCTAAATTAGATTTTAAAAGATACACACAACAAACATCATGGTGGGATTGGCAATCACAATGAATATATATCCATGAACAGAAATAATAACAAACGACGCGATAAATTCATTGTATCAACAGGTAATCCAGCGTAACTGTGGTGTGTAATGTGTACTAACACACAAACTTTGTTGACAATCAAATATCGCGGGGTTTTAAATTTTAAGCCCAGCAGAGAACTCGCGCAATTCGATTGGACAGGCCCGATACTATTTTTAGAAGGCCCTGTTTCGAGGTCAAAATCCTTCTACTGCAATTAATAAAAAGCAATCAAAACTATTTGAATTTACTTTTGTTTATGCTTTTGGCAGTCTTCTGCTTTTTACATCTCAATATCAACTTTTTCAATTAGAAGTGATTATTCGACCGTAAGTTGCGATAATAGGCTTTTAACGAAATCGGGTCGAACGCCGAACCCGAACGCCGAACCCGAACGGATATAGCCTTCTCACGTGACCATGAACGAGATCTGGATAGTGAAGACTCTCAAGCGGTATGCAGCATCGGATCTAAGGTCACGTGATAGAGGATAGCTTGGGTTGCTGTTGGCTTGTGTTAGGGGAGGGGCAAGGTCAGTGTCATTCAATAGTATATAATTGTGCATGTGGCGCTCTATACAGAGAGAAAATTATAAATTGATTACGGGGGAAGGTGGGGGGAGGGGGGGGGGGGGGGGTTGACCCACAAACGATCGAGGTGTTGGGCTTCGGGTAGACCATGATACGAAATCAAAGAGAAAAGGCCGCTGGTACTTGGATGGTGGAAATGGTTGGGTGGGGGGGGGGGGGGAGGGGGGGGGGGGGGGTAGTGACAATCAGCATGGGATGTATATATTAACATTAATAATATAGGCAATAGATGACCAGGGATGGGTATTGTTTGTATATGTTTGTGTGTGTGTGTGTGTGTGTGTGTGTGCGCGCGCGTGTGTGTGTGTGTGAAAGGGATTACACAAAAACACCTTTCTCTGTAGCTTCCAAATGATTACGTATACGATAAATTTGAAACCCACATTGTTTGAATCAGCTCACTAATTAATTCCTGAGCCTTGAGATGGTGACGCAACTATTACATACAAGACCTTGCAGTCGAGACGGCAGGGCTTTTGGGTTACACAACCACTATTTACCCATCGGTCAGCGGTACTCTTTGATGTATACAACACTCACCGCCTTTACGCAAAGCCGCCTGCCCATAAATCAAGAGATGGTCTCCTAACTGTTCACAAGCGAACTGTCAAACGAGCAATCGATGATTGGATAAGAATCTCAAGATCTCATATAATAAGGTAAGTTTTGGAGAGGTGATATCCCCCCACCCGTCATCGGACAGAACTTTCATTGCGTTATATCATATGAGCTCCGCCTCCTCTTTCTATTCCGGAGTGACGAGATTAGACGAGAGGACGCGAGAGAAAAAAATGGTCACGTGTTGGGCAAGTCGTTCGTTAGGCGAGCTTCGGTGTCTAACTATAACTCCGTAATGCTGTACATTATCGAACCGTATCGTTGCTATTTTTAGAACACAGAGAAAGAGAGAGAGAGAGAGAGAGAGAGAGAGAGAGAGAGAGAGAGAGAGAGAGAGAGAGAGAGGGAGGAGGGGGGGGGGGTAGGAGCGGGAGACAAAAAACGACAATGAAGAGGGGACGTGGCTTTGAGAAGGGACAATTACTGTTTTGTACTTTTGAACGGTCGAATAATGCGAAAAATTATCGCAGCGTACGGTCGAATAATGCGAAATGTTATCGCAGCGTACGATCGAATAATAACGGACTTTTCAATTCTTTAAAAGAATCTTTGACCATTCATCTTCCCGACACACTTCATTTATCTCATCAAACATTTACAAAAACAACAAGTATGTTCCAAAATTTTCAAAGAAGACTTTTAATTTCAATTTCACAGGAAAAAAAGGTTCTCAAATGTATTCTAAAACGTTCAATTTGTTTGTTTACCACTAACTCTAATATTTTTCGGGTCTTTTTTTTTTCTTGGTAACTTCTTTCTTCCTCATTTTGGTTGATGTTGATTATTTCTCGAATTCCTGCGAGGATATGGCGGGCAATTTGCATTGCAGCGATCCCCAACATTATTCGAAATCCACTACTGTCCAGTTCATGGTACGGATCAACGTACCGTCCAATTTAAACAGACTTGTACGCATGGGGACGCAAGTTTCGTTTACTGTAACGCGAATAGTGTGAGTCTTAGTCTTGCCGTCAAGAACATCATACGAGTAGGTTTCCGCACATTGCTGTTAAAAAAAAAAAAAAGAGGGATAAAAGAAAAGGCTGTCAAATGTCATGTAACCAAATAATTCAAACTGATATTCTGGTAATGAGAAGAGGATGGTGAAATGTGATTTAAATATTGAAATGATGTTTTTTTTTTTTGATTTTTTTTTTTTTCAATATTGAAATGATGGTAAGAAAGATCAGATTTGGTCTCTTTGCGTGCGAAGCAAGTGCTCTTCAACTGAACGATCAGGACCCATAATCTTTAACAAATTTGGGTAAAAAAACAACAACATCCCCCCCCCCAAAGTGAGCTTCTATATAGCGCAATATCAATTAAACGTGCTCAAAGCGCTTTACAAAGCGTCCCTGACCAACAGCAACACAACACGTAAAACGAGACATGACGCCTGTTAGGCGATATTACAATTCTTTCCCGACAGAGACAATACTGTTTACGACCAGGTAGTCATTTTACACCTGATTAAGGTGAGAGAATATGAGTAAAGAGCCTTTTCCAAGGACCAACTATGCACCGAGCGAGGCTCCAACCCAGAACTTTAGGATCAGAAATTCTAATTTTGACTTAGCGTTATGCCCAAGTATTTAACATCATCTATAATTTCTACATCAATATCTCCTATTCTAACAGGTTTCATTTGTTTTTTGTTGTTTTTTTTTTGTTGTTGGTAAAAATGTGTTCTTTACTTTTTGAGGAATTAATTCCAAGAAAATTGTGTTGGCACCAATCAAGAAATTCATTAACTTGATTAAAATATTTGGTTTCAGATTATTTTTCTGTTATGAGACCTAGTACGGCAGTTTCGTCAGCATATCTAATTACCTAGCAGTTTCTGGAGGTTGCTTTCTGTTGATTGTTGAAGTTGATTCCCTGTTGATTGTTGGTAGACGCGTGTCGAAGCGACAGTAAAAGGTGTTGAGTTTGTCAACATCTATGTTTGCATTCCCGGAAGGGAGTCGGGTTTCCTTTGGTCCTGTCCCTCCCATTTCCCGAATCATTTCCCACGCTTTCATGGAATTTCCCGATTTTATTTTTTGTTCCATTTTTTTTCGTTTGAAACTCTTCCTTTTCTTGTTTAATTACGATTTATAGTTCTTTCTCTTTAGCGTGTCTTTGTGTTCTGTCGCCACTCATGTATGCGATCTTCTTTCCATTAAATGCAGACACGTGTTTACCAACAATCAACAAGGAATCAACTTCAACAATCAACAGAAAGCTACCTCCAGAACTAGAAGAAACAGTTGTGGCGAATTATTTAAACGTTGTAAGGAACGGAAAGCACCCGATCCAGACAACACATACGGGTTCACACAAATCTTCCAATGTCCTATCGACGAACAATCCGCACCAGCGCTGTGGACAACGTCCGTGATCGTGCCAGTACCGAAAAAGCGCTGTCCAGTGTCGCAAGGACTACGGACCGGCTGCCCTAACATCAATTGTGATGAAATGCTTGGAAACCCCCCCCCCCCCCCATCAAATGCGAGCTGCTTCTCCAGACAGTATGGACTCGAAAATACTGGATCAATACCAGTTTGCATACCAGCATTCACTCAGCGTGGAAGATGCGTTACTGACCGTAACGGACGGAGATGGGAATCATCTCGACAAGAAGCCACAAATGTGGCGAGGATTCTGTATGTAGACTTCTCATCAGCTTTCAATGAACACTACCATGCTGTTGACCC
Source organism: Berghia stephanieae (assembly GCF_034508935.2). NCBI lineage: Eukaryota > Metazoa > Mollusca > Gastropoda > Nudibranchia > Aeolidiidae > Berghia > Berghia stephanieae. The sequence continues at coordinate 14,245,835 of NC_088369.1, forward strand.
AACCACGTGCCATAGATATACCAGACTACCTGATTGGTTGGTTCAGGGATTTTCTCACACAGAGACCACAATGGGTAAAGATGAATGACCATGTCTCAAGTTTGAAACATCTCTCAAATGGCTGTCCTCAAGGCTGCGTAAGCTCCCCAATTCTCTACATACCATACACTAATGATTGTATGGCGTCATTTGAAAACTGCCAGGTAATTAGACATGCTGACGAAACTGCCGTACTAGGTCTCATAACAGAAAAAGATTCTGAAACCAAACATTTTAATCAAGTACATAAATTTGTTGAGTGGTGCCAGCACAGTTTTCTTGGAATTCATTACTCAAAAAGTAAAGAACACATTTTTACCAACAACAGAAAAAACGAACAAATGAAACCTGTTAGAATTAATATTACTATTTCTGACATAAGCGTGAAAGAAACAGAGAGAAAAAGAGAATGAGAGAGAGAGAGAGAGAGAGGGAGAGAGAGAGAGAGAGAAAGAGAGAGAGAGAACGAAGGGAATGGTTAATTGGTGAATGCATGAGTATGTGTGTGTGTGTGTGTGTGTCTGTGTGTGTGCGTGCATGTAAGTTATTAGGATATTAAAGAGCGTGATTATGACTCAAAATATAATTATGTATGTGTTTCATATGTAACTCTGTTGCATATAGTTGCAGAGAGGAAGAACGGAGGAAGAGTGAGAGGGATATATATATATATATATATATATATATATATATAGAGAGAGAGAGAGAGAGAGAGAGAGAGAGGAGAGAGAGAGAGAGAGAGAGAGAGAGATAGAAAGAGGGGGTGAGGGAGGAAGAGAGAGAGAGTAGACACAATCCCTATCTTTAGAAGAAGAGAGAGAAAGGGAGGAAGAAGGGAGAGAGGAAAGAAATAAAGGAAGAGATAGAAAATAGAGAGGGACTGGAGGAGAGAATGAAAAGAAGAGTGCGGAAGAGAGAAAATTGCAGAGAGGGAGAGAGGGAAAGAGAGAGAGAGAGAGAGAGAGAGAGAGAGAGAGAGAGAGAGAGAGAGAGAGAGAGAGAGAGAAACATAGTCTGAGAACACGACCTTTGTCTTTCTCAAGCTTTCCATCTTACAGTTTTACAGGAAAACTAATATGGGGTATGATGAGGATGGTGATGGTGTTACAGGGGAATGGTGAAAGAGAAGGATGGTAACGGAAATATTAGAAAGGTTGTTGTGATGATGATGGTGATGATAATGATGATGATGATGTTGATGACGATGATGGTGACGATATTATGTTATGTATGTTATTGTATAGTTATAAATGTGTAACCAAATGACAAATTGCCACTATTTTGAGGACAATAAAGGCATACTACCACTACTACTACTACTACTACTACTACTACTACTACTACTACTACTACTACTACTACTACTACTACTATTTCTATTTTGATAATGGCAATGATGATGATGGTGATAATGAAGGTGATAATGATGATAATAATGATGAAAATAATAATAATGATAATAATGATAATAATAATAATAATAATAATAATAATAATAATAATAATAATAATAATAATAATAATAATAATAATAATAATAATAATAATAATAATAATAATAATAATAATAATAATGATCTTTATAAATTTGAGTTCCAAGACAGAGATAACGCTGTGAACGGCCAGGTACTCATTTTACACCCGAGTACGGTGAGAGAATGGGAATAAAGAGCCTTTCCCAATGACTCAACTATGCAAGGCTCGAACCCAGGAACTTCCGATCCGAAACCGAGTGGCAACCACTAGACCACATAGCCGTATGGCCAGAAATGAATAATAAATAAAATTCCCATAGGGGAAATGATTCTTTATGGTCTATTCCAGGGGAAGACTGGAATAACCAAGTCCTCGGCCGCATTGCAGCGTCGCTAATACTCTTCAACAGTCGTAACGTCACTTCCTTCCTAATGACGCATGGTAACTTAGTAACCCTGGCTCTAAACTATCGGAACAATGGCGGACGCCGTGTGAAATATTTCTCCGCCGAGCATAAAAGCGTATCCAGAGGAAAAAAAAAAACATGAATTTGATCATGTTTTGACTTTTACACATTCTGATCACAAGGCATATGAAAAGTTCTCGCCAGCATGATGAATAAAAAGTAATGATTTTCTTTGTTTAGAACCAAGATGGTCGCCGTTGCCGGGCGGCGTGACGTCAGACTACTGAGTCCAATTGAGCTAGGGGAGGTGACTTGCTCAAGGCCACAAAAAGAAAAAAAAGAGGCGGCGGGTGACCGAACTCGGTACCATTCGGGTACGAAGCAAAGACCGTACCGCTGAGCCACGCTGACCCCGACAAGTCAAGCGATGATAAGCGTGGTCAGTGGCCGCGTGGGTATTTTGAATACCTATATCTTAATATAAATTTCCTTCAATAATATATAGATTCTACTTTATTCATTGAAAAAAATGGAAATTCGTTTACAGACGTGGTATGCATAAAAATGTATAAACACAAAGCTGAGAATCTATGGCGGCAATGTATATATACAATGCTAGAGGACTAGACTCACTTGCAAAAAGGACCGTTAATTAATCCTGAGCGCAGTCGACATTTTCCCAACTTCTCTTCCAAGACACCAGTGAAAGGTTGCTGGACCTTTGTTATTATCTTGTCTTATTTAAGGCTGAATATAGGAATTATCCTTTAAATGTCTTATACAAAAAAAAATTATAATTACAAATCTCAAATCATCATCATCATCATTGCCTTTTTCACCCTGGGTCAGGGTATAGGCCACAGACAAACAGTTTCCATCCTTCTCTATCCTGAGCCAACTTTTTTATCTCATTCCAGGTCTTACCACTTCTCTGTATATCAGCTTCTTTAATTCTTCTCCATGTTCCTCGTGGCCTTCCCCTTGATCTTCTGCCCTGAGGGTTTCAGTCCAATACTTTCTTTGTTATAGTTGAGTCATTCTTTCTAAGCGTGTGTCCAATCCACCTCCATCGTCTTCTTCCTATATCCTCTCCTACTGGTTTCTGCTGTGTTCTTTTCCATACTTCTTCATTTTTTATTCTATCCATCCATTTTATTCTGAGTAGCTTACGCATGCACTGTTTACAAAAATCTGTACCCTCCTTATACATGCCTGTGATGCGTTCCAAGTTTCACATCCATACAGTAGGACAGACTTCACGTTTGAGTTGAAAAGTCTTAGCTTTAGTTGAAGGGAGATATCTTTAGTTCTCCAAACTCTGTTCAAAGATGTGAATGCAGCCTGTGCCTTTCCTATTCGTGCTTTCACCTCTGCTTCCGTGCCTCCATCCTTGTCAATTATACTTCCGAGATAGCAGAAAGTGTCTATATCTTCGAGTTCCTGATCTTTTACTTTGATCTGCTCCCTTTGACGCGTACCTATCCTCAAGACCTTTGACTTTGCAGGGTGTATTCTTAGACCAATTGATTCCGAGAGGCTGTTTATAATTGTGGTTTTTGTTTGCATCTGGTCCTGGGTGTGGGACAAAAGAGCCAGATCATCTGCAAAATCCAGATCATCCAACTGTGTCCAGGGGGTCCACTGTATCCCATTTCTTCTCCCTTTGGAGGTTTCCTTCATTAGCCAATCAATGGCAAGGATGAACAGGAATGGAGAGAGCAAGCATCCCTGCTTGACACCAGTCTTAATTTCAAAGCTGTCAGTCAGCTGATCTTCATGTACAACCCTGCAACTTGATCCTTCATACATTTCCTTAATGAGGTTTACTATCTTTTCAGGGAGTCCATAATGTGCCAGAATTTTCCACAATGTTGCTCTGTCAATACTGTCGAAAGCCTTCTCGTAATCCAGAAAGTTGACAATAAGAGGAGAGTTCCATTCTATAGACTGTTCCACTATGACTCGCAGAGAGGCAATCTGGTCGGTGGTTGAACGGTTTTTCCGAAAACCTGCCTGTTCGTCCCGCAGTTTAGCATCTGTTGCATTCTTAATTCTCTCTAAAATAATACGGTTGAAAACCTTTCCTGGGATAGAAAGAAGAGTGATGCCTCGATAATTATTACAATTACTGAGGTCCCCTTTCTTTGGAAGCTTGATAAGATGTCCTTCCTTCCAATCCTTTGGGAATATCCCGTCATTCCAGATTCTCTCAAATAGTGGGTGCAGGGCCTCAGCATTTCTTTCCGCATCAACTTTTAGAGCCTCCGGTGGAATCTGGTCTGGTCCAGCAGCTTTCCCCTTTTCATCTTGTTAATGGCACCCACAATCTCTGCTATCGATGGTGGATCACAGCTAATTGGTAGCTCATTCCTTGCAGGCAAAATTTCTGGCTGGTTGTCTGGTGGTGGTCTGTTCAGAAGGCAGTTGAAATGTTCCCTCCATCGTTCAGATTGAGCCTCTTTTCCAAAAATAGTTTTCCCATCTTTGTCTTTGACTGGTACCTCTGGTTTCCCATATTTTCCAGCAAGTGTCTTGGTAGTTTGATAAAGGATCCTCATGTGTCCTCCAGTCGCTGCTGCTTCTGCTTTCTCTGCAAGTCTGTTCATGAATGCTTCCTTGTCTTTCTTCACAGATCTTTTGACTTCCTTAGCTATGGCTCGATACTGCTCTTGTGCATCCAGTCTTGAAGCCCTTGTTCGGCTTGCATTCACTTGTTCCTTCCTTGTTCTCCTCTTTTCAATAAGGTCCAAGGTGGTTGGACTTATCCATTCTTTATGTTCCGATTTCTTTACCCCCAATACCTCGTGGCAAGTTGTTATGTAAACTTCCTTGATCTTTGCCCAATGTGACTCTACATCTATGTCCTCCTCGAGCTCAGTAAGAGGTTGGAATCTATTACTCAATTGTAGTTTGAATTCCTCATTCTTTTCCCCATCAAGTGCATTCACCTCGAATTTTCTTCTTGTATGTGATCTGGCCCCGTGTTTTCTGAGTCGGAGCTTAAGCTTTGCCAATAGCAGATGGTGGTCTGATCCAACATCTGCCCCTCTCCGTACTGTCACATCTTCCAATGAACGTCTGAATCTACGAGAGATACAAAAATGATCAATCTGATTCTCTGTCACACCATCTGGTGAGACCCAAGTTGCTTTGTGGATCCTCTTATGGGGGAACACTGATCCTCCAATCACCAAACTGTTGAATGCACAGAAATTTGCAAATCTCTCACCATTATCATTCATTTCTCCCATGCCATGACGTCCCATGATACCTTCATAGCCTACGTTATCCTGTCCCACTTTTGCATTAGCATCTCCCATCAATATGTTGATGTCTTTCCTTGGCAACTTGTCAATGACTTGTTGTAGCAGACCATAAAATGTATCTTTGTCCTCATCTGTTGCATCATTTGTTGGGGCATAGATCTGTACAATGTTCATGCTGATCTTCTTACTCCGTGTTGTAAAGGACGCCATGATGATCCTTTCTCCGCATTGTTCCCATCCTCTCAGTGACTTCTGGGCAAACTTGCTTAGAATTATTCCTACTCCCTGTGTATGAATCCCGTCCCCTCTCCCTGAATATAAAATCTTCTCCCCAGACTTGAGGTGTTTCTGTCCGGATTGTATCCAGTGGGTTTCGCTTACTCCAAGTATATGCAGCCTGTATCTTCTCATCTCAGTCACAACTTGAGAGCTTTTTCCTGCTTCATACATGGTGCGAACGTTCCACGACGCAATTCGAAGCTGCTTGTTTGGCGAAGACGTCATCGGGTCAGCAGAGTCCTTTCGGCTTTGTCTGTTGTCCTTCATAAATTCTGTAATTCCAGAAACTCTTCGGTCGCCCAAGCTAAAAAAAGGATTTGGTTTGTCTGTCTGTGTTTCTGTAACGGTTTGAGTTTAACGGAAAGGGGTGTTAACCCTTTGCCAACCCCCAACCTGGAGGACCAGGTGACTCAAAGATGGGGGAATCACACACCATTAGTCGCCTTTTACGACACGCTGGCTTGGCGTTGGGCTATTCTTGACCCTCTCAGTTGAGGGACCCCGGACACCACACGGGGGAAATCTCAAATAGCTTGCGGCTATGTGGTCTAGTGGTATGACACACACTTTCGGATCGGAAGGTCCTGGGTTCGAGTCTCGCTCGACGCATAGTTGAGTCCTTGGAAAAGGCTCTTTACTCACATTCTCTCACTGTACTCAGGTGTAAAATTAGTACCTGACCGTTAACAGCGTTGTCTGTGTCCGAAAATATATTGTAATATCGCCTAACAGGCGTCATGTCCCGTCCTAAACGTGAAGTATTACTGTTGGCCAGGGACCTCTTGTAAAGCTCTTTGAGCACGTTTAGTGGATATTGCGCTATATAAAAATCTCAATTTAAAAAATTGTATCTCTTACAGACATTTTTCACACAGTTTTGAATAGGAAAAATAGATCGTCGGGAAAAACCTTGTAATAGGCTTGCGTCCTATCCAAATGGTAAGACTCTATTCTTTTCTTAACCCAAAAAAATCCGTGATGAACTCCTAGGGAAGGCTAATACTCACATCAACAGCAGCCAGATCATTTGGATTATTTTCTTTCCTGGCACTAGCTGGTATACATTTCTGTTCCAATTCAAATGGCTTAAACCCTAAGTTACTATTGCATGTGTTTCTTTTGTAGTCGACGGCGATGCCTTTTCTACTCTGTAAATTGTACACTAGTTGTTCTTTTATTTGACTGTACACAAAGGCAGTTTGTTTTTTGTAATCAACAACCGCATCAAGATTTCCTGTACTACTAGTCTCCAGTTTCACAGGGAACCTTTCGTTGGGGTTACAGCAAATAGACAACACACTCGGCAATACAACAGCAGCCAAAACTACAGTCAGAAGTTGCATTTTGAGATCTAATGGAAAATCAAAAAGAGACAAAATTACAAATTACATACCTATAAGATGATATTTACCAATTGTTTGTGTGTGTGTGTGTGTGTGTGTGTGTGTGTGGTTGTGTGAGCGTGCATATGTGTGTCACCTACGTGAGTGTGTTGTGTTTACGTGTGTGTATGCACTATTTGTATTTTATATTACTTATTTACTTATCCAAACCAGCGACCACCCGACCCTTCGGTCTTGTGCCATGACGTAGAAGTTAAACGTGTTTTGTAAGTAGTATTATAGTCCGTTCCACAACCCTTGTGCACAGCGTTGACGGGGATATCTTCACAACCTCCTGGTGGAACACTCGAATTGTTATTGACATTAAGCCGATTTTTTGTTTTTGCATCGGTTACAGTACCATTTGTGCGCTATGTGGTCTTGTGGTATGACACTCGCTTTCAGATTGGAAGGTCCTGGGTTCGAGCCTCTCTCGGCGCATAGTTGAGTCCTTGGAAAAGGCCTTTACTCACATTCTCTCACCGTACTCAGGTGTAAAATGAGTACCTGGCCGTTGACAAGGTTGTCTCTGTCCGAAAAAAAATTGTAATATCGCCTAACAGGCGTCATGTCCCATCTTACATGTTGCATGTCTCTGTTGGCTAGGGACCCTTTGTAAAGCGCTTTGAGCACTTTTAGTGGAGATTGCCCTATATAAAAGCTCAATTTTTAATTTAAAAAAAAATCATACGTTAGAATTTTTCTTCTTTACGGTATATATATAAAAACGAAGGGTCTGGGATGCGTGAACATTTTGATGTTTTACAATAGGATATAATACACAGTGAATTCTGTTGTGATAACGATCGCTAAACTCGCCCACAGGTTTGAGCAGGGGTTTCTATTTCACAGCAAAATGTAAACTTTGTACACATTTGACAGAAACAATTGTTACAATTGGATATTTGAAAGCCAGGGGCGTACCTTCCCGTTGTGAATTATACATTCATAAAAACTGATAAAAATATGGATTAAGCATGCACTTTTATCACAGAGGAAAATTTACAAGTATTTCTCCAGAGAGGCGAAGCGCGGAATTCTTTTTCATGGCATGCGGCAATAGCAGTATAGCCTACAACCAGGAATTCAGAGAGGAGAGGTCAAATTAATAAATGTTTATGTCATCTTAATTATGCATCTCTTGTATTTGAAAACGGCGGTTCCTTTGAAAGGTTATACTGTACAAAACTTACATGGAATCTGGTGTTAAAGAAGTTTACATTCAGTGATATTTCACATTTAATACATTAACCCCCCCCCCCCCTTCCAGCGAACATAATTCAAGAATGGCGAACACGTAGCGTAATCGATGGGTGACCAGTGGGATTTCGTGACATGTCTTGTCCGACCTTTATGAGATGTCTTGTTGGTCGGGTGTTATGTCTTTGTGAAAGGCATTTCTCCTCGTCCTGTCGGAGGCGGGCGTACAAATTCGAAGACCCCCCTGTTTTTTAACATTTATGTCTTTGCCAGAAAAATATATAAGCACCTAACGGGCTGCTTGTGTTGTCCAATGTATTATTTTAGATATCTTATAAACGCCGCCTGTTTTCAATGCTGTGAAGTACTAGATAAATGCTATCTATAATTAAACTATTTCAAACAACCCAAAATTATTTGCTAAACTACGCCACTGAATGCAACTGTGTTATGATTATTTCCACATGGGAAAGAGAATCAACACACCATTACTGTCAACATTTTAAAGTTTGAGTCATATTTTATTGCAAACGATGAAAAGATCAGAGGAATTCGTCATTGTGAGATAACCGTTTGGTCAATCATTATCGGTATTCAAATTTTGTAATGTCACTTAAAATATAAGCCAGCATGCAAAAAATCTCGGCATCACATGTTGTAACTTTGGAGGAATTTGCAATATTCCGTGTACACGGAACTTGAAACGGACTATAGCAGTCTTTAGCGACATACTATTACTATATCATTTATTTTATTATTAATCTATTGATACAGGACCAAAGCAACCAGTAAAATATTTTCCAACATACTATATCATTTATTTTATTATTAATTCATTGATACACGACCAAAGCAACCAGTAAAGTATTTTCCAACATACTATATCAGTTATTTTATTATTAATTTATTGATACACGACCAAAGCAACCAGTAAAGTCTTTTCCAACATACTATATCAGTTATTTTATTATTAATTCATTGATACACGACCAAAGCAACCAGTAACGTCTTTTCCAACATACTATATCAGTTATTTTATTATTAATTTATTGATACACGACCAAAGCAACCAGTAACGTCTTTTCCAACATACTATATCAGTTATTTTATTATTAATTTATTGATACACGACCAAAGCAACCAGTAAAATATTTTCCAACATGTTATATCTGTTATTTTATTATTAATTTATTGATACACGACCAAAGCAACCAGTAAAGTATTTTCCAACATACTATATCAGTTATTTTATTATTAATTTATTGATACACGACCAAAGCAACCAGTAAAGTATTTTCCAACATACTATATCAGTTATTTTATTATTAATTTATTGATACACGACCAAAGCAACCAGTAAAGTATTTTCCAACATACTATATCAGTTATTTTATTATTAATTTATTGATACACGACCAAAGCAACCAGTAAAGTATTTTCCAACATACTATATCAGTTATTTTATTATTAATTTATTGATACACGACCAAAGCAACCAGTAAAGTATTTTCCAACATACTATATCAGTTATTTTATTATTAATTTATTGATACACGACCAAAGCAACCAGTAAAGTATTTTCCAACATACTATATCAGTTATTTTATTATTAATTTATTGATACACGACCAAAGCAACCAGTAAAGTATTTTCCAACATACTATATCAGTTATTTTATTATTAATTTATTGATACACGACCAAAGCAACCAGTAACGTCTTTTCCAACATACTATATCAGTTATTTTATTATTAATTTATTGATACACGACCAAAGCAACCAGTAAAGTATTTTCCAACATACTATATCTGTTATTTTATTATTAATTTATTGATACACGACCAAAGCAACCAGTAAAGTATTTTCCAACATACTATATCTGTTATTTTATTATTAATTTATTGATACACGACCAAAGCAACCAGTAAAGTATTTTCCAACATACTATATCTGTTATTTTATTATTAATTTATTGATACACGACCAAAGCAACCAGTAACGTCTTTTCCAACATACTATATCAGTTATTTTATTATTAATTTATTGATACACGACCAAAGCAACCAGTAAAGTATTTTCCAACATACTATATCAGTTATTTTATTATTAATTTATTGATACACGACCAAAGCAACCAGTAAAGTCTTATCCAACATGCTATATTCGTTATTTTATTATTAATTTATTGATACACGAAAAAAGCTTCCTGTAAAATGTTTTGATATATTATGTTATTCTCTCATTATTTTTTGCAACAATGAAAATAGAACTCACATTTGATCCAATCAGAATAATGTCGGGGACAAGAAATCGTTAAGTGTTTTCACAGTTGAATCCAATAAGCGAATGACAGATACTATCTATGGTCCTCTAAACACTGCTTTAAACAGTTTCTGAGCGATACGTGTCGCATAATGACGTCAATGCAGGGATTCTAAAGGGCGAATCACACATGTTTACATTGAAGTCACGACCAAAAGTTGCATATGCCAGATTTTTATAAGTGATTCTGGCCCATTCAAAATTACAAAATGGCACGTTTCAAAATATTTCCTCTATAGGATGAATAAAGGGAATTTTATTATGCCAACAACTCTCAAATCTGGGGGCTTCAATAATGTTACCAAGTAACGTTTTTTTCAACCAAATATAAAAATGACATTAATTATACAACCTGACAACCCTCATCTTAGTAAAACTCTGTACAATAAAATGGTCCAAAAACCGTTCGTATCTGGTCTACCGCCATAATTTGTCCAATAAATTAATCAACCAGAATGCTGATTTCAATGTTTGCTTCATTTTGATTGGTTGGCCGATACGAAAATGTATAAAAGCGTTGGTAGATCGCCAATATTTAGGGAACGCCTCTGTCGGCGTCATGTCCGTGACTCGACCGTCAGTGTATCAGCCCCATAAGGCTTGTTTTTTTGTTTTTTAAGTAACACGTGCGTTTTGTTTGTATAACAAAACAAGCCAAATGAAATTGCACCCTATACACAGCTGTGGGTTTTTATTCAGTATTCAATTTAAAACAAATATGAACCACTTCATCAAAAACAATATGGCGTCGGGATGGTTTAACAGCTAGCAGTTACATAAACAACCCAACGTGGGAGACTAGGATTAGGTTTACAACATGTGTTTTTTTTAGGACAATGGATATAAATAGTTTTCAGAATTTTTTTAAAAATCAATTTTTTTTTTTTGTCATTTCAAATTTATACCACTTTTTGTGTGTGTGTGTGTGTGGATATTTGATTGAATTCCAGGAAAAAGGGACGCCCAAAGACTAGATGGTGGGATTAGGTAAAGGATGATGTGAAAGAACTGGGCCTGGAGGAAGATGATGTGCTGAACCGAGATGCATGGAGATGTGGCATTCATTATGGCAACCCTGCAAACTGCGGGATAAGCTGAAAGAAGGAGAAGAAGATTTGATTGAGCTCCATAAAACACCGATTTGATACAGCATGACTCAAATGGAAATTTGTGGAAACAAGTTTTCCTCTTTGTCCTTTAATTATCTCGTTGCTTTTTAATAAAAAACTTTTGTTAAACCAATTGTGTCGTTAGTTCTCTTAAAAGATAAATGTGACCCAACGTCTCAAAACGGTATTATGTCGCGATAAACCAGAGGCTAAAAAGTCAAATTATAGTTAAACTGGTCAAACATGGTCAAACAATTTATGTCGGATATTTCTGGCTACAAATTCAATTTTCGGCATCTTAAGCATCCCGACTTAATACCGTTTTGAGACGAGGGGTCACAAATAAAATGAAAAATGAACAGATAACTCGTTCAAATATCCAAAATAGACCAGCCATTTTTATAAGTGATTCTGGCCATTAACTCACTCAATCCTAGAGAGTTTTGCTACTTTTCAAAATTAGGAAAATAATTAAAAATGAGCACGAACATAGATATTTTTATTCAACTACCATAAACATGTAAAAACTAAAAATATTAACTTTGATACTACGCCTATAATTTGTCTCAGAAAAAAATGTAATAAATAGGCATGGAGTAAAGGTAACCCGTGTAAACTACGGATATAGTCGGTGTTAGTAGTTAGGGTTGAGTGAGTTAAAACCACAAAATGATACGTTTCAAAATTTATCAAATAATGGCCGTGACAGTGATACACAGCCGGAAGCTGTGGACTTAAAAAAAGTAATACCAAACACGGAACGTTCCGGACACAAACCCTTCTTAACTCTGTCCTTACCGATCCTTTTTTTTTCCAGTATTTTCCCCCAAAATGGCAGGCTTACCCAGCAGAATTTTGATTTTTTTAAAAACTCAAACAATCTCTCTACAAAAACAACTTTATGTTCTTATTATTTAAACAAAGATCATTCTTCAAAGTTTGTGATGTACAAGATAAACCTGAATAAGAAAAAAAAAATGTATATTGTGTCGTAACAAATGTGACAATTTTGCTGTAGGTGGTAAGCCAACAAAAACAACAACAACAACAATAATAATAAAATAACAACAACAACAACAACAACAGAAACACAATATAAACATAAATGCATTCCAATAATATTAGTAGATATCATGTTAAGAAATTAAGGAGCAAGCACTGGCGTAAGATAAAGAACTGAACAAGTGTGTATGAAAGGTGCCAGACAAAGTAAGAAAGAAAAATACAAGAGAAAAAAAAAAACATCCCAAAAAATCAGTACCATCAGTATTGTATTTATCTTTATATTTTTATTTATTAATTTTTTTGTTGTTCTTCGCCGAATAAGGGTTATGAACAAGTGTGTATGAAAGGTGCCAGACAAAGTAAGAAAGAAAAATACAAGAGAAAAAAAAAACATCCCAAAAAATCAGTACCATCAGTATTGTATTTATCTTTATATTTTTATTTATTAATTTTTTTGTTGTTCTTCGCCGAATAAGGGTTATGAACCCGAAACGTTCCGTGTTTGGTATTTTGTCTTTGTTTTGAAACTATTATATTCAATTTTGTTTATAACTTTTTTTTTTTTTTTTACATATCCTTGAATGCAGGATAATGGATTCACCAAGGTCATATCGACGTATCTGACGCCTCCCCCCTCCCCTCCCCTCCCCCTCCCCCCACCAGTTTTTATCAAATACAGATGACTTAAAATGAACTTTGAACTATCAAATTATTGACAAACCTGAGACCACCGAGAGGTCACCCGATTGATAATTTGGACAAGTTGAGAGTCCTCATTCGATAGATGAAGTTTAAAAAACTCTTCTTCTTCTTCTTCTTCTTCTTCTTCTTCTTCTTCTTCTTCTTCTTCTTCATCTTCTTCTTCTTCTTATTTCAACTTATCCCGCAGTGTACAGGGTTGCCATAATGAATGCCACATCTCCATGCATCTCGGTTCAGGGCAAACATCTTTCTCCAGGCCCAGTTCTTTCATATCATCCTTTACACGATCCCACCATCTAGTCTTTGGGCGTCCCTTTTTCCTCTTTCACGCTATTTGTAGGTCCAATACTTTCCTTCTCACGTACTCCCTCTCTCGTTTCTTTAATGTCCGAACCATTTCAATCTTTAAGTTTAAAATAAAACTCTGACAACAATAAAAAAAAAAAAGAGACGGTATGCCAGTTTAAAGCTTTATAGCGGCCTAAAGATTATGTGGGGGCGAAGTCGTCGAGTGGTTAAGGCATTGCACTGTGATCCGGATGACCCGGGTTCGAGCCCCGCTTCAGGAACTTTCGTCTTTTTCCTTGAGCAAGATTATTAACCCCCAATTTGCTCACTTGGACAACATGGGTGATTCCTGTTGACATCAGACATCTTGTTTGATGAGTTATCTATATTCCTTCGTGGAATGCCTAGGCGACGATATCTTATGGTATCGTCGCGCAAAAGGCATAATTTTGTTACATTTTTATAGATTATGTAAATTTATACAGATGACGTAAACTTTTTTTTTTCAAATTCTGGTTTGAGTTTATTACTTTATTTGATTAGGGACCACCATCATTATCTTGTTTGAGCTCTCCTGTGCGTTATGACCATATGTTACCCACCGCCACAAGCCGGTGATATTGAATTTGTCTCGGAACGACTGGCTTGATGGGACAATTAAAATCGATAGTTTCATCATTTATATTTGAAGGTTAAAAATTTTTTTTGACGTCAATCAATCAAATAAGATTTTTCAATTAAAACAGAATCTAATATATATATATATATATATATATATATATATATATATATATATATATATATATATATATTATAGATAGTATGCGCTTGGATTAGAAACTCATACGTTGCCATCCGGAAGTATAGCGGAACAACACACAAAACTGTGTGTATCCATGAACGTTTATAGTCAGGTTAATACAGTTCAGTGAACATTACTCATAAACTCAGATGGCAAAAAACAATAACAAAGACCTGAGTGACGTCATCTTCGACTATCTATATATATATGTGTGTGTGTGTGTGTGTGTGTGTGTGTGTGTGTGTGTCAGTGCATGACATAACCATCGGAAGGTGAAAAGTTTGGATTTGCATTGTTTTGCATTTTCTGAAAGAAAATGCTCACAAGAGCATTTTAATCTTTATTTTATGTATTTGGTTTCAATGCTGTTTTTGGAAGTTCCTGGGTTCGAGCCTCGCTCGGCGCATAGTTGAGTTCTTGGAGAAGGCTTTTTACTCACATTCTCTCACCGTACTCAGGTGAAAAATGAGTACCTGGCAGTTAACAGCATTGTCTCTGTCCGAAAAAAAAAATGTAGTATCGCCTAACAGGCGTCATGTCCCGTCCGAAATGTTAAATATTGCTGTTGACCAGGGGCCTTTGAGCACGTTTAGTGGATGTTGCGTTATATAAAAGCTCAATTAATTTTTTTTACTGATTCATCGTTTATAAATTTTATTTTTACTTTTAGGTAACTAGCGGTGCATTTGGTGTAGCCGGCCTTTTTAATGACAATTTAATATAGATAGGTCGAAGATGACGTCACTCCGGTCTTTGTTATTGTTTTTTGCCATCCGCGTTTATGAGTAATGCTCACTGAACTGTATTAATCCGACTATAAACGTTCATGGATACACACAGTTTTGTGTGTTGGTCCGTTATACTTCCGGATGGCAATATTATGAGCTTCTTAGCCAAGCGCATACTATCTATAGAAATATTCGACAACGCGACCTTTGCGTTCCTCCAATGACACCACCCGTGTTTGGCTATCCATTCGTACAAAGGCGGGAACAAGGTCCTTTTCTCATTTTGGTCCGTCTGTATGGAACACCCATCATTCCACAGAGCATCCGGGAATCCAAATCATTGTCTGTTTTAAAGAAATCCTTGAAAACATTTCTTTTTTTTAAATTTCATGTAATGTCTATTTTGTTGTTGTTATTTCAAGTGCCAAGAGCCTCATTGTTGAGGATACCGTGCGCTCTATTATTATTATTATTATTATTATTATTACTCTTATAATCATTATCATTATTATTATTATTATTATTATTATTATTATTATTATTATTATTATTATTATTATTATTATTATTATTATATTATTATTATCATTATTTATATAGACCGGTTAAACAACCCTCACCAAAAATGTTTAATCCTGGGATTCGAATCAAATTCCGGGTTTGAGAGTTTTTGACAGGACGGGAATCAATTTAACCGTTTGATAATTGAAGGATGATTTTCTGGCCAAAATTTTTTTATCGTATTTATTTTCCTATTACGAAAGTTTATTTTCATTCATTCATTCATCCCAATGATCTGATGATTGTCGGGAGGATACACGGGATGCAGCTGTCACCACTTTCCGCCATTCTTCTCTATTTTTGGCCTTCTCCAAGAGTTCTTCCATCTTCATTCCTGTCCATTCCTTGATATTGTCCATCCAAACTTTCCTTTGTCTTCCTCTTCATATTCCTCCTTCAAGGGTACCCTCCATCACCGTTCTCCACAAACCTTCATGCCTCACATTGTATCCAAACCATGACAGTTTCCTTCTTCTAACTGCGGTGATGAGGGGTTCCTGTCGTCCTGCACGATCTTGCACTTCTTCCAGTACGTCTTTATTCGCCACGAATCATTAGAAAAGCACATTCTGCAGACAAGGGTAGACGGCAAGAGAGGAAGAGGTAGACCAACAAGAAGCTGGGAACAAGATATAATATGTGAATGGCTGGGAATGGCAACAACTCAAGCAAGTAGACTGGCGGAAAACCGTAATCTGTTTCGCAAGAAAGTTCGGGAAGCAACGTCCTACGCAGGATCAGCTGACTAGATGATGATTCTGTATACGGCACCTGCAGGAGTGTTCGATAACTTTTCATCTCAAAAGCAGATATTCTGCGCTCTAATTCCGAAGTTATGTCTATGCCTCGCAGCCGTAGAGTAAGATGGAAAGTATCAGTGATTTGTACAGCTTTATTTTTATTTTGAAATTGAATGGACTTATCCATATTTTTGTCAGTCTCGTTAGTGTTGCTGTTGACAATCTTTCTTCTTCTTTCAGCTTATTCCGCATTTTGCAGTGTTGCCATAATGAATGCCACATCTCCATGCATCTCGGTTCAGCACATCATATTCCTCCAAGCCCAGTTCTTTCATATATCATCCTTTACCTTATCCCACCATCTAGTCTTTGGGCGTCCCTTTTTCCTCTTTCCCGCTATTTGTAAGTCCAATACTTTCCTCCCCACGTACTCCCTCTCTCTCGTCTCTTTACTTGTCCGAACCATTTCAATCTATCTTCTCTCATCTTTATTCATAAATTCTTCACTTCAGTCAACCTTCGAATTAGTTGACATTCCTGTTCGCCTTAATCTCAAGTTTACTGGTACCGTACCTGGTTAGCAGAACACCCAAGTATTTAAATAATTACGAGAGTACAGGATATTAAATCTGATTTCCATCAACATGTATATTGATGATACAACACTCACGTAACATCTGCCAGCCGGATCAACACTCAAAACTGGGTCTAACCTTGAACGTTTATTGTTGCTATGCATTTATAATAAATACTCATTGCATCCGCCAGCCGGATACAACGTACCGGGACACAAAACTGGGTCAAACCTTGAACGTTTATTATTGCTATGCGTTTATGATAAATACTCATAGCATCTGCCAGCCGGACACAACGTACCGGCACACAAAACTGGGTCTAACCTTGAACGTTTATTATTGCTATGCGTTTATGATAAATACTCATAGCATCTGCCAGCCGGACACAACGTACCGGCACACAAAACTGGGTCTAACCTTGAACGCTTTTAGTCTGTAGATATAATTTAGTTATAAATAATCACAAAAACGATTGTTTAAAAACAATAATAAAGAGCCGAGTGACAACAATTTTGTTCCTTCTATAGATAGTATGCGCTTGGCTAAGAAGCTCACAACATTGCCATCTGGAAGAATAACTGACCAACATACAAAACTATGTTGTACACGTCATTCTATCTATTGACTTAGCATGGCCCTAGTAGGGAAGAAAAATGTGATATCAAAAAACTGGTTCCAATACGCTTCCACAGTCATGACGTCACTTCCCTCGTAATGACGCATGGTAACTTAGCAACTGACTCTAAACTATCGGAACAATGGCGGACGCCCTTATGAAATATTTCTCCGACGAGCATAAAAAGTGTATCCAGAGGAGAAAAACATTATAAATATGATCTTGTTTTGACTTTTATACATTCTGATCACATGACATATGAAAAGTTCTCGCCAGCATGAAGAATACAAAGTGCCAATTTTCTTTGTTTAGAACCACGCTGGTCGCCATTGCTGGGCGACGTGACATCAGACTATTGATAGTATGCGCTTGGCTAAGAAACTCATAACATTGCCATCCGGAAGTATAACGAACCAACACACAAAACTATGTGTAACCTTAAACGTTTATAGTCTGGTTAATACAGTTTAGTGAGAATCATTCACAAACGCGGATGGCAAAATACAATAACAAAGGCTTGAGTGACGTCATCTTCTTTCTATCTATTGAATCCAATTTGATTGGAAATGTAAAACCACTCACCCAGAGAGACTGGATACATAGCCCCGTGCCATTAATCTTCTGATTTCAGAGTGATGATCTTCGCGCATAATTATAAGAACCTGCCAATAAATCCTGCTACTAAAACAGTTGTGCCACCTTAATGCACACTATTCATTATAAGTACTCCGAAGGACTGGTTACATACACACTCCCAAAGATTTAGGACTGGGTGGGATTCCTGACCTCCCTTAGTGGACAAGGAGATACTTACTCTGTCTTCTATCCCCCTGTATCTGTTTTCCAACTTGCTTCTGTCTTCTTTGTCTTGGAATGCTTGGTTTTGTCCTTGTCCTGACCGGATACCCTGGCTGAGAGGGAAACAGTCAAATGTATAGTTAGTTTTGGGAAATTATATTTTTTTCCTTGTAAATCATCTCTCTGTAATGTTTATATTATATATGATTTGTAAAACATTTGAGTAATTTCCTCTTAGAGGTGACTGTGCTTGAGTCTGGATGAGACTTTGTGATCTCATACAAAGTACTTTGATAGTGTGCTCTTGGAATCTACACCTGTTTCTTATTTGAACCATTCCCCTTTGTCTTACCTTTTCTTGGGTGCTTTAATTGTAATTTTAGAACTTTTTACTTTCTCATTGCCTTCCTTTTTACTGACGCTGATATGACCTTAATGTGTTGCAAGCGCCGTAAAACCCTTATAACAAAAACAAACAAAGAAAGATTTAGGAAGCAAAAGAATAAATAGAGTGTTAGATGCCACTACTTTTCTTCCCTATTTCTTATCATGATTTGATTCAATAGTCTGATGTCACGTCCGCCCGGCAACGAGCAGCTTGGTTCTGAACAAAGAAAATCGGTACTTTATATTCTTCATGCTGGCTAGACCTTTTTCATAAGTCAAGTGATCTGAATGTATAAAAGTCAAAACATGATCAGATTTATAACGTCTTTCTCCTCTGGATACACTTTTATGCTCGTCTGAGGAGTATTTCTTAAGGGCGTCCGCCATTGTTCCGATAGTTTAGAACCAGTTACTAAATTACTATGCGTCATTACGAGGGAAGTGACGTCACGACTGTTGAAGCCTATTTTATCTGCTCTTTTTAATGTAAAATTATAAGAGTGAAAAAAATGTTGCTCAACAGGATTCAGTTGTCCAGCCGCTATTAGTGAAAATGCCCCCCCCCCCCCCCAAACAAAACAACCCTATCTTCTCTTGTATGAAAAGGGTTTAGTCTTCCTATGATTGGGGTCCCGATAGCTCAGTTGGTAGAGTTCTCTCTTCACACGCAAAGGGATAAAGATCGATCTCAGTCGAGATTATTTTTTCTTCTGACCTTCCATCCCGTCACTGAGTGGGATGTGTAGTAGACGGGTCTATTAGATCTGGCGGAAAGTACTTTGAGATAGACTGTAGTCCTATCCAAAGTGTAGCAAGCAATTGCTATTGTCCGTTTCACGCTTTAGAAACTGGGATAAACTCCTACTCCATGGGCTTCTTGGGTTTGAAGAACTGACAACCTATGATGTCTCCGTGGTCTTATTCCATTCATTTCTATTCTCTACAGTTGAAAGGAACGTGGTTTTGTCTTTAGTTAACGAAAACTAGAGATGCCTAAATGAGCAAATAAACTGGAAAGAAAGATAAAGTGAGTAAATGTGACTCATATATTATAAAGTAGCAATGACTATCCCGCACAAATCTTTGGGCCTCTTTTTCGCTCACGAAGTGCCCAAATTCACGACAAAATATGGGACGAAGCCGTTCCGTACATGCTACTTTAAAAAATTAATTACGAATCTGTTTATAGATGAATATGACTGAAAGTTGGCACACATTTAGAAAAGAGGTCATTTTAGATTATGTCAAGCGCGAGGCGACCAAAAGAGATAGGCAGAGCGAACCGCGCATGACCCACTTTCTCTGCTGGGCTTAGTTCTGCGCACAGACTACCGCTCGAACCAACTCTCTCTCTCTCGTGTCTATTAGTTGTTCGCCCATATCTCTCTCTCTCTCTCTCTCTCTCTCTCTCTCTCTCTCTCTCTCTCTCCTCTCTCTCTCTATATATATATATATATATATATATATATATATATATATATATATATATATATATATTATATATATATCGTTTAGTAATTGTTCGTTTTTCTCTCTCTCTCTCTCTCTCTCTCTCTCTCTCTCTCTCTCTCTCTCTCTCTCTCTCTCTCTCTCTCTCTTCGCAGTCTTTTATAGTTCATCTCCCCCTCTATCTTTCATTTAGTTATGACGGACCAAAAATGAAATCAAATGGGAAGAAGAAGAGTGGGGGGGGGGGGGGGGGGGGGGGGAGGCGGAGAAAGTAAGGAGGCAAGTGATATTTCAATATTTTCACTTCACAACGGTAATACTAATACAGTCATTGCCGATTAATTTGATGATGAAAAAATGAATGATGCAACTTTGATTAATACCGTGATTAGATGAATGGTTAGAATTTTGGAGGGGGGTATCTGATGATGATGATGATGATGATGATGATGATGATGAGGTGAAGGGGATGGAGGTTGATGAAAAGGAGGAGATGAGAAGGAGAATTGTATTGATGGTGTTAAATATGATAACTTACAATTTCTAGCAAGATGATGTTGATGTTGATTGAGAGGTGAGCTTTTTTTAAGAATTAAGATAAATAGACAGAGACGCCAATTTTAAATTTGGCTCACAGGAGTTTCAGACACCACTCGTAGGAATTTCAATGCCGAAAGAGGAATTTCCGCACACAAGAAAAAGGAATTGGAATGGTATTTGGCATTGTGTTTACGTTTTGTATAGTTCTAAATAGATAACTGATTAGAATTATACTATGATACATAAACACATTGCCAAATACAATCCCAAAGTTTCCTTATTTCAAATGAATAAAGCACCAAAATCAAATGGTAGAGATTGTAGTACTGGTGGTAGTGAGGATGATGTGGTGTTGGTGGTTGTAGAAATAGTGGTAGTAATGATGAAGATGTGATAGTGGTTGTTGTTGTAGTAGTAGTGGTAGTAATGATGGTGTGGTGGTGGTGGTTGTAGTAGCAGTGGTAGTGATGATGATGTGGTGGTGGTGGTAGTGATGAAGATGAGGTGGTGGTTGTAGTAGTGGTGGTAGTGATGATGTGGTAGTGATGATGATGTGGTAGCTGTTGTAGTAGTATTAGTGGTAGTGATGATGATGTGGTGGTTGTAGTAGTAGTGGTAGTGATGATGTGGTGGTAGTGGTTGTAGTAGTAGTGTTAGTAATGATGTGGTGGTAGTGGTTTGTAGTAGTAGTTGTAATGATGATGTGGTGGTGGTGCTTGTAGTAGTAGTGGTAATGATGATGTGGTGGTGATGGTTGTAGTAGTAGTGGTAATGATGTGGTGGTGGTGGTTGTAGTAGTAGTGGTAGTGATGATGTGGTGGTGGTGATTGTAGTAGTAGTGGTAGTGATGATGATGTGGCGGTGGTGGTTGTAGTAGTAGTTGTAGTGATGATGATGTGGCGGTGGTGGTTGTAGTAGTAGTGGTGGTAGTGATAATGTGGTGTCGTGGTTGTAGTAGTAGAGGTAGTGATGATGATGTGGTGGTGATGGTTGTAGTAGTGATGATGATGTGGTGGTGGTGGTTGTAATAGTGATGGTAGTTGTGGTAGTGGTAGTGATGATGATGTGGTGGTGGTTGTAGTAGTAGTGGTAGTGATGATGATGATGTGGTGGTGGTTGCAGTAGTAGTGGTAGTGATGGTGGTTATAATTCTAGTGGCAGTGATGATGATGTGGTGGTTGGAAGGGGGGGGGGGGTGTCCTTGGAAGAATTTGACCTCACCGGAATTTGACGGAAGTTGCCCGGAACCCGGAATTTTTTGCTCCAGACCAGAGTTTTGGCATCACTGAATAGACTACCAATGACAATTTCATTTTGATGTGTACAAGTACAAGATCATCCGGTTTTGTTTTGACTCAAGGCAACAGGTCAAGGTTTCGCTCGACGGCAGATGATGGCTTAGATGACACTATAGTTTTTAAATTACCTTTAAATTATTTTTCAATTGCTAAATTAGATTTTAAAAGATACACACAACAAACATCATGGTGGGATTGGCAATCACAATGAATATATATCCATGAACAGAAATAATAACAAACGACGCGATAAATTCATTGTATCAACAGGTAGGCTAATCCAGCGTAACTGTGGTGTGTAGTAATGTGTACACACAAACTTTGTTGACAATCAAATATCGCGGGGGTTTTAAATTTTAAGCCCAGCAGAGAACTCGCGCAATTCGGTTGGACAGGCCCGATACTATTTTTAGAAGGCCCTGGTCAAGCGACAAAATCGTACGATTACCAGAAGACCGTTAAAAATAGATTTTTACTCTTTGGAGTACAATATTTCTAAAACTACAAAGAGGAGATATTTTGTCGCTCATAAGGTTATATATGCACATTTCTTCTATTTATATTTCAAATTTCATTGGATTATGATAAGTACTTTTCCCGTATTCTCACAAAACATCAACCCAATTTGTATTTCAATGAGTGAAAATATGGAGACGGCCATTTTGCTCCACCATCGCGCGGCACGAAAATGACGTGAGCGAGGCAAGGCTGCCAGGTGGCCAGACTTTAACCTGACCAAATTCGACTTCAAAAGTGGCTAAATAGAAAATCATATGGCTTTCACTATTAAAACTGACCCACTTAAAAGTAACTAAATTTTAACAAACAGAAAATTGAATAGACTAGGATAAATGTCAATGAGACAAAAATAGATGAATAAAATTTAATAAAAGAAGCAAAATTATATATTTGGCCACACATATGGCCATCTGGCAACTTGTTCGCGGTGACTGACGACACAAATCCTCGCACGCTTTTTTAAAATTAAGGCATTGTTTCATTGTTATGTCATAGGGATAGTAGATTAACTCTCTCTCTCTCTCTCTCTCTCTCTCTCTCTCTCTCTCTCTCTCTCTCTCTCTCGCTCTCTCTCTCAAATAAATACTAGAAATAACATAAGCCATGGTCTCACGGGACTGATTGATAATAATTTAGCAGGCATTTTTCGTTTGATTTGTATGTTTTGTAGACACAAAATTACACTTCGGAAAAGTTCCAAATGATCAATATTATGTATATTTTAAAACAAAATTATAGTTGACCCTCGCCATACAGCTCTAAAACTATACAAGTTAGAACTTTTCTGATGTCTTCATCATATTTTCTGATAATTTTGCCATACAATTGCCAAGTTTTAATATCTTATTCCACGTATTAAGCGAGATACAGCCACAAACCAGAATAAAACGCAGAAAAAGCGTCCCATATTTTCCGTATTTTTTTCTCTTTGTGAGTCATCCCAATAAATGACACATTTGAAACTGCATAACTTTGTTATTTATGAATGGATTTCCAAAATTCAAAAAGATTTTTACTCAGTGGAGACAGGGCTTTGATTTAAAAGGAGTATTTCCTACAAAAATAGAAAACAAAAAGTTTCATAGTCATTGTTATATAAAGTAACAACACAAAACAAACAACCTTTCGGCCCTTGACGAAGGCCAAGGGCCGAAACGTTGTTTATTTTGTGTTGTTCCTTTATATATGAGTCACATTTACCCACTTTATCTTTCTCTCCATTTTAGTTAACGATATGCCCAAAATACCAAAGGTGCCTTTCTATTATTGGGAAGCGTGGTTCACCAGTACGGTCTTTGCTTCGTACCTGAATACGCTTCAACAGTCGTAACGTCACTTATCTCGTAATGACGCATGGTAACTTAGTAACTGGCTCTAAACTATCGGAACAATGGCGGACGCTCTTATGAAATATTTCTCCGACGAACAAAATAGCGTATCCAGAGGGGAAAAAAACATTATAAATTTGATCATGTTTTTACTTTTACACATTCTGATCACAAGGCATATGAAAAGTTCAAGCCAGCACGAAGAATAAAAAAGTACCAAATTTATTTGTTTAGAACCACAGTGGCCGCCGTTGCTGGGCTAAGTGACTATTGAATCCAGTTGGATAAAGCTTGACTACCCGCCGCGCTGAGTGGCTTTCAGCAAGACGCCCCACCCTAGTTCACTTTGCAGCGCTGCACTGCGGCTGACGCTTGGGTTATTCTAGTCTTCCCTTGGGTTAGACGGTGAATACAAATTTCCTCTTAGGGATGTAAAGAAGGAATTTTGTTTTGTCTATTTTCTATTTTATCATTTTATTAATTTGAACTTTTTAAATGGTGAAAATAAAATAAAACCTTTGTTGTCCATGTGTGTAGTTTAATCGCTATTTCGTATCCGATCGAATGGTAATCACAAACACACCTGTTAGTATTTGTTTTGTTATAGGCAAATTGTAAACAAACGCAATCCATCCACTGTTACTTTTCATCATATCGAATTTAGTTTATCATAATGCGCTTACAATTTTTAGTTTGTTCGCGTGTAATAAATTTAATGTGCCCCCCCCCCCCAAAGTGTATGTGCGATTTAAATGACCCTCATCTTGGCAGAAACTTTCAAACCTGGGACCTCTCGAGGTCTTCCATCAAATCTTAGGTTTGAGACTTTTTACCAAGATGAGGGTCATTCAAATCGATCGATATTTGAAGGACGAGTTTTCTGGCCACATTTTTATATCGATAGTATGCGCTTGGCTTAGAATCTCACACATTGCCAAGGTTACTAGAGTTTTGTGTGTTGTTTCGTTATACTTCCGGATGGCAATGTTGTGAGTTTCTTAACCAAGCGCATTCTATCAAAACACATGTTTCATATTGCACCTCGATAACCACGCCTATCGGACAGTAGTCATAATGTAAACAATGGTAGCGATTGGTGAACATAGCGACCTACACAGATTTTACTGTCGATGGTGTGTGTCTTAGTAAAATACCCACAGTTATATCGCTTGATCAATAGTACCAATATAGATAGATCGAAGTTGACGTCAGTCAGGTCTTTGTTATTGCGTTTTGCCACCCGCCTTTATGAGCAATTCTCACTAAACTGTATTAACCTGACTATAAACGTTCATGGTTGCACACAGTTTTGTGTGTTGGTCCGTTATACTTCCGGATGGCAATGTTATGAGCTTCTTAGCCAAGCGCATACTATCTACAAAGCGCATACTATCTATAGTATGCTCTTGGCTAAGAAGCTCATAACATTGCCATCCGGAAGTATAACGGACCAACACACAAAACTGTGTGTATCCATGAACGTTTATAGTCAGGTTAATAGATAGAATGCGCTTGGCCAAGGAGTTCACAACATTGCCATCCGGAAGTATAACGGACCAACACACAAACTCTGTGTAACCATGAACTTTTATAGTCGGGTTAATAAATACAGTTTAGTGAGAACAACTCACAAACGCGGATGGCAAAAACAATAACAAAGGCCTGAGTGACGTCATCTGCATACTATCTATACAGTTCAGTGAGCATTACTCATAGACGTGGATGGCAAAAAACAATAACAAAGACCTGAGTGACGTCATCTTCGAACTATCTATAGAAAACTATGCGTACTTCCGACGTTTATATTCTGGTCGAGAAAATCGTGTGAGAACTAGTCTCCCATTTGGAGGTATAAAAACAATAACACTGATCAGTGAGCGGTTGATTTCATTTCACGTCATTTTTTATAAACAACCATCTAGGTTTGTCCGAGCACGTTTGAAGGCGTGTCACACAATCCCATGTTTTTGATTGGTCAAATATCTACCGGTTAATTTGCTTGGGCCAGTTGTAATTCGCTTTGGGTAGATTTATTGAACATTGCTCTTTGTAAAGGCTAAATCCGTTTTGTTTCAAAGTCTTATTTCAACACTAACTGATTAACGACAAGGAGGTAGCAGCTGTATTTGACTACTAAATCAATGGCTTTGTTTCTTTGTTGTTTTTTTTTTTTTTTGGTTGTTTTTTAAAACAACACATCTTTTGATTTTTGGCCAGAAAACTTTAAAAAAATAAAATAAAAATAAAATCCTTTATTCATCCCCAAGGGGAAATTTGTCTTTAGTGTCTATTCTAAGGGAAGACTGGAATTACCCAGGCGTCAGCCGCAGAGCAGCGCCGCAAAGTGAGCTAGGGCGAGGTGACTTGCTCAAGGCCACACAACGGAGCGGCGGGTGATTGAACTCGGTACCTTTAGGGTAGGAAGCAAAGACCGTACCACTGAGCCACGCTGCCCCTTTACTTTAAAAATTCGACATATTTAGATGACACTATCCGCCAACATGTTATTTTTGATTAAAATTTAAACCTGCAAAAATTTAAGATTCTGATTTTGGTGTAGTCTCAGGTTTAAGTCTTTCTAACAAAATAACGGTCATCTCACACAATCAATTTTTAAGTTAAAATTATGTTGCCAAAAAAAAATATGATATAACGGTTTATGTCTCCTTGTGCGTCACGATAGTGTCGTGTGGTTTTGCTTACTTTATCTTTATGTTGTGAAAAGAGGCCTGAAATTCATCGGCCCATACACAATACCCTATAGATAGTATGCGTTTGGCTAAGAAGCTCACAACATTGCCATCAGGAAGTATAACGGACCAACACACAAAACTATGTGTAACCTTGAACGTTTATAGTCTGGTTAATACAGTTTAGTGAGAATTGGTCATAAATGCCGATGGCAAAAAAATAAAAAATAAATAAAAAAGACCAGATTGGCGTCATCTTCGTTCTATCTATAAGAATCGTTACTTTACTAATGGATCGATTATGATAAATTCTATCCACTCCCCCCCCTCAACCCAACTTGTCAAAGTCTCAGGTGTAATTCTTTAAAAAAAAAAAGGAAAATAGCCGTCATCCTAAACATTCATTTTGATATTAGACTTGTGTGGACAAAATGTAATAAAGGTTATTATTTGTTTCATTTGCAAAAAAACAGCTCTGTTTGCATTTGTTTGTTTATTGATTTATGTGGTGAAAAGAGGCCTCACATTCATCAGTAGTTACATGAGCCCCATCTACCCCCCCCCCCCCAACCGTTAAATCACGTCACCTGGAGGTGTAGCACCTCGTAACTTAAAATATCTCGACCCGCGTTTCCTTAAGACCCCTATACACGTCACGTTTTGTACCGGTGACGGGCTCGACTAGTGTGACTCAATCCTTGTGTAAGTCCATAGGATTTTTGTCCACACACGTGAGGTATCACACACCGACCGTGACCGGTCCAAATCACTGCCTCTCTTTTCTATTTTTCGTCTTGTTCACAATAGTGATTACTTCTCATCAAATTGTATTGAATCACCTAGTTGGATAGACTCTGGTCTTGGGATCTATTATTGATTGTCACTGTCACAAATTGTCTCTTCTTACTGTTTCCTGTCACCCAATGTATCTTCTTACTGTTTCCTGTCACTGTCACCCAATGTCTCTTCTCACTGTTTCCTATCACTATCACCCAAACTCTCTCCTTAGTGTTTCCTGTCACTGTCACCCAATGTCTCTTCTTACTCTTTCCCATACAGGGAAGATTATTTTACATACAAGAGGTCGTCATGAAGAATTGGAGTTTTTGGGAAGGTGTGGGTGGGTGGGGTGCATACAATGAAGTGGGATATGAATACAGAAATGTGTGTGGGATACTGAGCCATTATTTAATACAATTCAATTCAAAGTTTATTTTAGGCAGTTTGCCAATTCGGCACGCAAATCAAAACCAGCATAATCATTCCACTGTAAACAAAACAATATAAACAAACAAATAATTTTTATTACTGTGGGTGATGATGTTGATGATGACGATGATGATGGTGATGATGATGATGATGATGATGATGATGATGATGATGATGATGATGATGATGATGATGATGATGATGATTATACTACACTTCCAGATGGCGTAATTTAATGGTGTGTGTGTGTGTGTGTGTGTGTGTGTGTGTGTGTGGAGGGGGGTATGATTGTTCACACAGCTGTTACCTCCTTTGTGGTTCCAAAGCATTGTATTCCGGTTAATATATGTATCCTGAAGTGGAAATTGACTTGCTCATCAACGAGTCCAAACCAGCTGTCGTTACCTTCATCGACTATACGGCAGATTTTGACACTGTAAGCCACACATTTCTAGACAACGCACCCAGCTCTGCTGGAGCATCGGTAAAACTTCGCCGCGTTATCCAAACCATCTTCGAGGCAGCATCTGGATGAGAATTAGAAAGCCCGACGGAAATGAAGAAACCTCTGCAGCCTTCAATATTGCTCGTGGTGTGCTCCAAGGCGATATATTTCCCCCAATCGCTTTCATTACCGGCCTCATGCACATCTTCAAAATTCACGATAACCCAAATGCCGGAGTTACTGTCGGCTTGCCACCCAACCAGGTCTCAATAAGCTCCCTCGAGTACGCCGACGACGCTAGCCTCCAAGATGAAAACGTCCAAGACGCATCAGAACGTATATCCTCCATTGCAACAGGTTCGCGAGAAAATGCAGCTATGGATATCTCAATTCCAAAAAACCAAAACTCTGCACATCCACAAGGAAATCAGAGTATCAGAAAGAACTGATGACGACATTGCAGCCATGCTACACTTCCAGATGGCGTGCTTTAATAGTGTGTGTGTGTGTGTGTGGAGGGGTGTATGATTGTTCACACAGCTGCTACCTCCCTTGTGGTTCCAAGGCATTGTATTCCGGTTAATAATACGTAGGATGTTGCACTTTTCATAAATTAGGCCAGAAATCTCGTCATTCAAATATTGATCGATTCAAAATGACATCTTAACAGAACTCTCCAGCCTGGGACTTCCTTAAAGACTTTGCGAACTATCGGGTTTAAATTGATCAATATTTGAAGGACGACTTTTTGGGCTAAATTATGAACTATATATATATATATATATATATATATATATATATATATATATATATATATATATATATATATATATATATATATAATTTATTTTTATTTTTAAAATTTTTTTTTTAAGATCACGGGTTTATTCCCCCCTGAAATTATGTATTGTATATTTAAAAAAATATGAGTTGGGGGATCAACATTGCTCCAAATAGCCAATGTAAAAATTATATAATCGAGCACAGAATGGAGCGATCTACATTCATGTTTTCGTCCAACCTAGTCATCGATCACATGATTTGTTGCTGTACAACGATTGGACATTTCTCAATGTATCTAGACACGCTGCCTTGTTTATGATAGTTGTAAACATGCCCATGAGTCGTGCTTAGCAAAATGACCAATTGTAACGTTGGATATTTCTTAAACTGTGAACACTTTTCGCTATGTAGGTCATTTTGAACACACTTTGCAATGTGACCAATGACCTCGAGCACATGGAAATGTAATATAGATCATGCCTATTACTGGCAAATCTAAAATTTAGAAAACTCTTTTTACAGACTGATATACACGATTAACTTTCAAACCTTCTTTTATTTCAGGCCAATTCTGTCATCCACTGGTTCAAAGAAAATCTGCTTGGTCGTAATACTCAGTCCTTTTTTACCTTTGACTTTCATTGCGAGTATAATTTATTCTACGCACTTCTAGCATATCCATAACAAAAAATTGACAACGTAATCTTAAATCTCTCTTGATCTATCAAGTGATGATGTTCAGTGTAGTTCGCGAATGTTCAGTGTAGTTCGCCTAACCGGCAGACGGTTATTTCTGCTGTTATTTCTCTCCCTGATTGTGTGATTTGTATTGATTTATACAGTCGTTTTAATAAAGTTTTATTCTATATTGTGATACATATTTCTTGGAAATTAATAAGAGGATTTCTAGATAGATTAACATTTTAGTGGTGTAGATCCCAATGTTTGAAGTATTTTATTAGACATTTATTGTTCACATTTACATTAAGATTTTTAGTCACGGTGTGCCATATCTATTTTTATGCGTATAACGACAACATTTGGAATGACACAGAATCGTCTTGGTATCACGGTAACAATAGCCAGTAGCTACGACCAAGTCGTGGGGATGTGCTGAAACGAAGAAAAATAAATATTCAAAGAGGTCACTGACCACCGCCCTCTCATTCTAATCGAGCACTAAAAGTACATCACACACAACGGTGCCCAAGGTCTCTGATCAACGACACTCACAATAACACGCCAATAGAAAACGACACATCAACATATCAACAAAACACAGTGACAACAGCTGATCATTTTGATGGTATGAAGGACTTAATTTAACTTAATGAGAACGTGACTTCTGAAAATAAAACAATAACAACAAAGAGGGGAAGAAGGCTCAATATGAGGCCAAATGAAATAAAAAGAATCAATAACCGAATCAACTCAAAAAACGCGCTTAATATAACAAACAGGCAAACTAACAGTGATCGAAATGGTGAACTGAGAAACATGTTTAGAACTATGACCATAAACTTTCAAAGTATAACTCCAAAACTACCCGAATTTTGGAAATTGATATCAGACATAAAACCAGAGGTACTGAAACATGGCTACATTCTGAAATAAAGGACAGTGAAATATTTCCACGAGAAACAGATTTCAACGTGTTCAGGAAAGACAGAGGAGATAGGTACGGTGGGGTGCTGGTTGCAACAACAACGAACCTCTTAGTATTAATGCTTGACATTCAAACAAAATCAGAATCGGTGTTCGTAAATATTAAAACAGAACAAGGCCTACTCACTGTGGGCGCTATGTACAGAACACCTTCAAACTCAACTATGGAACAAATGACTGAGATAACACGCTGTATAGATAGCCTAGACCCAAAAAAATGTACTCTGGTTAAGTGGAGACTTGAACCTTCCTGATATCAATTGGGGAAAAGAACAAAATAACCAGTTACCTATACCCTTCATTTATAAACCAAACATTTATCAACAAATTGCAAGATTTTGGCCTTAGTCAAATAAACAAAAACCCAACAAGGGGTACAAATATTCTCGACTTATTTATCACAAATCGACCAAATTTAATTGTCAAGTGTACAACCATTCCAGGCATGAGTGACCATGACATCCTCATCAAAGCAAACAAAATCACACAAAAATCGCACCCTATTATTATTTACAAAAAGGCAAATATCGCTGAAATGCGGACAGAAACACGTCTTTTTAGTGAAAACATAATTAATCAACATCTAGAAAGCACTGAGGACGTTTGGATTGCCATCAACGACCACCTAAACAAAATGATGTCCAAACATGTAACAACGAAGGAAAGCTCAAGGAAATGTCACCAACCATGGATCAACACTATCGTCAAACGTTTTTTCCAGACGGAAACAAAAGGCATGGAGCAGAGCGAGAAAGTCCAACAGTAAGAAAGACTGGTAAAAGTACGTCCGACTGAAAAAAGAAACTCAAAGAGAGAGTAGAGGAGCCTATCATAATCATGTTAAGGAACTTGTCAGTAAAGACTCAGACAAAAAGCTCTGGAAATTTATAAAAAGTAGGAGGCGCGATTCGGTTGGTATAGCGCCCTTTGGGTATGATCATGCATTATACTCTAACGCAAAGGAAAAAGCAGAGACATACTTAATAACCAATCCTGCTCTGTTTTTGCTTCAAACGCTCACACCCACATTTCCACTCAACAACTACAAGGCGAAGAAAACGATCACAACACTATGGCCGAAATCAATGTGACAGTAGAGGGCGCTTCCAAACTCCTCGCCACTCCAGATCCAAAGAAAGCATGTGGCCCAGACAAAATACCATCCCGTCTCTTAAAGATATTGAGTAACGAATTTGCACCTGCCCTCACACATTTGTTCACACTATCTCTTGAAACGGGAGACATACCAATTGTTTGGAAGCATGCTTTTGTCCAACCCATCTACAAGAAAGGTGATAGTAGCAGGATTAAAAAATACCGTCCAATTTCATTAACTTGCATTTGATGCAATCTGTTAGAGCATATAGTGAGATCCTCAATAACGGAATATCTCGAAACTAACAGTATTTTTTTGTGATGAACATCACGGATTTAGGAAGCACCGCTCATGTCAAACTCAACTTATATCATTAACACATGATCTGTCTCCTGCTATTGATAAAGGAGGTCAAATTGATTTAGTGCTACTGGACTTTGCCAAGGCCTTCGACACCATCGGTTAATCCAGAAAATGTATGACTTTGGTATCAGGAACAAAACCTTACAATGGATTGCAGCTTTTCTTGACAATCGCACCCAACAATTTCTAGTCGACGGCGAGACTTCCACTATCGGGATGGTGACATCGGGTGTACCTCAGGGCTCAGTCCTTTGGCCCATCCTATTTTTAGTGTACATAAATGATCTTCCACGAGGTATAAGGTCAAAAGTGCACCTCTTTGCTGACGATACAGCATTATATAATCAGATAAGAACAACAGACGACTGCAAAACGCTATATGACCATCTAGCTAAATTACAAGAATGGGAAACAATAAATCAAATGGAATTCAACGTATAAAAGTGCAATGTTCTAACCATCACAAATCAGAAAGAACCGATTGCCTTTGAATACCAACTTCATGGTCAAAACCTGGAACATTTAAAGACAGTAAAATACCTTGGCATTGAGTTTGCTTAAAACCTTAAATGGAACGACCACATATGTCACCTGGCTTCACAGGCAAATCAAACAAGCGCTTACACCACCCGCAATTTATAAAGATGCCCAATCTCAACTCAAACCCTTGCTTTTAAAACTATTGTAAGACCAATTTTGGAGTATGGCAGCTCAACTTGGGACCCATATACAAAGAAAAACATGGGCACTTTAAAAAACATCCAAAGAATTACAGCAAGACGCACCACAAACGTATTCGATCCTTTCTCAAGTGCGTCTGAAATAACACAACGGATTGGCCTTGAACCTCTGGAAAAGAGAAGAAAGATAGATAAACTTAAATTGTTCCATAAGATCGACTACAAAAATTCGTGCCTTAAACTTCCAAACGACATCAAAGATACCGGCACAAGAACTACGAGGGGACACATAGCAAGAGTAACCATCCCAACATCAAAAACAGACGCCCACCTGTATTCGCTTTCCCCTTCCACTGCCCGACTATGGAATAGCCTCCCAGCTGAAGTGGTCGAAAACGGTTGCCAACATGCCTTCACGCGGTTGCTAGAGTTCACAACGTGACTTTTTAATCTAGGTATTTTTTAGTAGTATTATGTTCAGAGTTTTAACAAGTGTACAATGTAAAACCCTACAGACTGTGGAGTGATCCTCGACAATATTGGAGGTTTCCACAAGACGAAGAAGAAGAAGAAGAAGAAGAAGAAGAAGAAGAAGAAGAAGAAGAAGAAGAAGAAGAAGAAGAAGAAGAAGAAGAAGAAGAAGAAGAATCTTTCTATTATATTCTGTTAAAAATAGGGTTTGGGATTAACATTGTTCCGTAAAGCCAATGTTCAATTTTTATCATCGGACAAAGGATTACCGTTAGATCTAAAAATAGAATACAGCAGTATAATAAGCATAATAGATGAACGGCTGTTCCTATTAGCCGTTATTTATTCTCTAATATAGCGGGTTCTCCATAAGCTATGAAAGAAATCAATATTAAACTGATATGTTGAGAGTGATTTATATCGAAGCCAACGAATATTACACAGAATTGATTTTTTAGCATTTTTATTGCAATAATTACCAACTTTTTGAAACAGTCACATTCTTCAAAACAATTAGGTGATTTGTCTGTGTTATGTAGTGTAAGTTAAAATATGAGGTTTTTTTTGGGATTATAATTTATGTTGTAAGCCAATTTGATAAATGGGGGGGGGGGGGGGGGGTATTTTAATAGTTCAATAACTTCAAGGACGAATTTTCTGCTTAAATTCTAAATACGTGATTTTTTCAGAGTACATCAGCAAAGACCAATGTTTGTATATCAGCCGATGAATAAATAATAAGGTTTATAATGTTTGTCCTTGTCAGTGAAATTATTGATTAAAGTTTGAATGAGCAAATACATTGTACATCACCAGTATAAGTTGTTAACGCTGTGCATGATGCGATATATAAAAATGTTCCCTTTATGTATGTTACAAACAGGGGCGTGGCTTTATTCACCGCCTCCATCTTTTAAAAATGGATTACAGCATTAAAAAAAAAAAGTAAAAAGTAAAACTGGGAAATGGTATATACCACCTCGTACTTATTTGAGTAACTTTTTTTTCTTTCTTTTGTATTTACAAAAATAGCATGTTATAAGTCATTCTCTTCTGATTTTGGCACCACCTTATACTGTAAGCATGCCACGCCACTGGAAGTTACAAATGTCGTTTTATTCAATTGGTGGAACAGCCACCACTTTTCGTCACTGTGTGAGAGACTTGCTTGTTAGTAGTTAGCAGTTGTGTGTGTTCATGAGAAATAAAAATGTCGACATGTTGCGTCTTCTTCTGATCTTCATTATTTAATATTTAATAATGTTTGGTCGTGTGGTATAACATTCGCCTTTTTGACATCTAGGTCAGGGGTTCTCAACCATTTACACAAACGGACCGCCAAAAATGAAAATAAAACTTTACATACAGATAGCAAAACCAAGAATGAACATTCTCAAATTTTAAAATCATTGATGAACTTTTATTTTGTCAAGTGAGGATGCAAACTCGAGCATGAAAAAATGTGACCCATCGTCTCAAAACGGTATTATGTCGGAACGAACAATAATATGCTTAAATGCCGAATTTTATGTTAAACTGGTCAAATAAAATATAAATTGTTGGCATTCGCACCCTAAAATATGGTATCCGTTCTCCTCAATAAATCCTATAAATAAACTCAACACAAGTCTGATATTTGGCTATAAATTCAATTTTCAACAACATCTTAATCAACCCGACTTAATACCGTTTTGAGGCGAAGGCTCACAAATAGTTTTGGAAAACTCCTTTCCTTGTCACAATATTTTCTTCCGGTTATATTTATCAATAAAATCACGCAAACATGCCTAAAATATATTTTAAAATGGAGAATTTGAAATATATATATATATATATATATATATATATATATAATATAATATATATATATATATATATATATATATATATATATATATATATTATATAGGGTTTAAAGAGTTTTTTGTGTGCGGTTATGTGATCTAGTGGTATGACACGCTTTCGGATTGGAAGTTCCTAGGTTCGAACCTCCCTCGGCGCATAGTGGATACATATGACCATAACTTCATGAAGAATCACCCGATTTGCTTCAAACAAAGATTAAAATGCTTTGGTGAGCATATTCTTTCAGAATATACAAAAGATGCATATCCAAACGGTTCATATTCCGACTGATTCTGTCACGTACAGACACATATTGTGTGTTTGCTTGTAAGGGTCATACGCGCTCAAGACACATTTCGGTCATTTCAGCAACAGTAAAATAAATAAAATAAATAAACTTCCCTTTATTCATCCCTAGGGGAAATTTGTCTCTAGGGTCTATTCCAAGAGAAGACTGGAATAATCCAGGCGTCAGGCGCAGTGCAGCGCCGCAAAGTGAGCTAGATAGGGCGAAAAGACTTGCTCAAGGCCACATAGTGCAGCGGCGGGTGATCGAACTTGGTACCTTTTGGGTACGAAGCAAAGACCGTACTACTGAGCCACGCTGCCCCTAAATGGAAGAAAATGAGATAATATAATTTTAAAAAAAATCTAGACTTATGATTGTAAGCACACAGGACAAAGTAAGACAAAGGAGCCTGGTTCAAATAGGGAACAGATATAGATTTCAAGAACACGTTATCAGCGTACTTAGTTTTTAGAATAATCTCAGACAGATATAAGCACCGGATCCCACTATGAGCAATACACTCAAATGTATACAAATCATATATTTAAACAAATTTAACAGTACACAGGAGGCGAAGTGGCCGAGTGGTTAAGGCAATGCATTGTGACTCGGAAGGTCCCGGGTTCGAGCCCCGCTTCTGGCACTTTCGTTTTTTTTCCTTGGGAAAGATTATTTAACTCCAATTTGGCTCACTTGGACAACACGGGTGATTCCTGTTGACATGAGACATCTTGTTTGATGAATTATCTATATTCTCCTTTGTGGAACGCCTAGGCGACGATATCTTATGGTGCCGTGGCGGAAGGGCATAATTTATTTTATTAACAGTACATAACAGGGAGATGATTTACAAGGAAAAAAAATATCCCCCAAAACTAATACTATGCATTTGACTGTTTCTCTCACAGTCAATGACTCTGGCCAAGGCCAGGAAAAAAACCAAAAAATCTCATTCCAAGACAAAGCTGTCAGACAAAGCTGACCTCACTCCCTGATAATATCATCTTGTCAGCTGATCCTGCGTAGGACGTTGCTTCCCGAACTTTCTTGCGAAACAGATTACGGTTTTCCACCAGTCTTCTTGCTTGAGTTGTTGTCATTCCCAGCCATTCACATATATCTTGTTCCCAGCTTCTTGTTGGTCTACCTCTTCCTCTCTTGCCGTCTACCCTTGTCTGCAGAATGTGCTTTTCTAATGATTCGTGGCGAGTCGTGTGGCCAAAATAGTTCAGTTTCAATTTCTTTACAGTTTGAAGAAGAATTGATAATATAAAATAGAATAAAACGGATCACACCTCTTTGGGATTTTATTTTATCTCGAAATTTAATTTTGTAATTTAATATATAATTTATGTTCCAAAGGCAATAGAAACTGTAAGCGGTTAAGGAGGAAATATGGATTGAAATTATTCAACACAAATTAACACAAATCATAGATTTTTCATATAATATAAGAGGGGATTTAATATGAAAATATTAACTATGTGTGACCCACCTACCTAAATGGGGATGTCTCGAGATGATCTAGATTTGAGAAAACATGAGCAGCACTGCATAAAATATACCAAAATAAAAAACATCATTATTTGTTTGTTTTGTTTGATTTTAAGGGTTTTACAGCACTTTCAACACATTACGGTCATATCAGCGCCGGTAAAAAGGAAGAAAATGGGATAGTAAAAAGTTCTAGAATCACAATTAAAGCACCCAAGAAAAGGGGAATTGGTTCAAATAAGAAACAGGTGTAGATTCCAAGAGCACACTCTCAAAGTACTAAGTTTGAGATCACTAAAAGTTTAATGGATATTGCGCTATATAAAAGCTCAGGCTTAAAAGAGCAGATGTCGGGTGCAAGAAACCAAAGTCTTCATAAACTGAGTGGGACAACTCTCAATTAAATCTTATTGACCGGCAGCTTTGTGAAAGAGCCACATATCATTTCATCACGAGCGTTCTGAAATGGGTTGGTCACCAAGGAGGTCATTTCGAGCATCTCCTTTAATAAATTCACCATAGACTATTTGGATGTGCTTTTTCTGTTAAACGATATTTGACTGTTTCTGTTTTGTTTGTTTTATTTTTCTGTTAAAAGATATGTATCTGTTTCTGTTTTGTTTGTTTTATTTTTCTGTTAAAAGATATGTAACTGTTTCTGTTTTGTTTGTTTTATTTTTCTCTTAAAAGATATGTAACTGTTTCTGTTTTGTTTGTTTTATTTTTCTGTTAAAAGATATGTAACTATTTTTGTTTTGTTTGTTTTATTTTTCTGTTAAAAGATATGTATCTGTTTCTGTTTTGTTTCTTTTATTTTTCTGTTAAAAGATATCTAACTGTTTCTGTTAAGTTTGGTTTTAAGGGTTTTACGGCGCTTGCAACACAATTAAGTCATATCAGCGCCAGTAAAAAGGGAGAAAATTGGATAGTAAAAAGATTCTAGATGTAAAATTAAAAGGACTTGAGAAAAAGGTAAGACAAAGACGAATGGTTCAAATAGGAAAACAAAAATCCCTGCTACACATTGCTAACAACTTGAATGAAAGACACAGACTCCCAGAAAACAGAGAAAAATCTATTTTAATCAGTCAAAAACCTCCATACGCCGAACTAAAACTTCCAAAAATAAAGACTAACCTCGTAGAAGAAACAACAAGAAATAAAAACAAATCAGATATACAAACATTAGCAATGAAGACAATACAAGAATACCCAGACAACTGGATACATGTTTACACTGATGGATCTGCCCACAAAGGAACTAAAAATTCTGGGTATGGGTTTGTAGTAGAATACCCAGATAAAACCTGTGATAAAATCCACAATTCTTGCGGAAGCTCCTGCTCAAACTACGAGGCAGAGGCAGTTGCAATAGAAGCCTCACTGCGACACCTCTCTTCTGTTTTCCAGCTAAACCCTTCAAAACTTCAAAACACTGTCATCTTCACAGACTCCAAATCGGTTCTCCAAGCTCTCGATTTAGATAAACTCTCCTCAACGTTCAATAGTTTAAGATCTCAACTAGATGAATTCCTTACAACACACAGAGTAGACTTATCTCTCCAGTGGATACCGGGACATTCAAATATACCAAGAAATGACAATGCAGACAGACTAGTCAGACTCGGATCAACACTTTTACAACCATCAATTCCAGTATCCTTAGACACAGCGAAACAAATAATCAAAACAAATAAGAGAGAAGAATGGATGAACAGTTGGGCAATGAGCACCACGGGTAGATGTATGTTTTCCCATATGACCACTGCTGTAAAGACTGATTGCCTAAATAAGCTCAGAAGACACCAGCAAAGCATCATCTTTCAACTAAGAACACAACACATACCACTCAACAACCATTTAAGCAAAATTACAAAAGACACATCCCCTTCCTGCCCCCTATGTCAACACCCCAATGAAACAGTAACACACCACTTGCTTGAATGTCAACCTCTTGAAGACCTGAGATGCACATTCCTCCCACCAAATCCAAGCATCAGTAACACACTTTATAGTCACCTGGAACAACTACAAAAGACATCTAACTTCTACGTCATGGCACAAGACCGAAGGGCTAGAGCTCAGGTGGTCGCTGGTTCGGATAAGTAAGTAAGTAAATAGGACACATGTAGATTCCAAGAACAGTGTACTTAGTTTGAGATCACCGAGAAATATCATCCAGACACCAGCACAGGATACCACTAAGAGGAACACACTCAAATGCTTAAAACTCATATGTTAAAAAAAAATAAAATAACAGTACATAACGGTGAGATGATTTACAAGGAAGAAAATATCATCTCCCAAAACTAACTGCACATTTGACTGTTTCCTTCTCAGCAAGGGTATCCGGCTAGGACCAGGACAAAACCAAGAAATCTCATTCCAAGACAAAGAAGACAGAAAGCACACTGGAAAACAGATACAGGGGAATAGAAGACACAGTAAGTGTCTCCCTGCCCACTATGGGAGGTTAGAAACCCCACCCAGTAACTGATTCTCCGAATGGTTTCAAAATGTTATACGCTAATTAAACGTATTTTATGTTCAACGAATTTTGTGCTATTAAATACCTCCATAAGGACATTAAGTTAAAGTTCTTCTTCTTTTATACGTTTCATCTCGATTTGATACCTGGTTAGGGAGATGGGTCAGCTTTTTATACAGTTAAAGCTTTGAAAATACAAAATAAATATGATATAAATATTCGTCTTGTTATTGTTTATCTGTTATTATTTTTTTTCTTCGTTATTAGTAGCAAACATTCGAGTCTTGTAAACAATAAACAAAATTTAAGTAAAACATTGTGCCGCATTTAAATGGATATTGTCTAAAAGAAAATGGATTTTTTATACAGGAATTATCACAGCTTTGCTCCATCAAACTCAAATAAAACATTTGTAAAGGCATTGATAATATTGATAACATTAAAATGTAGAAAATATTATGTAAAATAGTTTATAACATTTCTATCGTATATCATCAAATTACAGGAAAATTTATCATAAAAATCACAACACACACACACACACATAACACACACACACATATATCATATATATATATATATATATATTATATATATATATATATATAGGTACAACACACACACACACATATATATATATATATATATATATATATATATTATATATATATATATATATATATATATATATATCTTAGATTCTTATACAACCCAAGTAAATGACAAGCACCATTAAATTCTAAAATATTCTTCATCTCTGAGCTATTTTTATCCTCACGCTTTCCTTCAACTCCCTCTTTCTCTCGCTCTCTCTCTCTCTCTCTCTCTCTCTCTCTCTCTGTGTGTGTGTGTGTGTGTGTGTGTGTGTGTGTGACAATCTATTCACTATATGCAGATAATATAATATGATCACTTTTTCATCTAGAATGATGTGGGTGCATATAACAAGATATGAAGTGAATAGAAAAGTGCCAGAAGACAATAGAGAATAAAAATTTTTCGCGGCGGTGGTGGGGTTTGAACCTGCGACCTTATTGTACGACAACTCCGCCTGGCAGGTGAGAGCGTGGCTCTACCGTGTGAGCTATCCACGAACACAAAAATATTCGTTTCAAACTCAAAGTCATTACTAGATCCCTCTCTCACCCACTTCTTGAGACCGCCGATTCGTTCGTACACACACCATCGCGAATAATTTTGACCAGCAGTTAAGCTTAATAGCCAATATTCTCAACACAAACATATAACATAGAAACGATTGAGACATTGAGTATGCTCCGGTGTATGGGGTGAATTTTTAATTCAGAAAAGTGAGTGGAGCAGGCACTTATGTTGGTAACAACAAGATATGAAGTGAATAGAAAAGTGCCAGAAGACAATAGAGAATAAAAATTTTTCGCGGCGGTGGTGGGGTTTGAACCTGCGACCTTATTGGTACGACAACTCCGCCTGGCAGGTGAGAGCGTGGCTCTACCGTGTGAGCTATCCACGAACACAAAAATATTCGTTTCAAACTCAAAGTCATTACTAGATCCCTCTCTCACCCACTTCTTGAGACCGCCGATTCGTTCGTACACCACCATCGCGAATAATTTTGACCAGCAGTTAAGCTTAATAGCCAATATTCTCAACACAAACATAAAACATAGAAACGATTGAGACATTGAGTATGCTCCGGTGTATGGGGTGAATTTTTAATTCAGAAAAGTGAGTGGAGCAGGCACTTATGTTGGTAACAACAAGATATGAAGTGAATAGAAAAGTGCCAGAAGACAATAGAGAATAAAAATTTTTTTATTTTTTAAAAATTTTTATTCTCTGTGGGTGCATATACAACTTTTTGTCACAAGACCATTCATAATTGGTTCAGGAGGGTAACATCGTAGCCATCGTTAACTTAACTTAACGATGGATACAGTAACATCGTATATATAACAAAGTATAGAATATACAAATGGTATAAAAAGCTACAGTATTGTTTTATCAAAATGACAAGAGTTCAATAGGCTTCAACAATCGTGACGTCACCTCCCTCCTAATGACGCATAGTAACTTAGTAACTGGTTCTAAACTATCGGAACAAATAAAAATACTTATGAAATACTTCACCGACGAGCATAAAAGAGTATCCAGAGGAGAAAAACATTATAAATCTGATCATGTTTTGACTTTTATACATTCTGATCACATGACATGTGAAAAAGTTATAGCCAGCATGAAGAATAAAAAGTGTCGATTTTCTTTGTTTAAAACCAAGCTGCTCGTTGCTGGGCGGACGTGACATCAGACTATTGAATCCAATTCTGGATCTACCAAAATTATGTCGATCACATGTCCGTCTATAAAAAATCGACGGAGTTTCTACTGGACATTTGACAAAATAGATTTGTCCTATATTGGTCAAATATCTTCAACTTTGTACAGAAATAATAAATTAGAAGAATTAAAGAAGCTGATATACAGAGAAGTGGTAAGACCTGGAATGAGATTAAAAAGATAGCTCAGGATAGGGAAGGATGGAAATTGTTTGTCTGTGGCCTATACCCTGACCCAGGGTGAAAAAGGCAATGATGATGATGATGATTTTTGGGCACTGTTGCCCTCATCGCCACTGAAATATTTTGCCAACATTGCCAACATGGCCACAAGATTATCAAGGCAATATATTCCACATAGTACAAGAATTATTTAGGTAATAATATGGCCCAAATTGTCCCAGATTTATATAGGTAATATAGACCCAAATAGTCCCAGATTTTTATGGGTATTATAGAACCAAATAGTCCCAGATTTATATAGGTAATATAGACCCAAATAGTCCCAGATTTATATAGGTAATATAGACCCAAATAGTTCCAGATTTATATAGGTAAAATAGACCCAAATAGTCCCAGATTTATATAGATAATATAGACCCAAATAGTCCCAGATTTATATAGGTAATTTAGACCCAAATTGTTCCAGATTTATATAGGTAATATAGACCCAAATAGTTCCAGATTTATATAGGTAATATAGACCCAAATAGTCCCAGATTTATATAGATAATATAGACCCAAATAGTCCCAGATTTATATAGATAATATAGACCCAAATAGTCCCAGATTTATATAGGTAATATAGACCCAAATAGTCCCAGATTTATATAGGTAATTTAGACCCAAATTGTTCCAGATTTATATAGGTAATATAGACCCAAATAGTTCCAGATTTATATAGGTAATATAGACCCAAATAGTCCCAGATTTATATAGGTAATATAGAGCCAAATAGTCCCAGATTTATATAGGTAATATAGACCCAAATAGTTCCAGGTTTATATAGGTAATATAGACCCAAATAGTCCCAGATTTATATAGGTAATATAGACCCAACTAGTCCCAGATTTATATAGGTAATATAGACCCAACTAGTCCCAGATTTATATAGGTAATATAGACCCAAATAGTTCCAGATTTATATAGGTAATATAGACCCAAATAGTTCCAGATTTATATAGGTAATATAGACCCAAATAGTTCCAGATTTATATAGGTAATATAGACCCAAATAGTTCCAGATTTATATAGGTAATATAGACCCAAATTGTTCCAGATTTATATAGGTAATATAGACCCAAATAGTTCCAGATTTATATAGGTAATATAGACCCAAATAGTCCCAGATTTATATAGGTAATATAGACCCAAATAGTTCCAGATTTATATAGGTAATATAGAGCCAAATAGTCCCAGATTTATATAGGTAATATAGACCCAAATAGTCCCAGATTTATATAGGTAATATAGAGCCAAATAGTCCCAGATTTATATAGGTACTATAGACCCAAATAGTCCCAGATTTATATAGGTAATATAGACCCAACTAGTCCCAGATTTATATAGGTAATATAGACCCAATTAGCTCCAGATTTATATAGGTAATATAGAGCCAAATAGTCCCAGATTTATATAGGTAATATAGAGCCAAATAGTCCCAGATTTATATAGGTAATATAGACCCAAATAGTTCCAGATTTATATAGGTAATATAGACCCAAATAGTCCAGATTTATATAGGTAATATAGACCCAAACTAGTCCCAGATTTATATAGGTAATATAGACCCAAATAGTTCCAGATTTATATAGGTAATATAGACCCAAATAGTTCTAGATTTATATAGGTAATATAGACCCAAATAGTTCCAGATTTATATAGGTAATATAGACCCAAATAGTTTCAGATTTATATAGGTAATATAGACCCAAATAATCCAAGAGTTATTTAGGCAAAGGTGACCAAATAGTTTAAGAATTATTTGGGTAATATGTCCCAAACAGTCTAAGAATCTTTTGGGTAATGAAGCTAAATATGAAATTCTAGTTTTTGTTTTTTGTTGTTGTTGTATTTTTAAGAAATTCATCCTTTTCCAATAATAAAACAATTCAACTTCACCTAAGCTTTTCTGGCTACAACATCATTCAGAAGCACCAATACCACCCCGCATTATTCTTTTTTTTTCCAATCGGTAGATCGATGACCCATGACATCCTGTGTTTATTTGCCAGGTGGAGCGGATTTGGGACCAGGTCTGCGGCCTTTTCCCGCGGCGCTTCCTTTCTTCTTTCTCCCAGCTTTCGGCGATGTCTGAGTGTCTTCTTGTTTCTTGGGACGTTCGCGGTCCTCCCGCTTTTTCACGGACGACTGCTCGGCCATCTTGATGTCGCAGCGAGCTCTAAGGTTTTCCCAGGCTTTAGGGAAGCCAAGAGTGATTCTGTGTGGTTGGGAAAATATCGGAATTAGAAGTTGTACCAGTAATATTTATAATAATACTATTTATTTGATTACATCAAATCTCTCTTAAACGTAAATATACCCAGAGCTGCCTACTTCAACTTTCAAAAATTCGTAATTTC
The DNA here is from genome assembly GCF_034508935.2 of Berghia stephanieae. Taxonomy (NCBI): domain Eukaryota; kingdom Metazoa; phylum Mollusca; class Gastropoda; order Nudibranchia; family Aeolidiidae; genus Berghia; species Berghia stephanieae. Next base: position 14,290,065 of record NC_088369.1, read on the forward strand.
CAAGGGGAAAAAGAAAGAAAAATTCACGTTAAATAGATTTAGAAATAACCAATTTGCTCTCAGCATGATCCAAAAATGCTCCAAAATCTGAATATAGGTCCCAAGGAGCTAAACTTTCCTTTTCATCAAAATTTATTGAATCAAAGTGACCAATGCAGTTCTGTAGCTGGAGCCAAAAATTCATATTTCTACGCATTTTTCGTAGCACTTGGCATGTCTGATACACCGTCAAGAAATCGTCAATCCTCCCTCTCCATTCACCTCGAAATTAGGTCTACATCAAGAAAATATTTTTTCCAGCTGATCTTTCTCTAGTGCAGCTCCAAAAATCTGGAATTCCATGTCTTCCACAACCAGAAACTCTCCGATTTTTAACGCTTTCAAGTCCAATTTAAAAACTGAACTGTTGAAATCAACCTTTACTTAATTTCAGTGCTGTACTTTTTCTTTTATTTCCCCTTTGTGAATAGATCTACGTGTTTTATTGTAAAGCGCATTAGAGCATGAATTCATGGAATTTGCGCTCTTTACAAATGATTTATTATTATAAACCCATTTTATTTGTCTAATATTTCCTCTGCATCGTAAACATGCATTAAAAATCCACAAATGTGACCCACCGTCTAAAAACAGTATAATGTCATTGTCCACACCAATTTATACACACTCACTTGTTATTGGAAACATCCAATTCTCTGACGGCCGCTAACTTGCATATGGATTCTGGTAGGGTCTCAATGATGTTGTCAGAGAAATCCAGGTACTCGGCTGCCTTCATCTTGTCAAAATCGCCTGGCAGAGATTTCAGGTCGTTTCCGGCACAATTCAATCTCTGCAGAAAATATACGTGAAAAATACACAATTGTTTTTGTTTTTTTGTTTTTAATAAGGGTTTTACGGCGATTGGGAAACATTTAGGTCATATCAGTAGTTGTTGTATAAATAGTAGAAGTAGTAGTAGTAGTAGTAGTAGTAGTAGTAGTAGTAGTAGTAGTAGTAGTAGTAGTTAGTAGTAGTAGAGTAGTAGTAGAGAGTAGTAGTAGTAGTAGTAGTAGTAGTAGTGGGTAGTAGTAGTAGTAGTAGTAGTAGTAGTAGTAGAGTAGTAGTAGTTAGTAGTAGTATAGTAGTAGTAGTAGAAGTAGTAGTAGTGTACGTAGTAGTAGTAGTAGTAGAGTAGTAGTAGTAGTAGTAGTAGTAGTAGTAGTAGTATAGTAGTAGAGTAGTAGTAGTAGTAGTAGTAGTAGTAGTAGTAGTAGTAGTAGTAGTAGTAGTAGTAGTAGCAGCAGTAGTAGTAGTAGTAGTAGTAGTAGCAGTAGTAGTAGTAGTAGTAGTAGTAGTAGTAGTAGTAGTAGTAGTAGCAGTAGTAGTAGTAGCAGTAGTAGTAGTAGTAGAAAAGAGGAAGAAAATGGGACAGTCAAAGACGTCTAGAATTGCAATTAAAGCACCAAAGAACAAGTAAAACAAAGGGGAATTGGTTCAAATAGGGAATAGATGTAGATTCCAAGAGCACACTATCAGTGTACTTAGTTTAAGATCAACAAAAGGTCATATCCAGACACAAGAACAATTATCCATTAAAAGGAACAAACTCAATTGTTAACAACAAAAATATAACTATTAGTACATAACAGACAGATGATTTACAAGGAAAAAAATATCAATTCCAAAAACTAACAATTTACATTCGACTGTTTCCCTCTCAGCCAAGGACTCCGGCAAGGGCAAGGACAATACCGAGTAATCCCATTCCAAGACAAAGACAGAAGCCAACTCAGAAAACAGAAATAGGGGGATAGGAGACACAGCAAGTGACCTCCTGGCTACCATGGGAGGTCACAAGATCCCAATCAGAAACACTCAATTAGAAATAAAATAACATTTAATGGGACATTAATATGTGGTCTATGGCATCCAGCCGCAGCCATCGTTAACATGACACTAGAACCTTCTAGGACTTATAGCTTGACGCCATTTTTTAGTTTTGTGCAGTGCAGCGTGTTGGTAAAGCTCAAGGAAACAAGTGATTCCATTGGTTGAACTGTTGAATACAACTCACGATTTGTTTTGTTTTGCGACCAAGGACTTGTCTTTTGACGTCATTTTTAGCCAGTGTCAGGCCATACGTTAACGATGGCTACGATCCAACCGGGGGTCCGGACGGCTCAGTTTGTAGAGCACTCGCCTCACAATAAAGGGGACTGAGATAAATCACGAGTAATGTTCAATGTTCATGTTTATTCTTATGTTTTTAGAAAAGAAAAAACAAAACAAAAGCAAAATTTAAATAAAAAAGGAACCAAAAACAAGTTTTTAAAAAATATATGAGCTTTTATATAGCGCAATATCCACTAAACGTGCTTATAAAGCGCTTTACAAATGGTCCCTGACCAATAGCAACACGCAACATGTAGAACCAGACATGGGACTTGTTTGGCGATAGTACACTTTTATTTCCGGCAGAGAAAACGCTGTTAACGCTGTCAAATCTGAATACGGTGACAGAATGTGAGTAAAGAGCCCTTTCTAAGGACTCAACTATGCACCGAGCGAGGCTCGAACCAAAGACCTTCCTATCCGAAAGCGAGTGTCACACCACAAGATCACATAGCCATCCTAAAAGTCATTTAAGGAACACTTGGCTATCTTAAAGCCCTACTACTAATGTGAAATGAAATGATATAAACTTAAACTTAAGAGTTTAATTTGGGCAATATACACTAAACGTGCTCAAATCGCTTTACAAAGGGTGTCTGGCCAACAGCAAGACATAGGCGATCTTACAATTATTTTTTCGACAGAGGCAACGCTGTTAACGGCCAGGTACTCTTTTTACACCTGAGTGCGGTGAGAGAATATGAGTAAAGAGTCTTTTCCAAGGACTCTACTATGCGCTGAGCGAGACTCGAACCCAGAACCTTCCGATCCGAAAGCAAGTGTCAAACCACTAGACCACATGGCCGCACAAAAAAATTTGATATGATAAGACAAGACATGGCGCTTATCAGGCGATTCGAAGCCCAAGTCGTCGCTCACCTTGAGTCTGTACAAGTACGGGAATCCCATCGGCATGACGTCGATGTGATTCTGAGAAACGTCCAAAATTTCCAAGGATGCCAAAATGTCTACCCTGTCCTGGGGAAAGTTGACCAGTTCATTGTTGGACACGTCCAGGCGTTTGAGCTTGTTCAAGCTGCCAAAGTCATCGGGCATCAAGGTCATCCGATTGAAGCTGAGGTCAAGTTCTTCCAAGTGACACAGTTTCAGCAATCCCTGAAGGAGGTGGGGGGGGGGGGGGCAAGCAAGAGTGTTCAAATTCAGATTTTAATTTCAGGAGTTTAGTTTTGGATTTTTAGCTTTAAGAATTTAGTTTGTTTTTAGAGGTTTAACATCGCTTGCTACACATTTAGGTCATATCAGCACTGGTAAAAAGAAGAAATTGGAATAGTCAACATATTCTAGATTTACAATCAAATAAAAAAGTAAGAAAAAGGGGAATTGGTAATAAGGAACAGGTGTAGATTCCAAGATCATACCACCAATGTACTTAGTTTGAGATCGCCTTAAAGTCTCATCCAGACACCAGCATAGGATTCCACTAAGAGGAACACACTCAATCAAATGTTTACAGAAAACCTACATAACTAACAATACATAATAGAGAGATGATTTACAAGGAAAAAATTGTCATTCCCCAAAACTATAACTATACATTTGACTATTTCCTTCCCAATCCAGGACTCCAGTCAGGGTTGGGACAAAAACTAAGTAATTCCATTCCAAGACAAAGACAGAAAACAACTCGGAAAAGCAGATATAATAAGGGATAGAAGACACAGCGTGACCTCTTGCCCACCATGGGAGGTCAACGGAACCGCCCTGTAAGATTGAAAATTTAGAATTTAAATGCTCTACAAACATTTTAGATAAGCTCCTGGGAGTAGAAAGATTTTACACAGCAAAGGACAGCAATATTAAAATTAATAAATAAATCCCCTTTATTTATCACCCCATAGGGGAAATTTGTCTCTAGGGTCTATTCCAAGGGAAGACTGGAGTAACCCAGGCGTCAGCCGCAGTGCAGCGCCGCAAAATGAGGTGACTTGCTCAAGGGCACACAATGTAGCAGGTATTATAACTCGGTACCTTTTGGGTACGAAGCAAAGACCCTACCGCTGAGCCACGCTGCCCCATAACTAAGAGGTTAGTGCCTGTATCATTTTTGGATCAAAGTTGTGAGAACGGAAGACAAAAAGGAGGAGAGGAAGAGGAGGTGGAGGAGGTGGAGGAGCAAGTGGCGGAGGAGAAGATGGCGTCGGAGGAGGAGGAAGAGGTGGTGGAAGAGGAGGAGGAGGAGGAGGAGGAGAAGGAGAAAGGGAAGAGGAGGAGAAGTTGGAAAGGATTGGTGGAGGTAACAGAGAAAATTAAATCAGTCGACGACTGATACAAATGTTTCTACCGGTAAAAATTGGGTGATGCCGTTCTCCGTGACTTTGATAGACTCAGCAAGTGGCGGAGGAGGAAATTGCGTCGGAGGAGGAGGAGGAGGAAGAGGTGGCGGAAGAGGCGGAGGAGGAGCAGAAGGAGAAAGGGAAGAGGAGGAGAAGTTGGAAAGGATTGGTGGAGGTAACAGGGAAAAGTAAATCAGTCGACGACTGATACAAATGTTTCTACCGGTAAAAATTGGGTGATGCCGTTCTCCGTGACTTTGATAGACTTGAGGTTGTGGAGAGGAGGAGGAGGAGGAGGAGGAGGAGGAGGAGGAGGAGGAGGAGGAAGAGGAGGAGGAGGAGGAAGAGAAGGAGAAAAGGAAGAGGAGGAGAAGTTGGAAAAGATTGGTGGAGGTAACAGGGAAAAGTAAATCAGTCGACGACTGATACAAATGTTTCTACCGGTAAAAATTGGGTGATGCCGTTCTCCGTGACTTTGATAGACTTGAGGTTGTGGAGTTGACTCAATCCATCTGGAAGGTCCTCAAGGTTGTTTCTAGAAGCATCCAGATACTCCAGGGCCCTGAGCTTGCATACCTTGAACAGGAATGAAATGGATGCTAGTTAGTGCGACTATATGGGCTAGTGGTATGACACTCGCTTTCGGATCGGAAAGTCCTCGGTTCGAGCCTCGCGCTCGGCGCATAGTTGAGTCCTTGGAAAAGACTCTTTACTCACATTCTCTCACCGTACTCAGGTGTAAAATGAGTACCCGACCGTTAACAGCGTTGTCTTTGTCCGAAAAAATTGTAATATCGCCTAATAGGCGTCATCTCTCGTTCTACGGGTTACGTGTTGCTGTTGGTCAGGGACCCCTTGTAAAGCGATTTGAGCACGTTTAGTGGATATTGCGCTATATAAAAGCTCAAGATGCTAGTTAGTTGTGATACATTGGTACAATACTACACCACCAATCACCTAAAACCTTAATCCCCCCCCCCCCCCCCCCCATTTTTTCCCTGCCCTATCAATGTTTTTGTTTATTCGCCTTAACAACGCCACTATCACATCATCTCATGCGTCTGTAGTGTTTCATCCATCCTGTTTTGTTGATAAAGGGGTAACCCGAAACGTCCACAGTATCTGTCTTTGTCTAATAAATTGAAACTTAGTATTCAATCCTTATCGCTATTTTTTTCTTCGAGCTTCAAGCAGCAACATTTTCATTATTCCTTGTGGAACATAAGGGCTTCAACAGTACATCTCCATCGTATTCTGCTCTTTGTCTTCATATTCATCTCTCCCCAGGATAATATCCATTAAAAGTGCTCAAGGCGCTTTACAAGGGGTCCCTAGCCAACAGCAACATTTAAAATGAAGGACGAGACAAGACACCTGTTAGGCGATACTGCAATATTTTTTCGGACAAAGACGACGCTGTTAACGGCCAGGTGCTCATTTTACACCTGAGTACGGTGAGATAAAGCGAGTAAAGAGCCTTTTCCAAGAAATCAACAATGTGCCGGTCGGGACTCGAACTCAGGACCTGTATGGTTTGAATCCAGCCATCTGGAGGACTGGTTTCACACTTCCTAGGCGATTGAAACTATATATAGTATGCGCTTGGCTAAGAAGCTCATAACATTGCCATCCGGAAGTATAACGGACCAACACAAAAAAACTGTGTGTATCCATGCACGTTTATAGTCAGGTTAATACAGTTCAGTGAGCATTACTCATAAACGTGGATGGCAAAAAAAAAAACAATAACAAAGACCTGTGTGGCGTCATCTTCGAACTATCTATACTGCCGTACTCAGGAAAAACCCATATTTAAATATTTGGCCAGAAAACTCGTCCTTCAAAGACGAATTTTCTGGCCAAATTTTTAAACATGGGTTTTTCCTGAGTACGGCAGTATAATCCTTCAAAGACGAGTTTTCTGGCCAAATTTTTAAATATGGGTTTTTCCTGAGTACGGCAGTATAATCCTTCAAAGACGAGTTTTCTGGCCAAATTTTTAAATATGGAATTTTCCAGAGTACGGTAGAGTAGTCGGTTTCAAAAATTCATGACCACACTCTTTAACTCGTATCCTTGAAACCGTCGTTGTAATTGGATTCAATAGTCTGATGTCACGTCGCCAGCAACGGCGGCCATCGTGGTTCTAAACAAAGGAAATCTGTACTTTTTATTCTCCATGCTGGCTAGAACTTTTCATAATATGTCTTGTGATCAGAATGTGTAAAAGTCAAAACATGATCAAATTTATAACGTTTTTATTCCCTCTGGATACGCTTTTATGCTCGTCGGAGAAATATTCCATAAGGCGTCCGCCATTGTTCCGATAGTTTAGAGCCAGTTATTAAGTTACCATGCGTCATTACGAGGGAAATGACGTTATGACTGTTGAAGCGTTATTGCGGGATTTTTGACACACCTTAAGCCTGCTCGGACAAGTACAGCTGGTTGTTAACAATAATAGGATACAGGAAGTTGACTTCACTCTTTTAAAAAAATATTATTGTTATTGTTTTTCGGACGCAAGCTGTGTGTTGAGTTTTCACTCCATTCGCTCAATCAAGACTATAGATAGAATGCGCTTGGCCAAGGAGTTCACAACATTGCCATCCGGAAGTATAACGGACCAACACACAAACTCTGTGTAACCATGAACGTTTATAGTCAGGTTAATACAGTTTAGTGAGAACAACTCACAAACGCGGATGGCAAAAACAATAACAAAGGCCTGAGTGACGTCATCTTCGAACTATCTATAGATAGAATGACGTTGACGTCATTCGGGTCCTTGTTATTGTTTTTTTGCCATCCGCGTTTATGAGTAATTCTCACTAAACTGTATTAACCAGACTATAGATAGTATGCAGATGCCGTCACTCAGGCCTTTGTTATTGTTTTTGCCATCCGCGTTTGTGAGTTGTTCTCACTAAACTGTATGAACCAGACTATAAAAGTTCATGGTTACACAGAGTTTGTGTGTTGGTCCGTTATACTTCCGGATGGCAATGTTGTGAACTCCTTGGCCAAGCGCATTCTATCTATATAAACGTTTAAGGTTACACATAGTTTTGTGTGTTGGTCTGTTTAAATAAGGACCAACACACAAACACTGTGTAACCATGAACGTTTATAGTCAGGTTAATACAGTTTAGTGAGAACAACTCACAAACGCGGATGGCAAAAACAATAACAAAGGCCTGAATGACGTCATCTGCATACTATCTATACTTATAACGGACCAACACACAAAACTATGTTTACCATTGAACGTTTATGGTCTGGTTAATACAGTTTAGTGAAAATTACTCAGAAACGCGGGTGGCAAAAAAAAAAAAAAAAAAAAAAAAAAAACAACTAAAAAACAAACAAAGAAAAAACAATAACAAAGACCTGAGTGACGTCAATTCCGTTCTATCTGTAATATAATCGTTAAGGCAAACACATAGGTAGTTCCCTCTAACGGTACGATTGATTACCCGTGTAGAACACACGAATATTGTTTTAAAAGTGCATACCATCTATGTCAATAAATACCGTGTAGTATGCTTAGATTTGTATTTACCACAGCCATTGTTTGCATTGTGCGGCTTTGTTGTCTTGTGGTATGACACTCGCTTTCGGATCGGAGAAGGTTCTAGGTTCGAGCCTCGCTCACTCGGCGCATAATTGTCTCCTTTGAAAAGGCTCTTTACTCACATTCTCTCACCGAACTCAGGTGTAAAATGAGTACCTGGCTGTTAACAGCGTTGTCTCTTTCCGAAAAAAAAATGTAATATCGCCTAACAGGCGCCATGTCCCGTCCTACATGTTAAATGTTGCTGTTGACCAGGGACCCTTTGTAAAGAGCTTTGAGCACGTTTAGTGGATACTGCACTATATAAAAGCTCTTTTTTTTGGATTCCGAGTGTTTACATAACGATTGTCCGAGGGGCGTGGTTATATTCCCTTCCACTATATGTCTATTGAGACGGAGGGGTCAAGAAAAACGTTATGTTAAACCTTTAATATCTGAGCTTTTATACAGCACAGAATCCACTGATTGTGCTTCAATCGCTTTGCAAGGGGGTCCCTAGCCAACATCAACGTTTACACACGTAGGACGAAACATGACGCCTGTTAGGCGATACCATCATCATCATCATCATCATCATCATCATCATCATCATCATCATCATCATCATCATCATCATCATTATCATCATAATCCCCCTCCTCCTCCTCATCATCATCACCACCACCACCACGACCAACACCACCACCACCATCATCATCATCATCATCATCATAATCCTCCTCCTCCTCATCATCACCATCACCACCACCACCACCACCATCACCACCACCACCACCATCATCATCACCATCATCATCAAAATCATCATCCTCTTCCTCGTCCTCCTCCTCCTAATTATCATCTTCATCATCACCACCGCCACCACCACTACCACCATAATCATCATCATCATCACCACCATCATCCTTTTCCTCCTCC
>NC_088369.1:14301504-14304004 GCF_034508935.2 Berghia stephanieae
CAACGCTGTTAACGGCCAGGTACTCATGTTACACTTGAGTATTGGTGAGCGAGAATGTAAATAAAGAGCGTTTTCCAAGGACTCAACTATGTGCCAAGCCAGGCTCGAACCCAGTTCCTTCCGATCCGAAAGCGAGTGTCGTACCACAAGACGACATAGCCGTACTGCTGGGTGGACATGGTGGGGGGGGGGGGGGCAGAAAAAAAACCTAGACTGCAATTTAGTAACTTCCTGAGGCCACGGGGTTGCGATTCATCTAGCAAATTAATGGACACGTCACGTTTACCGACACTTTTACTTCCATCTCTTTCTACTACTTTTGTCTACGTCACGTTACCAACCTGGTATAGAAACTCAATAGAATTTGGCGATTACCACGATTTCGTTGTACGGTACAACTCTAAATTCAGTAACTTCCTGAAGTCACGGGGTTACGATTCATCTAGCAAATTAATGGACACGTCACGTTTACCGACACTTTTACTTCCATCTCTTTCTACTACTTTTGTCTACGTCACGTTACCAACCTGGTATAGAAACTCAATAGAATTTGGCGATTACCACGATTTCGTTGTACGGTACAACTCTAAATTCAGTAACTTCCTGAAGTCACGGGGTTACGATTCATCTAGCAAATTAATGGACACGTCACGTTTACCGACACTTTTACTTCCATCTCTTTCTACTACTTTTGTCTACGTCACGTTACCAACCTGGTATAGAAACTCAATAGAATTTGGCGATTACCACGATTTCGTTGTACGGTACAACTCTAAATTCAGTAACTTCCTGAAGTCACGGGGTTACGATTCTTGTAGCAAATTAATGCCCCCGTCACTTTTACTTCCACCTCTTTCTATTTTTTTTTCTACGTCACGTTACCAACCTGGTATAAAAACTCAATGAATTTGGGGATTACAACTCTAAATTTAGTAACTTCCTGAGGTCACGGGGTTACGATTCGTGTAGCAAATTAATGGACACGTCACTTTTACTTCCACCTCATTTATTTTTTTCTACGTCACGTTACCAACCTGGTATAGAAACTCAATAGAATTTGGCGATTACCACGATTTCGTTGTACGGTACAACTCTAAATTCAGTAACTTCCTGAGGTCACGGGGTTACGATTCATCTAGCAAATTAATGGACACGTCACTTTTACCGACAGTTTTACTTCCACCTCTTTCTACTACTTATTTCTACGTCAAGTTACCAACCTGGTATAGAAACTCAATGGATTTTGGGATGGCCACGATTTCGTTGTTGTTGATGTGAAACAGCTCTAAATTCCGCAACTTCCTGAGGTCAGGGGGCAAGGTGGTCATTCGGTTGTAGGAGACGTCCAGCAGGGTCAAGACCTGCTCCTGACCCAGGGTGTCCGGCAGCTCGTCAATTTTATTCTGCGACACGTTTAAGCTCTTCAATGTCTTCACGTGACCTGGGGTTGGGAACAATTTTTAAAAGATTAATAATATAATGATAATAATAATAATGATAATAATAATAATAATATAATAATAATAATAATAATAATATAATAATAATAATAATAATAATAATAATAATAATAAATAATAATAATAATAATATAATAATAATAAATATTTAAAAAAATAATAATACTATACTACTACTACTATTACTATACTACTACCATACTACTACTACGACTACTACTACTACTACTACTACTACTATTACTACTACTACTACTTACTACTACTACTACTACTACTACTACTACTACTACTACTACTACTACTACTACTAATAATAATAATAATAATAATAATAATAATAATAAAAGATAAGCTCGTGGTGTCAAGTGATGTACTAAAAATAACGCATTTAATGACTCCAAAGCCATGAAAAAAACTTTACAAAGCGCAATATCCACTAAACGTGTTCAAAGCGCTTTACAAAGGGTCCCTGAACAAAAGCAACATGTAACATGTAGAGAGAGACATAAATAATATTTTATACGTAGAAACTTATATCTCTTCAGTTTGTGTACTGTTAAAAAATCAAAGTTTTCCGGAAAATGTGACCCATCGTCTCAAAACGGTATTATGTCGGAATGAACCATTTTCTTAAAAGCCGAAATAAATGTTAAACTGGTCAAAAATATAAATTGTTGGCATTAGCATCCTAAAATATGGTATCCATTCTCCTCAATAAAACATACAAACGCAACACAAGTCTGATATTTCTGACTATAAATTCAATTTTCAACATCTTAACTATCCCGACTTAATACTGTTTTGAGGCGAAGGGTCACAAATGGTCCGCGGAGGCAGCGTGGCTCAGCGGTAAGGTCTTTGCTTCGTACCCGAAAGGTACTGAGTTCGATCACCCGCCGCTGCGCTGTGTGGCCTTGAGCAAGTCACCTCGCCCTAGTTCGAGCTGCCTCACGGCCAGTGCGCTTCATCGGTGGGGTCTTACTACCTATCCAACATGTACTCGCTGTGGGCAAGAACCCGAGACGGCAGAGCATCTA
>NC_088369.1:14311504-14314004 GCF_034508935.2 Berghia stephanieae
TATGACACAATGTGAAGCGCATTGAGCATGGTTAATATTTGGAAATTATCTATATTAATGTTTATATTATATCTATTTTTTTTTCAATTATCGTATCGGATTGTTACCTTTTATGGAATTGTTTGAAGCATCAAATGTATGGAGATACTTAATCATTCCAATCTGAGCCGGAAGTTCATCCAGGGAATTATGGGAGATGTCCAGATGGGTCAGACACGTCAGCCTGTCAATCGTATCCGGTATGAAGGCTATTGCATTGTGGGAAAGATCCAATCGCTTGATGTGGGGCTTCTTCACAGTGGCTGCGGGCATCTCGGTGATTCGATTATGGCTAAAGTTAATAAAAGCGCCAGTTTCGTACACGCCTTTCTTAAAAGATTTGATAATATTGTGAGATACATCGATGTAATCTAAACTTGTGGATTTCCCGATGTTTTTCGGGAGGCCCCGAATTCTATTTTTAGATGCGAGTAGAGTCTTGAGACCAGTAGCTTTGTGAATTGGGTTGGGTAGTTTTTTAATGTTGTTACTGGTGATGTTTAGAATTTGTAGATTCTTCATTTTGGCAACGGACGCAGGGAATGTGGACAGATTATTATTTCGAATATCGATAGATTCAAGATTTTCTAGCGCTGATATCGATTTTGGCAGTCTTTTTAATCGATTATTTTCAGCGTTGAATTTAACAGTCAGGGCACTCAATTCTTCGTTATTGTAAATTTCAACCGGAAGTGATTTCATATTTGCCGTGCTGAACTGAAGATGTACTAGTTTGGAGTTTGGTAATCTTTTGATGTGACCTTTTTTCAGGGGTTCCGGAAGTGCAACAATCTTACTTCCGGGTCCGGTAGCGGGCGGTGGTTTGTCATCCTTCTTTTTGCCGCCTCTTCCGGCGGGCTTTCTGGCGCTCATGATTGAGTTTCGTATTAGGGAAGCTTCTTCAGAAATAAATCTCAGTGGTTCTTGGAACAACCAGTCTGTTTGGATTAAAAAAGATTAGAAATAAATGGATAAAATACCCGATGTCAAACACATACACATACACAAAACAAATCACTTACTCTATGTGATCTAGTGATATAACACTCGCCTTCGGACTGAGGTCCAAAGTTCGAATCCCGCTTTGAGCGCGGCGCATAGTTGAGTCCTTGAAAAAAGTCTCTTTACTCATATTTTCTCACCGTACTCAGGTGTAAAATGAGTACCTGGCCGATAACAGCCTTGTCTCTCTGTCAGAAAAAAAAAATTAATATCACCTAACAGGCGTCATGTTAATTGTTGCTGTTGGCTAGGGACCCTTTATAAAGCGCTTTCAGCACGATTAGTTTATTCTGCACGAATGGCTGAGGCACCACTGACTCGATGTTAAATATTTTGCATGAAAGAGACAACATATGTTGTTGTGTGATTAAATGTGAGACTGGCTGAGAAAACCCGGGAAGATGCGGCAAGCTTCGATTCGAAATATGAGCCAAAATCGAAGATAAAGTGTTTCCCATAGCAACACATTTTATTCAGAAAAAAATGTATTACTTGGGTTCTAATAGACATAGAAAGAAAATTTAAAATGGTAAATAATCAGAAAGATGTGGTCTATCTCCACCACTGCACACATAACCCAATTTATGAAATTTGCGCATCTTTCCGGGTTTTCTCAGCCAGCCATACAAATGGTAACAGTGTGCGGCTCAGCAATGTGGTGTCACATCTTGCCACACAAGTCATGGCGTTGATTGCAATAATCAGCAAATTTTTGGCCCCCACGATGTCCATGCATTCACTGGCCACTCGACAAAGGTATGAATGGGTACCCAATAACTTACCTTTTTCTTATTGAAAACAATAGCCATTGAATGCAAAAAGTGATAAACAAAAAATGAATATAACAGCTTCAAAAAAAAAAAAAAAAAAAAAAGAACGAAATACCAAACACGGAAGACCTATCAAGTTATCTCTGTTGTCTATCTGGAACTTAGTAACTTGAGGGGCAGCGTGGCTCAGTGGTACGGTCTTTGCTTCCTACCCGAAAGGTACCGAGTTCAATCACCCGCCGCTGCGTTGTGTGGCCTTGAGCACGTCACCTCGCCCTAGCTCACTTTGCGGCGCTGCTCTGCGGCTGACGCCTGCGTTATTCCAGTCTTCCCTTGGAATAGACCCTAAAGACAAATTTTCCCTTGGGGATGAATAAAGGGAATTTTATTTTTTATTTTATTTTATAATTTATGTTTTTATTGTTTTTTGTTGTTGGCTGAAGAAGAGTCATGGGCCCGAAACGTTCCGTGTTTGGTATTTTGTTCTTCTTTGAAGCTGTTATATACATTTTTGTTAATTATTTTATTACTTTTTACAGTCCGCAGTTTCTAGTAGCCTATTTATTATCACTTTGCCTTTGAATGCCTAATCACCATCAATATCAAGTGACGGATGTTATTGGACCACAGAATATCTTCTGGGTTGGACGACTGTTTTTCGGATTGTGTAAACTAACGTGTAAATACAT
>NC_088369.1:14319004-14336504 GCF_034508935.2 Berghia stephanieae
AGATTTGATTATTTCGGACCTGGTAATACAGCATATAACTTGAAAAAACAGGCTGGTATTTGCCCACCCTGCCCATTATTACCAGCCGTCCCTGACTATATGTGTGTATTTATGTGTATTATGTGGTAATATGTGTATGTATGCTTGCATATGTATACATGTGTGTGTATATATGTAAATGTGTGAACGTGTACACACACACACACACACACACACACATATATATATGTGTGTGTATGTGTGTGTGTGTATTTATTGATTTTTTTACTTATTATATGTTATTGCCATTGTGAAGGGCTATTGAACATTGTAAATGGACAATGGCGCTATATATATTTCCCATTACATTACATTACATTACATCATAAGGTGGCATAACTATTTTAGTAGCAGGATGTGTAGGCAGATTCTAAGAATTACGGGCGTAAAAGAGCGAGGATGGATGATCTTTTTGATGACCAGCATATCATTATATTTAGACTAGAAAATAAGATGCCATCATTCTGTTGACATCAGAAGATAAATTACACAAGGTATATATTCAGTCCTCACGTAGAGTAATTTACCACTTCCTGTGAGATTGGAACCAGTTTTTGACACATATTATTATATTTAGACTAGAAAATAAGTTGCCATCATTCTGACACCAGAAGAGAAATTACACAAGGTATATATTCAGTCCTCATGTAGAGTTTACACTCGCAGTGAGATTGGAACCACTTTTGAACCAACATATTATTATATTTAGACTAGAAAATAAGATGCCATCATTTCTGACACCAGAAGATAAATTACACAAGGTATATATTCAGTCCTCACGTAGAGCAGTTTTACACTTCCAGTGAGATTGGAACCAGTTTTGACACCACACATATTATTATATTTAGACTAGAAAATAAGATGCCATCATTCTGACACCAGAAGATAAATTACACAAGGTATATATTCAGTCCTCATGTAGAGTAGTTTTACACTTCCAGTGAGATTGGAACCAGTTTTGACACCACACATATATTATATTTAGACTAGAAAATAAGATGCCATCATTCTGACACCAGAAGATAAATTACACAAGGTATATATTCAGTCCTCATGTAGAGTAGTTTTACACTTCCAGTGAGATTGGAACCAGTTTTTGACACCACACATATTATTATATTTAGACTAGAAAATAAGATGCCATCATTCTGACACCATAAGATAAATTACACAAGGTATATATTCAGTCCTCACGTAGAGTAGTTTTACACTTCCAGTGAGATTGGAACCAGTTTTTGACACCACACATATTATTATATTTAGACTAAAATAAGATGCCATCATTCTGACACCAGAAGATAAATTACACACGGTATATATTCAGTCCTCGGTAGAGTAGTTTTACACTTCCAGTGAGATTGGAACCAGCTTTTGACACCACACATATTATTATATTTAGACTAGAAAATAAGATGCCATCATTCTGACACCAAAGAAAATTACACAAGGTATATATTCAGTCCTCACGTAGAGTAGTTTTACACTTCCAGTGAGATTGGAACCAGTTTTGACACCACACTATCATTTATTTAGTCTACAACATAAGATGCATCATTTGACACCGTAAGATAATTTACACAAGGTATATATCAGCCTCGTAGAGTAGTTTTACACTTCCAGGAGATTGGACCATTTTTTGACACCACAATATTATTACTATTTAGACTAGAAAATAAGATGCATCATTCTGTACATCAGAATGATTACACAATGTATATATTCAGTCTCACGTAGAGTAGTTACACTTCCCTTTAGATTGGAACCGGAAGCACCACATTTTATTCTATTTGATTTACAACCATAATATTGATCATTACGACACAAAGGTGGGGAGTGCCAAGTGGGATAATGCATTGCTATGTTCCCACCAAACGTTTGGATCCAAAACAAAATAGATTATTTCCTGAGCAAGATTATCTAACCCCATCATATCATCACTTGACTATACATCGTGATTATCTAGTTGCTATCAACATCTTTTATGATGAATTATTCTATCAATCCTTCATGTCTATTATTCCTAGCACGATTCTTATCATTTCTGATCGTGAGTGACATCTAATCTTTATTATATATCTTATTTCTTTACACACCAATCGCAGTCTATTTAATCTAACTAGAGTCATGTCGTAACAGAGATGTCGTTGGTGTGAGATGTCATTAATCCTTATTATGCAATGGCTATTCCTCAAAAACAGTGTTTGATCCAGAAAAAAAAAATTCCAGATTATCTACCTCATCATCATCTATCTATCTATCTATCTATCTATCTATCTATCTATCTATCATCTATCTATCTATCTATTATCTACCTCTATCATCTCTCTATCAGTCTATCTATCTATCTATCTATCTATCTATCTATCTATCTATCTATCTATCTATTTATCTATCTATCTATTTATCTATTTATCTAGCTATTCATCCATCCATCTATCTATATTCTATCAATCTATGAATCTCTCTATCAGTCTATCTATCTATCTATCTATCTATCTATCTATCTATCTGTCTATCTATTCATATATCTATCTATCTATCTATTCACCCATCTATCTATCTATCTATCTATCTATCTATCTATCTATCTATCTATCTAATCCATCTATCTCTCTACTCATCCATCCATCTATCTATCTATCTATCTATTCATCCATCCATCTATCTATCTATCTATCTATCCATCTATCTATCTATCTATCTGTCGTGTCAACACCAGGCAAGCATGCATCCATCCATACCCTTTTAACTTCTTTAATAACTTACTCGAGCTTTTATATAGCGCAATATCCACTAAAGGTGCTCAAAGCGCTAACAAGGGGTCCTTAGCTTACATCAACACTTAACACGTAGGACGAGACATGACGCCTGTAAGGCGATATTACCATTTTTCGGACAGAGACAACGCTCTCAATGTCCAAGATTCCTTTTGAGAACATGTTGCAATGAGAATAGCAAGGTTGCCAATTTTCCGTATATTTACGGAATTCCGTATGTTAAAACACCTCAGTATATTTCTATTCACCTGCTGAATGGAAAAAGAAGCAGGTAGATAATGTCTTTTTACTGGAGCTCAGTGCTCAGACAGTGGTCAGTCAATAAGTTCAGTAAATTTTTGCCTCCTGAATGGAAGTGATCTATATTAACTTTCCACATGCTCGAGGTCATTGGTCACATTGCAAAATGTGCTCAAAGTGACCCACATAGTGAAAAGTGCTCACAGCTTTCGAAATATCAAACATCAACGTTTGGCCATTTTGTTCTGTTTGACACATGTGTATGTTTACAACTTTCATAAACAAAGCAGCGTGTTGACATTTTTAAAGAAATATCCAATCGTTGTACAGCAATAAATCATGTGATTGATGACTTGGTTGGACGAAAACCTGAATATAGATCGCTCCTATTGGAAACCTGCAAGTGAGTTAAAGAGCCTTTTCTAAGGACTCAACTATGCGCCGAGCGAGGCTCGAACCCAGGATCGTTCGATCTGAAAGCGAGTTAATCACACCACAAAACCAAGACGTATAGCCTTTGACCATAAATCCCCGGCATCATCAATAAATGAAAACCCAGGACAATAAATCAATCAATAAAGTCAAAAAGCCTCTTTATATAATATCCATTACCTTGATGACAATTATATCCACGCGAGAGCACACGTGAATCAATGAGAAATCTATACACACGTCACGTACTTTGTAAACATAAACACGTTTTTAAAAGTTTGGCCAAAAAATCCGGTCTTCAAATTAAACATTGCTCAATTGAAATGATCCTCATCTGAATCACACCTCTCAAACCTGGGACTTGGCGAAGTCTTAGGTTTGAGAGTTTTTTGTTTTATTTTATCAAGACGAGGGTCTTTTAATCCAATGATATTTGAAGAAAATTTATTTTTTTATGGCCAAATTTGAAATAACGTGTTTTTCCAGAGTAAGACAATATGGCATGAAATGGATATAGTTTGAATAGCGAGGAAAAGACTGGAAAAGCTTTTAGTCTATATTTATTATAGTCTAGTCTAGATCTAGACATTATTGAAACGGCCCGGGCAAACAGGAAGGCGTATAGATAGAATGCGCTTGGCCAAGGAGTTCACAACATTGCCATCCGGAAGTATAACGGACCAACACACAAACTCTGTGTAACCATGAACTTTTATAGTCTGGTTAATACAGTTTAGTAAGAACAACTCACAAACGCGGATGGCAAAACCAATAACAAAGGCCTGAGTGACGTCATATGCATACTATCTATAGATAGTTAGAAGATGACGTCACTCGGGTCTTTGTTATTGCTTTTTGCCATCCGCGTTTATGAGTAATCCTCACTGAACTGTATTAACCTGACTATAAACGTTCATGGATACACACAGTTTTGTGTGTTGGTCCGTTATACTTCCGGATGGCAATGTTATGAGCTTCTTAGCCAAGCGCATACTATCTGTTTAGGTAAAATACTCAAAACATTCACCAGCCTAACTTCACATAACAACATATAAAACTGTGTGTAATCTTAATCGTTTATAGTCTGATTGATAGAATTTAGTGAGAACTTATCACTAACATGCTGTCTAAAAAATAGCTGAGTGACGTCATCTTCGTTCCTTCTATATATAGTATGCGCTTGGCTAAGAAGCTCACAACATTGCCATCCGGGAGTATAATGGACCTACACACAAAACCTATGTGTAACCTTGAACTTTTATAGATAGTTCGAAGATGCGTCACTCAGGTCTTTGTTATTGTTTTTTGCCATCCGCGTTTATGAGTAATGCTCACTGAACTGTATTAACCCGACTATAAACGTTCATGGATACAAACAGTTTTGTGTGATGGTCCGTTATACTTCGGGATGGCAATGTTATGAGCTTCTTAGCCAAGCGCATACTATCAGGCCTTTGTTATTGTTTTTGCCATCCGCGTTTATGAGTTGTTCTCACTAAACTGTATTAACCAGACTATAAAAGTTCATGGTTACACAGAGTTTGTGTGTTCGTCCGTTATACTTCCGGATGGCAATGTTGTGAACTCCTTGGCCAAGCGCATTCTATCTATAGATAGTATGCACTTGGCTAAGAAGCTCATAACATTGCCATCCGGAAGTATAACGGACCAACACACAAAACTGTGTGTATCCATGAACGTTTATAGTCGGGTTAATACAGTTCAGTGAGCATTACTCATAAACGCGGATGGCAACAAACAATTACAAAGACCTGAGTGACGTCATCTTCGAGCTATCTATATTTTCACGTCATTTTTAGGTTAGTGCACCGTCAGTGAGTTGTCCCGTGGCCTTCGTAAAGTTATGACCTGATACTGACCAAAAAATGACGTCAAAATGCCAGTCTTTTGCCACAAAAGAAAACAAATCGTGAGTTGTATTCAATAGTTCAATCAATGAAATGACTTGTTTTCATGAGCTCTACTAACGACAACTCACTAGGCGGTGCAAAAACTAAATAATGACGTCTAACTGCCAGTCTTTTTGGATTTCAGTATCAGGCTATAATATAACGATGGCGACGGTTGTCCTTGGTAGTGTTGAAAGAAACAAATGGTACCATTGGTTGAACTATTGAATACAACTCATGATTTGTTTTCTTGGTTGGTCAGAGACAAATCGTTTGATGTATTGTTTTGGCCAGTCTCAGACTATGAGTTTACGAAGGTTACGGTCAGGCTATGAGTTTACGAAGGCTACGGTCAGGTTATGATTTTAAGAAGGCTATGGTTAGGCTATGCGTTTACAAAGGTTACGGTCAGGCTATGAGTTTACGAAGGCTACGGTCAGGCTATGAGTTTACGTAGGTTACGGTCAGGCTATGAGTTTACAAAGGCTACGGTCAGGCTATGAGTTTACGAATGCTACAGTCAGGCTATGAGTTTACAAAGGTTACGGTCAGGCTATGCGTTTACGAATGCTACGGTCAGGCTATGAGTTTACGAATGCTACAGTCAGGCTATGAGTTTACGAAGGCTACAGTCAGGCTATGAGTTTACGAATGCTACAGTCAGGCTATGAGTTTACAAAGGTTACGGTCAGGCTATAAGTTTACGAAGGTTACAGTCAGGCTATGAGTTTACGAAGGCTATGGCCAGGCTATGAGTTTACGAAGGCTACGGTCAGGCTATGAGTTTACGAAGGCTACGTTCAGGCTATGAGTTTACGAAGGCTACGGTCAGGCTATGAGTTTACGAAGGTTACGGTCAGGCTATGAGTTTACGAAGGCTACGGTCAGGCTATGAGTTTACAAAGGCTACAGTCAGGCTATGAGTTTACGAAGGTTACGGTCAGGCTATGGGTTTACGAAGGTTATAGTCAGGCTATGAGTTTACGAAGGCTACGGTCAGGCTATGAGTTTACGAAGGTTACGGTCAGGCTATGAGTTTACGAAGGTTATAGTCAGGCTATGAGTTTACGAAGGTTACGGTCAGGCTATGAGTTTACCAAGGCTGCGAACTGTCTGATTGGGCTGATTGTGGTCTATTGGTATGACACTCGCTTTCAGATCGGGAGATTCTGGGTTCGAGTCCTACTCTGAGCGGTGCATAGCTGAGTTCTTGAAAAAAGCTCTTTACTCACATTCTCTCATCGTACTCAGGTTTAAATGAGTACTTGACACTTTTACAATGTTTTCTCAGTCTGAAAAAAAATATTTGTAATATCGCCTAACAGGTGTGATGTATCGTTCACACACCTGTAAAGGGCTTTAGAATAGTGTTAAGAGGATATTGCGCTATATAAAAGCTCAAACTTTCAAAACAGTTTTGAAGAATTTAATCGCTCGTCTAAGTAATCTGTTTCTGTTCCCTGTTTTGACTGGATTGTAATAGAACATTTGCAGTGATAGGACCCGAGGGGCCCTCTGCAAATACTTAGCGATTGAAGATTGAAGATTGAAGAATTTATTTTTATCGCATGCTTAGAAGACTAGACTTGTCATTTTTCTGGGGATTTTTGTGTGTGCAAAGAATAATGAAAAGACCTACCTGTCTTCTAGAAAACTCTCCGGGTCATATCCTGTTTGTGTCAGAAATTAATGACAAAATACCAAACACACAAAATAAATGTTGTCCTTACAACCATGAAACACGACAAGAGACAAAACTGATATAAAAGGTATGTGTGTGTGTGTGTGTGTGTGTGTGTGTGTGTGTGTGTTGGTAGGTACCTACCTATCCCACGGGTACCGTAACCCGTCTTTTTTCGATATGTCACACACAGCCTCGAGAAAACCTCTCATTCTGTCCCTCTCTGCCTTATGCGACTTTTACAAAACAAACAGTGTTTATTTGGTGCTAGAATGTTCTATGTGCCGTGTGGACTGACGGTGTTGGTACTAACGATAGAGTGAAAATGGAGAGGCTTCGTGTGGGAACAATACTACAAACAATGGATGTTTCGGGTACAAACCCTTCGTCAGCACAACAATACACAAATTAACGTGGAAAAAAAAATTGCAAAATAGCTAACTTGCATCGTCCCTACTCAATGTTTCATTCATCCTCCAACCACCATTGAGTACAGGCGATACAAGTTATTTTGCATTTTATCTTATTTGTTTTAATTTGTGTTAATTAATTTGTGTATTGTTGTGCTGATGAAGGGTTTGTACCCGAAACGTCCATTGTCTGTATTGTTCCCATACGAAGCCTCTCTTTATTTTCAATCTATCGTTAGTATTTTCACGATCACCGGCCCAGGCAGCCCTTACCGTGTTCTACTTTTGACGTTTAGGTACTTATTTACAAGTCTAACGACCCAAATTCTTATGGTCCCATCGTTGGAATAGAAAACTCTCAAACCGACGTGTGCTTATTTGCAGGTCTGATAACCCAAATTGATTTGGTCCCATTGTTGTAATGGAAATACTCTCAAACTAACGTGCACTATTAATTTACAAATTTATTGATAACCCTTATTGATATGGTCTCATTGTTGTAATGGAAATACTCTCAAACTAACGTGCACTATTTAATTTACAAATTAATTGTTACCCCAAATTGATATGGTCATTATTGTAATGGAAATGCTCTCAAACTAACGTGTACTTCATTTACAACTTTATTGATAGCCCAAATTGTCGTTAAATTTGAGAAGTCGCAGGTTTGAGTGTTTTTGCCTAAATTGAGGGTCATTTCAAACGACTGATATAACAGTCTTACCCAAGGGAGTAGTACTGTTGTGTGACTCGAGCTTCATTTTGGACAAAACTTCAAATATCAGCTATGGATTGAGGAAAATTTGGTAAAAACTAATATACTTAAGAACAAGTTTTCTGGCTAAATTTTAAAATACATGTATTTTTTTTTTTCTAGAATGTGGCAGCACTTCATTTTTTTTCATTTTTAAAAAACTTTGATACATTTCAAATACGCGGAGTCGCACAATGTGACACGAATTCTATGCGCCATTAGATTAAAGTTTGTTATAAACGCAACAACCACCAAAATAATGAGCTCAAAGCGCTTTACTAAGGGCCCCTTGCCAACAGCAACACCTAACATGTAGGACGACACATGACGCCTGCTATGCGATATTTTCCAACAGACAACACCGTGACCCCAGTGGTATGACACTTATTATTATTATTATTATTATTATTATTATTATTATTATTATTATTATTATTATTATTATTATTATTATTATTATTATATATTATTATTATTTATTATTATTATTATTATTATTATTATTATTATTATTATTATTCATTATTATTATATTATTATTATTATTATTATTATTATTATTATTATTTATTATTATTATTATTATTATTATTATTATTATTATTATTATCATATCATCATCTCATCATCATCATCATCATCATCATCATCATATTATTATTATTATTATTATAATCTAATATTATTATTATTAATATTATTATTATTATTATTATATTATTATTATTATTATTATTATTATATTATTATTATTATTATTATTATTATTATTGTTATTATTATTATTATTATTATTATTTATTATTATCATCATCATCATCATCATCATCATCATCATCCTCATCATCATCATCATCATCATCATCATCATCATCATCATCATCATCATCATTATTATTATTATTATTATTATTATTATTATTATTATTATTATTATTATTATTATTATTATTATTATTATTATTATTATTATTATTATTATTATTATTATTATTATTATTATTATTATTATTATTATTATCACCATCACTATTATTTTCATCACGGGTATTTGAGAGCCCTAACTTATTACCTTTGACTAAATTAAATGGCATATTTTAATTAGGACATTTTTGCTCTGACTTTCCGGACACTTGAATGGCCGCCGTGTCCCCAGTCTTTGCCCCGACTGTCTTCTCTCCCCACTTTCACGCTTCGCTTTAGTGTACGCTGGTAACCAAGGACGCTAGCTCCATGTCAACCATTGTCTAGCTTGGCGCTGTACATAATTGTCACCGCTCGGCGTATTTCCTGGCTTTATTGGAATGGCTTTCGTTGATTTAAGAAAAACGGTCTTTTATCTTTATGTGTCTGTGTGTGTTTATGTGTGTGTGTGTGTGTGTGTGAGAGAGTGAGAGAGAAAGAAGGTGTGTGTATGTTTGTGCGTTGGATTGATAGTAAAGTGAGTTTTCTTGTATATATATATATATATATATATATATATATATATATATATATATATATATATATATATTTTATATATATATATATATATATATATATATATATATGTGTGTGTGTGTGTGTGTGAGAGAGAGAAAGAGAGAGATAGATAGATAGAGAGAGAGAGGGGGTGAGTGAGAGAGAGAGAGAGAGAGAGAGAGAGAGAGAGAGAGAGAGAGAGAGAGAGAGAGAGAGAGAGAGAGAGAAAGAGAGAGAGAAAGAGAGAGAAAAAAAGGAGAGAGAGACAGAGAGAGAGAGAGAGAGAGAGAGAGAGAGAGAGAGAGAGAGGATATATATTATGTTTGTGCGTTGAATTGATAATAAAGTGAGTTTTCTTGTGTGTGTGATTGTGTGTGTGTGCTTCAGTGTATGTGTGTGTGTGTGTGTCATTATGTGTGTTTATGCGTTAAATTGAATAATACGTGTTCTCGTTAGTATGTATGTAAGTGTGTGTTTATGTGAGAGAGAAAGTTTTTGTGTCCTGTGCAATGTGTAGCTTTTGGCGTGTGTAAGTGAATAGCAATACAAGACTGAACACATTGATATCATGTCAGGTGAATGTTGGTGTCCGTGTGTACAAATGTGTAAAATTTGCCGTCTGAAAACAAAACCAAGCAATGAATAATAATAATAATATGCGTTTATTAAATAAACAAACTCATAACATCTGCCAGCCAGATATAATGTACGAACACGCAAACCATGTGTGATCTTAAAAGTTTATAGTCTGATTAATAGATAGATCGAAGTTGACATCACTCGGGTAATTGTTAATGTTTTTTTTTTTGCCATCCGCGTTTATGGGTAATTCTCACTAAACTGTATTAACCAGACTATAAACGTTCAAGATTACACTTAGTTTTGTGT
Source organism: Berghia stephanieae (assembly GCF_034508935.2). Lineage (NCBI taxonomy): Eukaryota > Metazoa > Mollusca > Gastropoda > Nudibranchia > Aeolidiidae > Berghia > Berghia stephanieae. The sequence continues at coordinate 14,329,597 of NC_088369.1, forward strand.
GTTGGTCCGTTATAGTTCCGGATGGCAATGTTGTGAGCTTCATAGCCAAGCGCATACTATCTATACAATAGACATATAGATAACCTCGCCGCTCGGACATTCGTCATAATGGAAACCATGTCAGTAATACGCTTCAACAGTCATGACGTCACTTCCCTCGTAATGACGCATGGCAACTTAGTAACTGGCTCTAAACTATCGGAACAATGGCGGACGCCCTTATGAAATATATTTCTGACGAGCATAAAAGTGTATTCAGAGGAGAAAAACATTATAAATATGTTTGATCCTGTTTGGACTTTATACATTCTGATCACATGACATATGAAAAGTTCTAGCCAGCATGAGAATGAAAAGTACCGATTTTCTTTGTTTAGAACAACGCTGCTCGCCTTTGCTGGGCGACGTGACATCAGACTATTGAATCCAATTAACCAGTTATCACACGATTTTCTCGGGCATTTTTTAAGCATTTAAGTTTACATATAGATCTCTGTGTTGGTATTATTCATCAAGCGGTAGAACAACGGGTATTTTACTTAGACACATACCATCGATACTAAAACCTGTGTAGTTTGCTTTGTTTACCTATCACTGTCATTGTTTACATTATGACGGCTGTCCGAGAGGCGTGGTTATCTAAGTGTTTATTGGTAAACATAGCAAACTCTACATACAGGTTTTACTATCGATGGGATGTGTCTAGTCTAAGTAAAATACACACTGTTCTACCGCTTAATGAATAAAACCAGCACGCAAATCTATGTGTAAACTTAAACGTTAAAATACTAACTGATAACTAGTCACCCATTTGACGGTATGGAAACAATAACAATGATCAGAGAAAGGTCGAATTCATTCACTTTATTGTTTATAAACAACCAACTATGTTTGTCCGCGAGTGAAGGTGTGTCACAAATTCCATGTTTTGATTATTCAAAAATCTACTGGTTTATTGATAATATGCCTTTATTTAAAAAACAAACAAAAAAAAAAAAACAAAAAAAAACAACAACAATAAAACAAAACAAAACAAAAAAAAATTTAATAAAATCCGCCATCCGGAAATATAAGGGACTAACACACAAAACTATTTGTCGCCTTATGGATGGCAAAAAAACAAACAAAACCCAACAATAACAAACTCCTGAGAGACGTCAATTTCGTTCTATTTATAGATCGCTCCCATAAAAACCCTTGAGCTACAACACAAGTTCAAAGAGATACTAAGTTGCTCGAAGCAGTGGACTGAAAACGTTTCAGGCTAAAACCCTTCTTCAGCCAATAACTCAAAAAAAAATAAAAAATCAAAACAAAACATACCAAAAAATCCAAAATACTCCCCTCCCCCCCCAAAAAAAAACAAAAAAACAAAAACAAAAACAAAACAAAAACAAAAACAAACAAAAAACAAAAAAAATCGCAACAAAATACAAAAACAAATAAAAAACAACAACAAAAAAACAAATAAAAACAAAAACAAAAAACAAACAAACAAAAAACAAAAAACAAAATAAAACAGTACGTGCCGAATTCTAGTCGGGCAGTTGTCTGGATTATAAGTGATGCATTAATAAATGCGTTAAAAAAAATTGTTTTGTTGTTGGTTGAAGGCTGAAGAAGGGTTTTGAGCTCGAAAAGTTCTGTGTTCGGTATTTTTTTTTCATTCGAAGCTGTTATATTCATTTTTATTCAGAGCTTCCGCATCGTGCTATATCCACTAAAGGTGCTCAAAGTATTTACAAGGTGTCGCAAGCCAACAACAACAACACAACATGTAGGAAGAGACATGACGAGAGACTATTAAAACTTTCGACAAAGCCAACGTTGTACCCGGCCAGCCACTCATTTCAAATCCGGATATGGTGAGAAAAATGTAAAATTCGAAGCCTTTTCCAAGGACTCAAATTTCCATCTCTCAGAGTGAGACTCAAACCTGGAACCTAAAGGTTAAGCGTCGATTATACTACCGCAATATTATTACAAGTCCGCACAAAATTGTGCGTTTTGAAACGATGAATAACAATGAGAAATTCAATGTAGAAAAATATATACGAAAATAGATAATGTGGACGTTTCGGGTTTCCCCTTTATAAAAAAAACACGATGAATGAAACATTATAGATAGAATGCGCTTGGCCAAGGAGTTCACAACATTGCCATCCGGAAGTATAACGGACCAACACACAAACTCTGTGTAACCATGAACTTTTATAGTCTGGTTAATACAGTTTAGTGAGAATAACTCACAAACGCGGATGGCAAAAACAATAACAAAGGCCTGAGTGACGTCATCTGCATACTATCTACAGATAAATGCGAGATGTGAGAATGGCGTCGTTAAACAAAACGATTGTGATTTATTTCTTTGAGCGTCAAGCAGTGAAATTTACACAATGAAGCGACGGAAATGCGCATTATGAATGTTCGATGGGACAGCGTGCCTCAGCGGTATGGTCTTTGCTTCGTACCCGAAAGGTACCGAGTTCGACTACCCGCCGCGTTGTGTGGCCTTGAGCAAGTCACCTACCCTTAGCTCACTTTGCGGCGCTGCACTGCGGCTGACGCCTGGGTTATTCCAGTCTTCCCTTGGAATAGACCCTGAAGAAAAATTTCCCCTTAGGGATGAATAAAGGGAATTTATTTATTATTATTTTATTCATATTTTGTTCAACAGTGACAGATTATGAGACATAAACAGGCAGAAAAATGGATTTCTTCGGTGTCGATTTACGAATCGATATAGTTATTAATCGATACGACAATTGAATTGAATACGTTATTACGTTATAAATCGATACGCCAAAACAAAAGAGTTCCAGTCTCAAATGGGCATAACTCCTGTCGCTCTTTTCTCAAAGAGATTAAATCTTAATGAGCTTTGTCCTCCAACCATGTTTGTCGTTGATGTCTTGTGGGCAACCAAAGACACATATCAAATGAAATGTCAAAAAGAACCAAAAAAAAAAAAAAATAAAAATAAAAACAAACCAAAAAAAAAATAATAAAAAAACAAAACAACCCCCCCCTCCCAAAAAAAGGAAAAAACAAACAAAACAAAACAACCCAAACATACACACACATACACACGCATACACACACACAGACGCATACACACACAAATACACACACAAACAACAACAAAACAAAACCAAAAAATAGAGCGTTTATATAGCGCAATATCCACTAAATGTGCTCAAAGCGCCGGTCAACAGCAAAACATAACATGTCAGACGAGACATAACGCCTGTTAGGCGATATTACACATTTTTCCAGACAGAGACCACGCTGTTAACGGCCAGGTTGGTACTCATTTTTACACCTGAATACGGTGAGAGAATGTGAGTAAAGAGCCTCTTCCAAGGACGTAACTGTGCGTCGCTCAGGACTCGAACCCAGGACCTTCCGACCCGAAGGTGAGTGTCATACCACCAGACCACATAGCCGATTGGCGACAATGGGATTCGAACCCACTTTACTATAGTCATATGTAGAATTCACTTTACCAGATAGATGACCGCACTGAATAACAAAAAAAAAAACAAACAAAAAAAAACAAAACAAAACAAAACAAACAAACAAACCAAAAATACAACAGCAAAAACTAAGAAAAACAACCAGCTAAATCTAAAATGCTAGTCAGCAATCAAAAGATGAAGATCTGAAAAAATCTGAATGGAACAGTGCCAGAAACAGTAGAGAGATAAAATACAAGATAACCCCCCCCCCCCCCCCCCCCAAATCAACCTACCTCGACTAGGGATCGAACATCAGACCTTCTGATTACCATTAGACGTGCTCCCTCTCTCTCTCTCTCTCTCTCTCACAACCAGTGATACAATAAATCGGTTCGAAATATTGATAAATCTATATAATCTATACCCAATCCATTGAATCCGATACCAATTCAGTCCTTGAACAAATCAGCCCATGTCATCGACATCAAATTACCTCCATCTAATTGGCTAATTGTGTGATCCATGTAAACTATGCCATATTGTCACTGGCTGAGATAAATGCTCGTTCAAAACAAACTCCAATCAATCAATCAATCAATCAATCAATCAATCAATCAATCAATCAATCAATCAATCAATCAATAGGAACGGATCAATATCTATAAATTAATATAACACTCTAAACACCTTTGAGTGAAAGTGTGCTCTTTAGAAATGCTGCTTCGTGTATTATTATTATTATCATCATCATCATCATCATCATCATCATCATCATCATCATCATCATCATCATCATCATCATCATCATCATCATCTCATTATTATTATTATTATTATTTTATTATTATTATTATTATTATTATTATTATTATTATTATTATTATTATTATTATTATTATTATTATTATTATTATTATTATTATTATTATTATTATTATTATTATTATCATTATTATTATTATTATTATTATTATTATTATTATTATTATTATTATTATTATTATTATTATTATTATTACTATTACTATTATTACTATTATTATTATCATTATTATTATAACTATTATTTTTATTATTATCAACTAATCAATCTGTTATTTTCAACTCTTACCAACACATCGGTCACCAAATCAAAAAACAAAAAACCGACTTGCACTTATTTACAGGTCTGATAACCCAATTTATCACGGGCTCATTCATTGTTGTAATGGAAATCTCAAAAAACATGACGCAAAATATTTTTCATTACAACAATGTTAAACCAGGCCCATAATTGTGTTCGGATGTCAGACCTGATTATATGTATACGTCGCTTAAAACGTATCAATCTAATTAAATCGCATTATAACATCTAAATCACCCCGCTTAAGATGCAGTAGGTCCCAAATAACCGAAGTCCCCACTAGAGAGTCCCCAGAACGCGGACTGTGTGTGTTCGTGTATATTTGACACATTGGAAAATAGAAATTGACGATAATTAAAACACGGTCAACGAAATCCTTCACTTTAAATAGCAAATAGAAAATCGATAAATCAATTAAGGAATCGAGAATTAATCGATAAAATGTAAGAAGACACACACACACACACACACACACACACACACACATAGTTTGCTATAATATGTTCTGATAAGTATATATATATATATCACTTATCAGAACATAAATACACACTGGGTGTCCACAAAAAACTGTCCCCTGTTTGAGTGTCTCTCACTTCTTTACTATCTTACCTAAAACTTTGAAATTCTCATACTATTACTACTACTACTACTACTACTACTACTACTACTACTACTACTACTACTACTACTACTACTACTACTACTACTACTACTACTACTATTATTATTACTACTGCTGCTGCTACTACTACTACTACTACTACTACTACTACTACTACTACTACTACTATTACTACTACTACTGCTGCTGCTGCTGCTACTACTACTACTACTACTGCTGCTGCTGCTGCTGCTACTACTACTACTACTACTACTACTGCTGCTGCTGCTGCTACTACTACTACTACTACTAATACTACTACTACTACTACTACTACTACTACTACTACTACTACTACTACTACTACTGCTGCTGCTGCTGCTGCTGCTACTACTACTACTACTACTACTACTACTATTACTACTGCTGCTGCTGCTACTACTACTACTACTACTACTACTACTACTACTACTACTACTACTACTACTACTACTACTACTACTACCACTACTACTACTACTACTACTACTACTACTACTACTACTACTACTACTACTACTACTGCTGCTGCTGCTACTACTACTACTACTACTACTACTACTACTACTACTACTACTACTACTACTACCACTACTACTACTACTACTACTACTACTACTACTACTACTACTGCTGCTGCTGCTGCTGCTGCTACTGCTACTGCTACTGCTACTGCTACTACTACTACTACTACTACTACTACTACTACTACTACTACTACTACTACTACTATCACTAAAATACAATAAAAATGGAATATTTAAAATTGTGTGATCCAAATTTAATTTAAGTTGAGTAAATTAAATTCCACAGAACATGACACAAAATTGAGTGGTTTTAAACGTGCTTTCTCCTAAAAATGGTCGTAAAAATTGCGGCTGTGTGGTCTTTGGTATGACACTCGCTTTCGGATTGGAAGGTCCTAGGTTTGAGCCTAGCTGCTCGGCGCATAGTTGAGTCGTTGGAAAAGGCTCTTTACTCACATTATCTCACCGTACTCATGCGTAAAATGAGTACCTGGCCGTTAATAGCGTTGTCTCTGTCGGAAAAAAAATGGTAATATCACCTAAAAGGCATCATGTCTCATTCTACGTTTTACGTATTGCTGTCAGCCAGGGACCCCTCGTAAAGCGCCATGAGCACATTTAGTGGATATTGCACTATATAAAAGCTCTAAATGTCTAAGTTTTTTTTCCAAGTTTATAGCCTGATTGATAGAATTTAGGGAGAAGTAATCATGAAAATGGCTGTCAAAAAACAATAACAAAGAGCTGAGTAACGTCAATTTCGTCCCATCTATAAAAACGACATGCAAGACAGGGCTATGCTATCCTGATGGCCAATATTAGCCACACAGAAAATCGCGTTTCTGTTATTGATGCAATGCGTTTAGGTAAAATACAACATCCGCCAGCCAAATGAAACATACCAACACACAAAACTGTGTGTAACCTTTAGCGTTTATAGCCTGATTTATATAATTTTGTGAGAACAAATCGTTAACAGGCTGTCTAAAAGAAATAACAGAGAGCTGAGTGACGTCACTTTGTTCCTTATATTAATCAAAAAACTAAAAAAAAAGAGACAAAAACAAAAACAAAACTAAACAAAACCCCCCCCCCCCCCCAACAATTATCCTAGTTTATTCGATGTACTTTTAAAATATCAAAACCGATGAATTTTT
>NC_088369.1:14341504-14374004 GCF_034508935.2 Berghia stephanieae
ATATATTTATATGCGTTTGTATAAATACTCATAAATTGCATCGGAAGTAGAACGAGGGCCAAATACAAAACTGTGTATTCCCGGTGAAGTTTATATAGTCAGGTATTTTAATAACATCAGTGAAGCATTACCTCATAATACAGCGGATGGCAAAAAACAATAACAAAGACTTGAGTGACGTCATCTTCGTTCTATCTATACGGCTTTGTCGTGATCTTGTGGTTTATAACGTGCTTTCGGTCCGGAAGATCCAAGGTTCGAGTCACGCCCTTTGTTGCGCATTATTGAGTCCTCTTTACTCACATTATCTCACCGTACTCAGGTGTAAAATGAGTACCTGGTCGTTAACGCCGTTGGAATTTCTCCTTACAGTTGTCACGTCTCGTCCTACATGATGGTAAGTGTTTCTGCTAGCTATTGATCTCTTGTAAAGTGCTTTGAACACTTTTAGTGGATATTGCGCTACTTAAATGCTCGCGTACACAAAAAGGGGTTTATGGGAACGCTTCAATGGGAACGATTGAAAATGGTATTATATTTGTGTGCAAGACCAAGAAAAAAGACGTTGAGCTTTTGTATAGCTCAATATCCACTAAACGTGCTCAAATCGCTTTACAAAGGAGTTTTAGTACAAAAAGGACGCGTGACAGGCGACTGCTACTGTATGCATTGGAGACATGGGTCCAAATTGCTTGCTAGGGAATTATGATTAGGTAAATATAATGTTGTGAAGCGCATTGAGCATGGCAAATCCGTAGAAATGTGCTATTTAAATGTTAATATTTATTATTGTTTTTAATTTATTTATTTACGCGTCTATGTGGTCTAGTGGTATGACACTCGCTTTCGGATCGGAAGGTCCTGAGTTCGAGCCTCGCTCAGCGTATAGTTGAGTCCTTGGCAAAGGCCAACATAAAGAACGAGACATGACGCCTGTTAGACGATAATGCATAATGCCATTTTTCCCCCGACAGAGACAACGCTGTTAACGGTCAGGTACTCATTTTACACCTGAGTACGTTGAGAGAATGTGAGTAAAGAGCCTTTTCCCGAGAACTCAACTCTGCGCCGAGTGAGGCTCGAACCCAGGACCTTCCAATCCGAAAGCGAGTGTCACACCACAAGACCGCAAAGCCGCACCAAGTCCTACATTGATACAAACACGACGTGTGCAGTCTACGCGGATGATACCAGGGTTGCCAGTTTGGCATTTTTAGTGCCAAATTGACCAAGTGTGGCACTTTTTGATTGTGGTTGGCAGGAAAGCAAATCGGTTGGCAAGTTGGCACTTTTTTTGGCATTTTTTGGGACAGAGAAAATTAATATAATATTTATATATTTTTATTATACATAATTAGAAAGAAAGAGCGTGTCAAATCTTACCTTTCAATTCCCAGTATTTGCATGTTCATTTTGTGATTTCGTTCTCACATAAATTTTATTATTTGGCTACAACAAACACAAATCTCGCTTCAGCCTTTCCGGTTCCAGTCTTAATTCTTTGACAGGTTTTGAAACTGAAAGTGAAACTGTTAGGTCTAGTTAATGTGGCTTCGAGATTGATATTTCTTTGGCGTTTTATAAGTCACAGTGGTCAACACCAGGTAAGCCAGCATTTTGTTTATTCTTGAATTTACACGTGTAATATTTCACTATTATGAGTATGTGTAACGAAAATCCCTATTTTGAAAGGTTTGGCAAGTTTTCGAAGCATTTGGCAAGTTTTTGTCACATATTTGGCAAGTTGTCCTGAGAAAAAACTGGTAACCCTGGATGATACAGTTCGTGTTATCTCAACAAAGATTACAATACAAACACACTTCAACGCCAAATCGGTGCTATGCGTTTAAGTAAAATACCCACAGCATCCGCCAGTCGGATATAACTTACCAACACACAACATTGTGTGTAACCTCGAACGTTTATTGATGCTGTGAGATAAGGTAAAATATTCACACCATCCGCCAGTCGGATATAACATACACAACTTAAACAGGGTGTCCAGCAAAATTTCAGAGTCAAAATTACGAGTTTGGAATGTGTGTATGTGTGTGTGTGTGTGTGTGTGTGTGTGTGTGTGTGCGCGTCACTTCCCTCGTAAAGACGCATAGTAAATTAGTAACAGGTTCTAAACTATCGGAACAATGGCGGACGCCTTTATGAAATATTTCTCCGATGAGCATAAAAGTGTATCCAGAGGAGAAAAACATTATAAATCTGATCATCTTTTGACTTTTATTCATTCTGATCAAATTATGTCATGTGAAAAAGTTCATGCCAGAATGAAGAATAAAAAGTACTGATTTTCTTTGTTTAGAACCAAAATGCTTGTTGCTGGGCGGACGTGACATCAGACTTTTGAATCCTATTCATCCAATTATATTGACTTGCTTTTCACTTCAAAAGAGATGTTACAGAAATTGAATAGAACTGGTGAGGATCGAAGAAAATCAAACGCAATACTCTTCAACAGTCATAACGTCACTTCCTTCCTAATGACGCATGGTAACTTAGTAACACTGGCTCTAAACTATCTGAACAATGGCGGACGCCCGTATGAAATATTTCTCCGGCGAGCATAAAGGGTATCCAGAGGATCATGTTTTGACTTTTACACATTCTGATCACATGACATATGAAAAGTTCTAGCCAGCATGAAAACTAAAAAGTAATGGTTTTCTTTGTTTAGAACCAAGATGGCCGCCGTTGCCGGGCGGCGTGACATCAGACTATTGAATCGTATTAAACAGGGGTTTTTGCGTGATGAGCAGAGTAATAGATAATGTCAATGGGAGTGATCTATAATATTCAGGTTTTCGTCCAACCACGTCATCAATCACATGATTTGTTGCTGTACAACAATTGGATATTTCTTTTAAAATTATGTAAACACGCTGCTTTGTTTATGAAAGTTGTAAACATACACATGTGTCAAACTGAACAAAATGACCAAATCGTGATATTATATATTTCGAAAGTTGTGAGCACTTTTCACTTTGTAGGTCACTGTGAGCACATTTTGCAATGTGACCAATGACCTCGAGCACATGGAATGTTAATATAGATCATGCCCATTAAACAGGGGATTTTGCGTGATGGGCAGAGTAATGGATAATGTCAATGGGCCTTTCTAAAAGTGTAGTTAATATTATTTCATGAGTACTGTTGCTTAATATCATAGGTGAAGTGCACTGGCAAAACAGATTATTTTTATTTTGACCAGAATTTAAAAAAAAAGACGAAAAAACTTTAGACTAAATAATACAGTGGAATCCGTATACAGGCAACAGTCTAAAAGTGGATTCCGTATACAGGCAACAGTCTGAAAGTGGAATCCGTATACAGGCAACAGTCTAAAAGTGGAATCCATATACAGGCAACAGTCTAAAAGTGGAATCCGTATACAGGCAACAGCCTAAAAGTGGAATCCGTATACAGGCAACAGTCTAAAAGTGGAATCCGTATACAGGCAACAGTCTAAAAGTGGAATCCGTATATAGGCAACAGTCTAAAAGTGGAATCCGTATATAGACAACAGTCTAAAAGTGGAATCCGTATATAGGCAACAGTCTAAAAGTATCCATATTGAAGGCAGACAGTCATGTGTCCCATAGCAATCGATCATTCCGCCAAGCTGATCTATCTCTTGCCAATTCTATTAAAGCAGCGCCACCTTTCTCAGCTTCATCTGTCCAAGTTCTTATCCCTTTCAAATACGTTATTCTTTGTCTTCCTCTTATTCTTTTTCCATTCATCTTTCCAGTCAAGGCGAGTATTTCCAAACCAGGGTGGCGGATAATGTGTCCTAAAAATTCCATTTGGCGTTTGATGATTTTTGTTATCAGTGATCTTTTTCTGTTTGCCATTTCTAAAATTTCTTCATTTCTTTTCCTTTCCATCCAGGATGCACATGTGTTGATAAATTAAGATAACCTCCAATACCCTCCAAAATTCTCTTAAGGTTTAAAATGTTTGGGCGTTGGTTGTTTTGATTTATCTTTGTTTTGATGGATACACATATCAAATTAATATATAAAGTGTTGCTATTGGTTCTTGGTTGTATATTTTTACATTTTTGTGCATTTGCATTATATATATATATATATATATATATATATATATATATATATATATATATATTATATATATATACATTGTCGCCATAGATTCCCAACTTTGTGTTTATACATTTTCATGCATGCCCCGTCTGTAAACGAATTTCCATTTTTTTAATGAATAAAGTATATCTTATCTTATCTTATCTTAAATAATTTTTCCCCAGCGTACGTCAGGTACGCCCCGGTCACACTATTATGTCAGCAATTTTATTTTCCCAGTCCTCCATTCAATACGTACAAATATAAAAAAAGCAACTTTATCGACACAGCCTATCGTTAAATAAGAATTCTTAACGATTTCAGGGTTCACAGATTGTAGATCTTCCATATGACATTGACCGACTATTTGGTGTGTCATTGAATGTTTACAAATGTACACACGTGATGGATACACATATGTATACATAACCATGCATATATACACATAAAAACACATAAATACACATATAAAAATAGTATGCGCTTGGCTAAGAAGCTCATAACATTGCCATCCGGAAGTATAACGGACCAACACACAAAACTGTGTGTATCCACGAACGTTTATAATTAGGTTAATACAGTTCAGTGAGCATTACTCATATACGTGGATGGCAAAAAACAATAGCAAAGACATGAGTGACGTCATCTTCGAACTATCTATAGACACATATATATATATATATATATATATATATATATATATATATATATATATATATATATACATGCGCACATACATACACATATATTACATCAAGATTCAATTGATAGGTAGATCTAAATAACCCAATTGTGAGGGATGTTTTAAAGGTATCAAAGGTCTGACAGTAGTAATATATAAGTATAAGTAGTCAATGAGTTCCATACAACTGGAGCAGAGAAGGCAAAAGATCGTTCAGAGAATTTAGTTTTAGGGATTTCTCTTTCAAATGAGTTACCGAGTTAGAAGACCTGAGGGAGCGACTTGGAATATGGACTGTAAGAAGTAATTTGAAGTAATCTGGAGCAGTGTTGTGAAGACATTTAAAGGCAAGACATGCTATTTATAATCAACTCTCCTCTCCACGGGCAGCCATTTATATATATATATATATATATATATATATATATATATATATATATATATATTATATATAATTTATATAAAAATATATATATATATATATATATATACATAATATATATATATATATATATATATATATTATATATATAATTACATACAGACCATTGAACTTGACATCATTCAGCTATTTGATTTGTTATTTGTTTTTAGACAAAAGGGTAGCGCGTAATTGATATTGTCAGTTTCACGCTATAGAAACCGGGAAAAACTCCGGCTCCATGGGCTTTATGGCTTTGAAGAACAACTTTTTTTTTTTAGTCTGTCAGTTGGGCGGTTTGTTCTCACTAAAGTCCCTCGGAGAAATTATAACCGTTGAAGGTTCGTATTGTTTTGTGTGCTGGTATCATTCGTCTGGCGGGCAGAACATGTGAGCATTTTACTTAAAAGCATGGCATCAATTATCGTGCAGAAGGTTAAGACTTTTTCTAATTTTCTTGTCTCCATAAGGCCATAAGTTAATAAAGCGTCAAACTAAAGGAGACAACTCATAAATCTACAGATTTATGAAATATTACACGGTTAGTTCCCTTGTCACTGGGTCCCCAGGGTTCACAATGTCATTATATTCAAGGGGTGCTGGGATTGAGTCGTTTGCGACCTGCGATTCGAGAGTTCGAGTCCTTTTAGGGGCATGGCGCAAAGTAGAGGCCTAGAAACAGATACTTCCCTCACGTTCTCTCATCATACTCAGGTGTAAATGAGTAGAACATGGGGGGGGGGGGGGGGTGTATATTTGTCGAAAGACTTGTAAACAAAAACTTGAGCTTTTATATTGTGCAATATCCACTAAATGTGCTCAAAGCGCTTTACAAGGGATCCCTGACCAACAGCAACACGTAACATGTAGAACGAGACATGACGCCTGTTAGGCGATATTACATTTTTTTCCAACAGGGACAACGCTGTTAACGGCCAGGTACTCGGCCAGGTGTGTGATTCCCCCATCTTTGAGTCACCTGGTCCTCCAGGTTGGGGGTTGGCAAAGGGTTAACACCCCTTTCCGTTAAACTCAAACCGTTACAGAAACGCAGAGGGACAAACCAAATCGTTATTTTTTTTTTAGCTTGGGCGACCGAAGCGTTTCTGGAATGACAGAATTTATGAAGGACAACAAACAAAGCCGAAAGGACTCTGCTGACCCGATGACGTCTTCGCCAAACAAGCAGCTTCGAATTGCGTCGTGGAACGTTCGCACCATGTATGAAGCAGGAAAAAGCTCTCAAGTTGTGACTGAGATGAGAAGATACAGGCTGCACATACTTGAAGTAAGCGAAACCCACTGGATACAATCCGGACAGAAACACCTCAAGTCTGGGGAGAGGATTTTATATTCAGGGAGAGGGGACGGGATTCATACACAGGGAGTAGGATAACAAAGAAAGTATTGGACTGGAACCCTCAGGGCAGAAGCTCAAGGGGAAGGCCACGAGGAACATGGAGAAAATTAAAGAAGCTGATATACAGAGAAGTGGTAAGACCTGGAATGAGATAAAAAAGTTAGCTCGGGATAGAGAAGGATGAAGACTGTTTGTCTGTGGCCTATACTCTGGCCCAGGGTGAAAAAGGCAATGATGATGATGATGAATCGTTTTACACCTGAGTGCGGTGAGAGAATGTGAGTAAAGAGCCTTTTACAAGGACTCAACTATGCGCCGAGCGAGGCTCGAACCCAGGACCTTCCGATCCGAAAGCGAGTGTCATACCACAAGACAACATAGCCGCACTTGTAAGGGGTCCACAAAAATTTTTTACAGTGCCATGATTTGTCCTCTATGTCGTGTTGCTGTCGGATTGAACATTTGGTGCGCCAGGGCCAGGACAAAACCATATAATCTCATTCCAAGACAAAGACAGAAATTAAGTTGAAAGACAGATGTAGGATACAGTATAAGACACAGTAAGAAGTGTCTCAAATTTAGAAATTAAGGAGAAGGTACCGGTGTAAGTGTGAGATAAAGAACTGAACAAGGAGTCAGACCAAGCGAGAAAGAAAAATACAAGAAAAAAAAAACGGTCCCAAAAAATCAGTCGACCTCGACTGGGGATCTAATCTCAGACCTCATTACAATGGTAGCACGTCTGACCGGTAATCAGAAGGTCTGAGGTTCGATTCCCAGTCGAGGTCGACTGACTTTTTGGGATTTTTTTTTTTTTTTTTCTTGTATTTTACTTTCTTGCTTTGTCTGGCACCTTTCATACAAACGTGTTCAGTTCTTTATCAGTAATTGTCTCCCTGCCAGTATGGAGGACAAAAGACTCCTTCTAGCAGTCAACATTTCACTTATCGATTTAAAACAAGACTGTAAAGATTTGTGTGAACTTCATCAGTCCCATTTTAAAAGTCAAAGAGTCTATTTGAATCAAACCTTTTGGTTCATCTGTCTGGATTTCCAGATATTTTAACATTATTGCTTATCAAAAGAGTTTTTTTTAAAAAACTGGACCAATTATACAGGGCGATATGCGATATCCTCTAAACGACTCAAGTACTTTACAAATGGTCTGTCCAGAGCCAACACCCATACTTAACAAGTAGGACGAGACATATTACATTATTTTTTTTTCAGACAACGCTGTTAATGGGAGCGATCTATATTCATGTTTTCGTCCAACCAGGTCATCAATCAAATGATTTGTTGCTGTCCAACGATTGGATATTTCTTAACAAATGTAAACACGCTGCTTTGTTTACTAATGTTATAAACATACCCATGTGTCAAGCTGAATCAAATGATCAATCGTGATGTTAGATATTTAACAAGCTGTGAACACTTTTCCCTAAATGGGTCATTTTGAGCACATTTTGCAATGTGACCAATGACCTCGAGCACATGGAAAGTTAATATAGATCATGCCCATTCCCAGGTACTCATTTTACACCAGAACAAAAAGCATGTGAGTAAAGAGCCAATTCCAATTATTCAACTATGAGCCACTCAGAGTGGGACTCGAACTCTGGATTTTCCAGTCTGAACAAGTGTCATACCTACCATTAGATCTTATTGCAACACCATCCCCTTTTATCTGGATAACAGACTGATTTTAACTCTCATTGAGATACCTAATATATAAAGTTGTATTCCATCTCAGACCTCATTACAATGGTGGCACGTCTGACCGGTAATCAGAAGGTCTGAGGTTCGATTCCCAGTCGAGGTCGACTGACTTTTTGGGATTTTTTTTTTTCTTGTATTTTACTTTCTTGCTTTGTCTGGCACCTTTCATACAAACTTGTTCAGTTCTTTATCAGTAATTGTCTCCCTGCCAGTATGGAGGACAAAAGACTCCTTCTAGCAGTCAACATTTCACTTATCGATTTAAAACAAGACTGTAAAGATTTGTGTGAACTTCATCAGTCCCATTTTAAAAGTCAAAGAGTCTATTTGAATCAAACCTTTTGGTTCATCTGTCTGGATTTCCAGATATTTTAACATTATTGCTTATTAAAAGAGCTTTTTTTTTTAAAAAATTGGACCAATTATACAGGGCGATATGCGATATCCTCTAAACGACTCAAGTACTTTACAAATGGTCTATCCCGAGCCAACACCCATACTTAACAAGTAGGACGAGACATATACATTTTCTTCATATGCCATTTGACACGACTTTGTTAATGGGAACTTGGTTTTATTTTTATTTTTACTTTTCGTGAAAAGTCTCTTGTCACTCATTGTTTTCCCGTTCACATCGAGAAATCGATTCGCCAAAATGACTAGGTAATCTTCTTCGATTGTTTAAGGAATGAGATTAGCGGAAGAGTAGCGTCCCTTGATTGGACGTCGCCGGGGGAGAAGTTATTTGTAAACAAACCAACTACAAGCCAAGCGCTCCAAATAAAAATTTTAGTATTCATATATCTGTACAAAAATGCGTATCATAATCAACGTTATGCATTTTTGTACAAATATGAATAATAAATTTTGTATATATATATATATATATATATATATAATATATATATATATATATATATATATATATGTGTGTGTGTGTGTGTGTGTCTTATAGAATATATTATATTTCACATCCTCATACCATCGTGTAAGTGGTAGTGTTAAGCTATATTCTACACAACTACTGGACCTAATCATTAACGAAACAAAGATATACCTAAACACACACACACACACACACACTCTCTCTCTCTCTCTCCCTCTCTCTCTCTCCCTCTCTCTCCCTCTCTCTCTCCCTCTCTCTCTCCCTCTCTCTCTCCCTCTCTCTCTCTCCCTCCCTAGGGCAAGGTCACTTGCTCAAGGCCACACAACGCAGCGGTTATTAGAACTCTGTACCTTTCGATACGAAGTACAGACCGTACACCACCTGAGTAGCAATGACAATGAGAATGTTGTTTTTAAAAATAATTTTTGTGGGAAATACTTGCTTCAAAGTCCTATCTCAACTGAGTAAAAATCTTTTTGCATTTTGAAAATCCATTCATACATTAAAAAGTTATAATAATAATAATAATAATAATAATAATAATAATAATAATAATAATAATAATAATAATAATAATAATAATAATAATAATAATAATAATAATAATAATAATAATAATAATAATAATAATAAGCATATTTATATAGCGCCTTTCGTCGAAATCTCAACGCTTTTAAAAAAAAATAAAAAAATAAAATTAAACCAAAGTATCAAAACAATTAAGAGCATAAAAGGGCATCAATACATCATCAATATAAATGTCACATACAATACATTTAAAATTCAATTAAGTAAATATTTCCTGAAAAGATATGTTTTCAGGGCTTTTTTTGAAAATGTCAATTGAGCTCGAGAATCTCACAGATTGAGGGAGATCATTCCAAATCGTGGGTCCGAATTTCATAAGAGACCTATCACCAAAATACTTAAGTTTAGTTTTAGGAGATGCTAACAATTTTGAATCGTGGGATCTGAGATTTCTCAGAGGTACGTATGGTTTGAGTAAGTGTTGAATGTAAAGAGGGACAGAAGACTCAAATACACCAAAGCAGATAAGGGCTATTTTATATTCAATTCTAGCCCGGACTGGCAGCCAGTGGAGGATTCGAAGCATGTCCTGTGTATCATCGTAATGAGATTTTCCCAGGACTAACCTAGCCGCACAATTCTGTACTCTCTGGAGCTTGTTTATTTTGTTATTAGGGAGACCAGCGAGCAGTGAATTGCAGTACCCAAGACGTGACAAGACCAATGCAGAGACAATTATCTTCAAGGTGTTGAAAGGTAAAAACGACCTCATCTGTGATATTCTACTGCGCTCAAAGTACATAATTTTCACATTATTGTTTATCTGCTGATCCATAGACAAAGAACTATCCAGAATGACACCTAAATTTTTAGCCTTTTCAGAAATAGAAATATCAGAATCAGATATAGTTAGAGTAGGATTTGATAATTGGAAAGACTTTAATTTTTGCTGAGTTCCTATCAAAACAACTTCAGTTTTGTCTTCATTCAACAATAGCTTATTTGCAAGCATCCAACTTTTGATGGAGTCACAACAATTTTCTAAATGACAGACAAGAGAGGAGAGATCATGAGGAGAAGCAGATTTATATAGCTGCGTGTCGTCAGCATATATGTGGTAATTAACAGAATGGGAGCGTATTACACTGCCTAATGGTAAAGTATAAAGAGTATAAAGGATATGACCTAAAACCGAACCTTGCGGGACGCCATATTCTATATAGACATAGTTAGAAACTTTGCCATTTAGAGTCACTGCCTGTGATCTATTGGTGAGATATGATTTAAACCACGAAAGAATAGTACCAGACATGCCAAAATCAGAATAAAGCCTATCACATAGGATTGAGTGATCTATTGTGTCGAATGCCGCAGATAGATCTAACAGCGTAAGGATAGATATATTACCATTATCACTTGCTATCAGCAGGTCATTCACGATCTTCAAAAGGGCGGTTTCAGTGCTATGATGCTCACGGTAAGCTGATTGAAAAGGCTCGATAAGATTGTTTGAATCTAGATGATTCTTTAGCTGCTTTAGTACTACTCTTTCCAGGATTTTTGAAAAAAAGGGCAAGTTAGAAACAGGGCGGTAATTTTTCAAATTTTCAGGGTCTAAATTATGCTTTTTTAAAAGAGGAGTGACGATTGCTTTTTTGTAGCAATCTGGTACAGCCCCAGACTGCAATGAGTTATTTATGATTGCAGTAATAGGTTCTAAAAAAAAACAGTCAAGACATTTCATTAAAAGATTAGTTGGTATCGGGTCAAGGGAACAAGATTTGGGCTGTGAGGCTAGGATAATTTTTTTCACTTCATCAGATGATACATGTTTAAAGATGCTAAAATTACCGATACGTTTTGGGGGTCTAACATAGTCCGAATTTTCCTCATCGTTTTTAACAACTGAATGAAGATCTAATTTGTTTCTTATAATTTTCTCTTTGTCTGAAAAATACTTGGAAAAGGCGGTTGGGAGGTTTTCATCAGGGATATCTTTTGGTAAATGATAATTACCAACTGCATTCTTCATTTCATTAACTGTTTGAAAAAGGGCACGTGTGTTTTTACATGTGGAAATTTTTTCGACAAAGTAATTTTTCCGTTCGTTATATATGGTCTCCTTGACTATGATGACTTGATCTTTATAACGTTGACGATCCTTGTTAGTCTGTGACTTTCGCCATCGCCGTTCAGCAGCTCTGCGGTGTCTTTTTGCAGCCATTACTTTTTTCGTCATCCATGGAGCAGTTTGTCGTCTTGTCATTTTTCTTGTGTGCAATGGTGCATGATGGTCAAGCATCTTTCGCAGTGTGGCATTAAAGGAATCAGCTGTAATTTGTGATCCAAGAATCGCTAGCTCTGATTCTACACTGCTGGAGAATTCTTCAGGTTTAATTGAATTTATGTTACGGGACGTAACAATCGACTTTACTTTTGGTGGTTTAGATTTGTGTATGTTGAACATAATAACGAAGTGATTGGATATAATTTTGTCGTGTACAGTTAAATTGTAGATTGGGCAGGTTGTAGTGTCTGTTGCAAGCCAATCTAAAATATGGCCTTTGTTATGGGTGGGAGTTAAAACGATCTGTAAAAGATTATGGTTGGCTAAAAGATTCCTCATTCGTTTTGAATATGGGTCAGCTGAATCAAAATGTAGATTAAAATCACCTAAAATTATAAGACGATCAGTAAAAGAAATATATAATTCTATAAGGTCTTCCATATCTCGCATAAAGCCTGCATGTGTTATTTTATTAACATTTGATGGAGGTGGATGGTATAAACATAAAAACACAATGTTAAAAGCTGTGGACTTTGTGCATTTGAAAGATTTGAAGGTGTTGATATTTTCCGAATTTATTTTAATAGAATTATTATAAATTGCACAAATACTGCCGCCACGTCCTGATGTCCTTGGATGTGACAGGATGTTAAAATTGACATGAGTTAATTCACGTAAGATTACTTCATCTCCGGTCTTTTCTAGCCACGTTTCAGTAATAAACACGATGTCACTATTAGAGTCACAAATTAAATCATTGATTTGTAAGGACTTGCTTCGGACCGACTGAGAATTAAAATACATTATGTTTACTGAATTATGAGCTGATGGTGACGAGACGAAGGATGACGATGGCAATGGTGATGACTGTGACAATACTGGTAGAGGTGGTGGTGACACTGTTGGTGGTGATGGTGGTCGTGTCATCGGTGGTGATGGTGATGATATCGATGATGGCGATGGTGATGGTGGCGGTGGTGGTAACGATAACGACGACGACAACGATGAATACGTCAGCGATGATGATCGTGGTGACGGTGACGGTAGCGACGATGCCGGCGACAGTGGCAGTGTTATAATTGTTGCTGGGGGTCTAGGCCGGTGGGTGGGGGAGGGTGGTCTATGACCAATATGAACAGGTATCATTCTCTGTTTACGTATGCCACCCCTATGCGGTCGTGGGTGATCAAAACAATCATTGTTTGAAAGTTATGCAGTTTCAAAGGTGTAATTTATTTGGATGACCCCAAAGAAAGAAAAATATTATCGGACGCTTTTTCTGCATTTTTTATCTGGTTTGTGGCTGTTTCTCACTTATACGTGGAATTCGAGATTGAAACTTAGCAATTTTATGGCAAATTAATCTGAAAATATTAATCAGATAACGTAATCTAGAAAAGCACGTATTTATCGCAAAACAAAAACAAAAATAAGGCTTTGGTTCTGAAGTAGGATTTAGGCATGTTTTAAAAAGTGTCAGGGAGTTGTAGGAACATCCCTGTCGAAGGATATATATATATATATATATATATATATATATATATATATATATATATATATATATATATATATGCTGTACAAAGTTCAAATGAAATCGGAGCTTCTTTGTTGTTAGTAGCAATATGAGTGATTTTATAGATTTTTCCCTTCTCATTTTCTTTTTAATCATCATCACCATATCCAACAAGATTTCATCATTTGATAAAAACCACATCAAAATTCGTATTTCATTTCCAAGTTATGCTTTTCTCAATGTTTAGAAAGAACAGAGAGAACGATCTGAAGAAATTTATAATTAATTTACTGTATCATAATCATACCAAATATTTTTTTAAACACTCGAACGTGTCAGTTAAACGGATTTTTTTTCTTCGAGTCCTTAACTCATTGAGGACGGTGTCAGTTTGAAAGCTTCCCTGCTCAACAAAGCTATAGTTTTTTAATGCCATTTTCAAGAAATTCCAGATAATTGAGCTTTGATATAGCGCAAAATCCACTAAAAGTGCTCAAAGTGCTTTACAAAGGTCTCCTGGCCAACAGCAACATGTAACAGTTAGGACGGGACATGACGCCTGTTAGGCGATATTACAGTTTTTCGGAAAGAGAAAACGCTGTTAACGACCAGGTACTCATTTTACACTTGAGTACTGTGAGAGAATGTGAGTCCTCAAAGGACTCAACTATGCGCCGAGTGAGGCTCGAATCCAGGACCTTCCAATCCGAAAGCGAGTCCCATACCACAAGACCAGACAGCCATATTAATACAGCAATATTCTTTCTATTTGTTATAGTTTAAAGTTTAATCTCTATTGTTTCTGCGGCAGTTTCCGAAATCTGAAACGAATTCATTTTTAAAAATTACGTACAAATTTTCAAAATACAGCAGCATAGGTCAATTTTTTTTGCTCATCCATCATCAATATCATGTTGTAAACTGGGATACAGGATGAGTAATAACAATGAATCATGATTTTTTTTTTCAAATAATAATGATGAGATGGACACAGTTAACCGTCTCCTTACCATAATTTTGCCTGTCAGACAATATTATAACTTTCTTAGAGACAATGCTATTAATGGCCAGGTACTCATTTTACACCTGATCACGGTGAAAGTATGTGAGTAAAGACCTTCTTCAAGGACTCATCTATGCGTCACTCAAAGCGGTACTCGAACCCTGGGCCTTCCGATCGGAAGACGAGTGGCATACCTCTAGACCACATTGCCACACAGATTAGAAAACGATTCCTTAATTTGACTTTTCTTTATCATAATGAAAATGTTTGACATAGAAATAGATAAAATCAAAATAAAAGCCTTGAGATGTCCATTTGTTCTCACCATATCCACAGTCATTTCGTCCTTACTCTTTCATTCATTATGTTTTGTTGATAAAGGGGAAAGCCGAAACGTCCAAAGTAGCTCTCTTCGTCTAATAAATTGAAGCTTACAACTCTACACTTTTCTTTATATTTTCTTCGTCATAGCATTTCTACACTTCTGAAAACGTTTCGAAGGGTACAGAGATTCTGAGAAAAGTGTATGTCATGAAGTGCTTCGCATGTATGTAAACATCGTTTAACTCTGGTCATATCTTGTTCTTCTGGTCATTAAGTCACAACTCCGTGCTTCGATGGTAATCGATATTATCGCTATAATAGTGCGGCTATGTGGTCTTGTGGTATGACACTCGCTTTCGGATCGGAAGGTCCTGGGTTCGAGCCTCGCTCGGCGCATAGTTGAGTCCTTGGAGAAGGCTCTTTACTCACATTCTCTCACCGGACTCAGGTGTAAAATGAGTACCTGGCCGTTAACAGTGTTGTCTCTGTCCCAAAAAATTGTAATATTGCCTGACAGGCGTCATGTCTCGTTCTACATGTCATGTGTTGCTGTTGGCCAGGGACCCCTTGTAAAGCGCTTTGAGCACGTTTAGTGGATATTGCGCTATATAAAAGCTCAAGTAAAGCTCAAGTAATCGTGACTGTGAGTACGATGAGGACAAATGGACATGCCTTGGCTTTTATTTAGATTTTTTAAAATTTCTCTGTTAAATTCAATTTGGCCATTTATTTTAAAAGATAATTTCGGGTAGAGAATTCCATATTATTCGAGTGATGCTTTGAAAAAAAAAAGAGTTGATATGAACATAACTAGCGACTGCGGGACCTGGTAGGAGTGCTGTTTTCTTTCGTTTTGAATAAGGCTATCAATCGGGATTGTTGTGAGTCTGGCGGGCTTTGAAGAGGACTTTGGCTTTTTATAGCATAATATAGCACACACACACACACACACACACACACACACACACACACACACATATATATATATATTATATATATATATATATATATATATATATATATATATAGTGCGTCTGTCAGTTAACAGTGACCAGTTTAGGCTCTTGCGCATTTCACTGACGATTTCAGGCCTCATGTAGTTGTTACGACCGAACCTACATGCTCTGTTTTGACGAATTTATCCGCCATATCCAGGACTAGTATCACTTATCTGTAGACCATCAACAAATAGACACTGGCAATTCACAAGACAACACTATTTATTGAGAGGTCGATGATTTCACAAAGCAAACAAAGCGCATGAAAGCAGGACACAATTTACAACAAGCCACACCACTGAGATTCCAGTCCCGCTTGGATGGGTCTTGGGGGTTATTATAATTTGTTCTTAATTTGGTAATGTGAATGATGCTCTAGCAGAAATAAATAACAATGTGAAAATGAATGTAAGTTTTAATTTAATGAAAACATATAAAATGGACGTTTCGGGTTTCCTCTTTATCAACAAAACAGGATGAATGAAACACTACAGACGGATGAGATAATGTGGTAGTGGCGTTGTTAAGATGTTTATTCATCTTTTGTTTGTTTGTTGGAGATGGTGCCTGGCAGTTTCTATAATTCAGACCCATTTGTCTTCATCATTTTGGTCTTTTCAACATTTATATATAGGCCTAGCTTAACAGCATTGTTGGCAACCAGTTGTGTTTCGGACTGTACATCTATGAAATTGTGGGTGAGGAATACAAT
Organism: Berghia stephanieae; assembly: GCF_034508935.2. NCBI lineage: Eukaryota > Metazoa > Mollusca > Gastropoda > Nudibranchia > Aeolidiidae > Berghia > Berghia stephanieae. The sequence continues at coordinate 14,358,035 of NC_088369.1, forward strand.
GTCGTCTGCAAAGTCGAGATCATCTAGTGTCTCCGTAAATGTCCAGCTGAGTCCGGTTTTCTTGTTGTCTACTGATTCCTTCATGATCCACTCGACTGTAAGGCAGAAATGAAAAGGGATAAAATGCTGCCTTGTTTCACCCCTGTGTTAACATTAAAATCTTTTGTCGCTTTGTTCCCACAAATTATCTTGGCATGGAAGTTTTTACAGAGCATTTAAATAATGTTAACAACTTTTGTAGGAATGCCATAATGCCGTAAAATACTCATGAGAACTGGCCTGTGGACACTATCGAAGGCCTTCCTAAAGTCTATGAAGTTTGCAAATAAAGGTGAATTCCATTTCTGCGACTGTTCGAATAATTGTCTTAGGGTGAAGATATGCTCGGAGCATGAGCGGCCCTTTCGGAATCCTGCTTGCTGTTTTCTGAGCTTCGGTTCTATTGCTAAGTTCATACGGTTCAAAAATATTCTGCTAAATATTTTGCTTGTGATTGAGAGCAACATGATGCCTCGCCAATTTCAATAATCACATAGACCTCCCTTTTTGGTAGTGCCGCGCTGAGGACCGGACCGAGGACCGGTCCCACGGTCTTTTAGCTGTGAACCGTGGTCCAGTCCCAAAGAGGAAGACCGCCGGCGGTCCTCACTTCTTATCACCTTTCAACGGTCTGCGCCATACTACTTCCCCAGCGATTCGTTGCCTCGGTCCTTTGCCTATCTTCCACCAATCACCACCCATCCCACTTAATTAATCGCACCCACCCCCCTTTGCCATACACTAAACGACACAGACGACCATAGAGGCAGACGACCACCTCCCTCCACTCCGCAAACCGCCCTTTCGTGTGTGAGATGGGGGGAACAGGAGGCACACGCCTTGGACGATTCCATTATACGGGGTAAATTTCAAAATTTACTACACCATAATGATCGCAATGACAATGATCTATGATGAAGGCATGACCCCTCTTCTCTAATGGGTTATTGTTTGAAATGTATATGACTACTAAAGATGTGTGTGTGTGTGTGTGTGTGTGTGTGTGTGTGTGTCGAACCTAGCAAGTTGCAAGTCTGATTTTTTGTTTTCTTTTGTCCATCTCTTGTCGCCACTCCTTTCTATCGCATTGTTGTCATTTAAAATAATACAATAATATTAAAATTTCGTTTGGTGTTTTAACTAATCAAGTAATATGAGTTTCATTAGTTTCTTCCGTCCAAAAAAACCAGTTATAACGTCTGTATTTTTAAAAGGTCCAATAGAATATTTGGGGACCCCGATAGCTCAGTTGATAGAGCACTCTCTTTATACGCAAAGGGCCAGAGATCGATCCCGGGTGCAGTCGATTTTTTTCTGAATCCCTGTCTACTCAGCAATGAATGGGTAGCTGAGTTTGTTAGATCTGGCGAAAAGTCACCATCGACCCCTCTTATCACCTCATCCACCCCCTCTTATTATAACTTCACGTCTCTCTCTTACTCTTCAATGCTCGCTGCCCTCTAATGTGTGTGTGTGGGGGGGGGGGGGGGGGGGGGGGTAGGAGTTGCGTGTGTGTATCAACGCCACGAACAACTCGATCAACGCCTTGGGCGATGCCATTATCTCCGTTAATGGGGATAAATTTCAAATTTTATTAAATTATCGAAGTAACAATGAAGTACGGTGAGCAAATAAAGAAGGCATCACCCCTCTTCTCTAATTAGGTTACAATTTGAAATGAGTGTGACTACTCCGTGTGTTTTACTCCTGTAGGCCACGGTTTTCATCGTGTAGCGGTCTTTAACGGTTCAAGAATGAACGGACCGGTCTAGAGACCGGTCCTTGCGGTCTTCATTTCCCAAGGACCGTAGGACCGTGGTCCTTAAGCTTGCCAAGGACCGCCCCGCACTACTTTTTGGGCAGTTTGGCAATTAATCCAACACTCCAATCTGTTGGTTGTTCTTCTGATTCCCAGATATCTGAAAATATCTTTTGCAAGATTTGAGGAATGATTTCCTTTTCTATTTTCAACATGTCAGCTGTCACTCGGTCCTCACCTGCTGCTTTGCCTGTGGTGAGACTTTCAATTGCCTTTTTTATTTCTTCAGTGGTTGGGGGTTCTGTATTGAATTGTAGATATATTAGTGCAGGAGAAAAAGTATACAGCAATATTTATTTTCTCATTTTCGAGCTATTCGACAAAAACAAATGGAATTTTCCCACATAAGCAGCATGAACGATTCCAACATCGCAACCGACTCAATCAACAACAACCTTGCAAGCTTTGTCAAAGACCCACTAGTAGAAGTTGTGTGGAGTGGTCGGCAATGTCCTCAACCTGGTCGTTTTCTTTCGAATTGGAATTCTCTCCGACAGTAACAATGTCAGCTTGACAGGGCTGCCGATTTCAGATTTAATCAACTGCACGATTGTACTACAGTGGGGAAGCTTCTGGCTTTGCCAATCTATATAATCCAAAATTGGATGCATATATGCCTCAAAAATCGATGTTTCAGAGAGTAATTTTCACCCAAATAACTTGCTATCTGACAACTTATATCGCCTTGGAAAGATTTGTTGCTATCGTGTTCCCGTTAAAAGTCAAGTACATCTTCACGGCCGAGCATACCTTATGTGCCATTTGCCTCAATTTTATCTTCGCAATCGCGATTGATCTCCCACAATGTAATGTTATATTTACCACAATGGGTGGCCAATCCAATAAATAATGCTTCTATTCTGACGATGGTTTCAACAGGAATTGTTTATTCTGATGAAGTTCACAATCCAATTAATTTCATTGTTGTCTTTCTCCGACTAGCATCGTTTGCAATAGTTATATTATGCAACGTAAAGATGCTATCCAAACTATCCAACAGAAAATTCAGAAAATCGGGATCATTAATAATGACAGCCACCACGATCACAATCACAAGTGACAATATTACAAAAGCCACAGAGACTAATAGATAGTATGCAGTTGACGTCACTTAGGTCTTTGTTATTGCTTTTTGCCATCCGCTAAACAGCATTAACGAGACTATAAACGTTCAAGATTACACATAGTTTTGTGTGTTGGTCCGTTATACTTCCGGATGACAATGGTATGAGCTTTTTTGCCAAGCGAATACTATCTATACTGCAGCTGTTGAAACTGGATCCAGGATTTCAAGCACGTCAGGCTACAACTTTACGATGGCTACGGTCAGTCTCAATATGACAACATCCGCTCATGGTTTCACACCACGGTATTATAGGTGGCGGGGAGACACTTACTGTGTGTCTTCTATCCTCCCTTATATCTGTTTTCTGTCTTTGTCTTGGAATGAGATTACTTAGTTTTGTCCAGGCCCTGGCCGGAATCGTTGGCAGGGAGGGAAAGAGTCAAATGTATAGTTATAGTTATGGGAGATGATAGTTTTTTCCCCCTTGAAAATCATCTCTCTGTAATGTAGAAAGTACTAAACAAAATTGAATATAACAGCTTCAAAAAAGAAGACCCCTCCCGCAAAAAAAAAAAAAAAAAAAAAAACACGAACTTTCGGCTCAAAACCTTTATTCAGTCAATATCAATTACAAAAGCATGAAAACATAAAATACAGTACTTAATAAAAAAAACCTGATCGACGGCAGAGAAATATTCGGCACAATATATACTTTAATTATGTATTTATGTTTTGTTGGCTGAAGAATGGTTTTGAGCCCAAAACAATCCGGATTTGATTGTTTTTTTCTTCTTTGCTGTTCTTCTTTGAAGCTTATATTCATTTTTGTTTATTACTTTCCACAGTCCACAGCTTCTAGCAGCCTGGTATCACTTCGACTAGTATCATTATGGCGACCTATCCAGATGGCGAGTTCTCTACCACACTTCTGTCCAGTCAAGAACCTGCCCAACATTCTTCTGCATTCTTCTTTTTGTTGTTGCGGTGTTGTTGTTGTTGTTGTTGTTGTTGTTGTTGTTGTTGTTTTAAAGAGTTTTACGGCGCTTGTAAAAAAACTTGAGCTTTTATCTAGCGCAATATCCACTTAATGTGCTCAAAGCGCTGTACAAGGGATCCCTAACCAACAGCAACATTTAACATGTAGAACGAGACATGACGCCTGTTAGACGATAATACCATTTTTTTCCGACAGAGAAAACGCTGTTAACGGCCAGGTACTCATTTTACACCTGAGTACGGCGAGAAAATGTGAATAAAGAGCCTTTTCCAAGGACTCAACTATGTGCCGAGCGAAAGCGAGTGTCATACCACTAGACTACATAGCCGCACGTAACACATTTAGGTCATATCAGCGCCATTAAAAAGGAAGAAATTTTGATAGTAAAGACATTCTAGATGTACAATTAAAGGAGTTGAGGAAAAAGTAAGACAAAGAGGAATCCAAGAGCACACTATCAAAGTACTTAGTTTGAGATCACCTTAAAGTCTCGTCCAGACACAAGCACAAGATCCCACTAAGGGGAATACACTCAAATGTTTACAAATCATATATAATATGTAAAAAAAACCAAAACATAATGCAGTGCATAATAAAGAGATGATTTACAAGTAAAATAATATCTCCCAAACTAACTATACATTTGACTGTTTCCCTCTCGCATCCGGCCAGCGCCTGGACAAAACCAAATAATCAAAGACTGAAAGCAAGTTAGAAAACAGATATAGGGAGAATAGAAGGCACAATAAGTGCCTCCCTGTCCACTATGGGGGGTCAGGAACACCACCCAGAGGCATTTTTGTCACAAAGCATCGTTCTTTGTGAGGTTCCTACTTCCCATATTGGGCAGGGAGGTACTTGCTGTGTCTTCTATTTTGGGCAGGGAGGTACTTGCTGTGTCTTCTATCCCCTCTTATCTGTTTTCCAATTGCTTTCTGTCTTTGTCTTGGAGTGAGATTGCTTGGTTTTGTCCTGACCTTGGTCGGAGTCCTTGGCTGAGAGGGAAACAGTCGAATGTATAGTTATTATTTTGGGAGATTATAAAATATATTTTTTTCCTTGTAAATCATCTCTCTGTTATGTACTGTTACTCTTTTCATTTTTAACATATGATTTGTAAACATTTGAGTGTGTTCCTCTTAGTGGGGATCTGTGATTGTGTCTGGGTGAGACTTTTAGGTGATCTTAAACTAAGTACTTTGGTAGTGTGCTCTTGGAATCTACATCCGTTTCCTATTTGAACCATTTCCCCTTTGTCTTCCCTTCTCTTATGTGCTTTAATTGTAATTCTAGAACTTATTACTATCCCGTTTTCTTCCTTTTTACTGGCGCTGATATGACCTTATGTGTTGTGAGCGCCGTAAAACCCTTAAAAACAACAAAACAATAAAGCATCGTTCAACCAATTGTACTGCATTATCCGGGCTGTCTGCACAAATTATGGTGTAAGCGTGGACCAGACCGCCAGTTCTCGCTAATGAACAGTGGTGCCGTGCCGTTGGTCAGGACCATAGTCTTCATTGGCTTCCACCAATGCCTCCTCTTGCTCGTAGAGAAGGATGGCAGTTTTTTTTGCCAGAGATGTCTACGTCCCCGGCCCCACCAGGGATCGAATATGTGACCCCTCGTCTCAAAACGGTATTAAGTCGGGATGCTTAAGATGCCGAAAATTGAATTTGTAGCCAGAAATATCCGACATAAATTGAGTTTGTATGCTTTATAGAGGAGAATGAATATATGAAATTTTAGAGTACTGAATACCAATAATTCATGTTTGACCAGTTTAACTATAATTTGACTTTTTAAGAATCTGGTTCATTGCGACACATTACCGTTTTGAGACGTTGGGTCACATATGAAAAGGTGCCAAATGGTCACGATAGTAACTTCGATACCATCATCGTCATCATCATGTCTTATCCCCCCTGGACGTGGCCTCCGAACTGCCAACCAAAACAAGCTTCTGTCCTACGCCATCCTTCCTTCCACATTCAGTCACGGGCTTATTCATCCATTCGCTGATGTCTTGTGACCATCTTCTTCATAGTCTCCCTATCCCTCTTTTACCAGCCACACTAATACCCTCTAGAACATTTTTTCAATGGTTTCATGTCTCTTGATATGTCCAAAGAAAAGCAAGTTTTAGTTTCTGTATCATCTTGATATGGCTCCATATTGCCAGGAACTCGTTCAAACTCCATATACATCATAATTATTCAGATATGTTGAAAGCTCATGGTGATATTTAGTTTCAATCATTAAAAAAATAATTTTTACGAACTGAGAATCTACCATCAAACTTGTCTTAGTGACAAATTACGGAGCAGGCACTATCTAGTGTAAAATAAAGATCTGAAAAAGTGTGTATGGAAAAGTGCTAGAGAAAAAAGAAAGAAAAATACAAGAAAAAAAAAACCCAAATAAACCATCCCCTCGAGGATGACTGGGTTTTTGTTTTGGACATAGACAACGATGTTAACGGCCATGTACTCATTTTACACACGAGTACGGTGAGAGATTGCAAGAAAAGAGTCTTTTCCAAAAACTCAAACTGTGCAATGCTAGGGATCGAACCCAGGACATTCCGATCCAAAGGCGAGTGGCATACCACTAGATCACATAGCCGCACATAATAATCATGTTTTTTAGTTTGTATTTGGTGTCAAGTGTTATTACAAGGATCGCTTAGCACTGCTTCACACCACACACAAACACACCACATACACACAAACATACATATATACAAACAAACACACACACACGCACGCACGCACGCACATACACACACACAATTTATTTTTAAAATGGAATATAAAAAGACAAAAAGACGTTGATGAAATGTAAGAATTAGTCATGTTGTATTTATTCACGCATATTAACGTTGGCAACGAGAATGGACGAGACTGGTTGTTTTGTTTTTATGTTTTTAAGGGTTTTACGGCGCTTGCAACACATTTAGGTTATATCAGCGCCAGTAAAAAGGAAGAAAATGGGATAGTAAAAAGTTCTAGAATTACAATTAAAGCACCCAAGAGAAAGTAAGACAAAGGGGAATGGGAACAAATAGGGATCAGATGTAGATTTCAAGAGCATACCACCAATGTACTAAGTTTGAGATCACCTATGTCTCATCCGGACACAAGCACAAAATCCAACAAAGAGGAATACACTCAAATGCTTACATTATACATTAAAAATAACCAAGATAATAATACATAACAGAGAGATGATTTACAAGGAAAAAAATATCATCTCCCAAAACAATAACTATGCATTTGACTGTTTCCCTCTCAGCCAGGACTCCGACGAGGGCCCGGAAAAAACCAAGTAATCTCATTCCAAGACAAAGACAGAAAGCTTGTTGGATAAGATATAAGGGGATAGAAGACACAGTATGTACCTCCCTGCCCGCTATGGGAGGTCAGGATCCCCACCCAGGGACGAGACTGGACGCGGATAGCGTTAGAGCTATAAATAGATACAATACCCATGACACAAAATGGCGTAGTAGTAGGCGTAGTTATTTCAATACAAAAATACATAACATATATACAATATTATCGCAGTCCAATTCAATATCACAAAATACACAATATGTAACACCCTCCCCCCAGTCTACTGCCTAAAATGGTATGAAGTCAGGACGGTTTCGTTTAGATTTAGTTTTTAAGAGGTTTACGCAGACCTGCAGATTTACGAAATTTTGTCTTCAATTCAGAACTTCATGAATATTTAAAGTCGTTGAATCTTATTGAAAATGAAGGTTGATGCGAGACTGCATAAGTGTAAGGCTTTTGAAGTGTTAAAAATCATCAGTTTGAGGGTAAAGTTTTGATCTATAAAGTTGTTAACTTTTTAAACAGCTACTTTTTTATCTCCTAAAACTACGAATTTTAAAATGTTCAACAAGGCAGGTCTGGTTTACGTCGCTTGCAATACAATAATGCTTGTTGTTTAGGTCTTTACTTTAAGTCTATTGAATGAATGAATGCATGACCAGAATGTGGAAATGTCTTGTTACATATCGATGTGGTACTAAAACATAAGTTCCATAAGTATCAATAAAGTATCTTATGTTATAGCGTCATATAGCGTTATAGGTCATTTCAGTGCCGGTAAAAAGGAAGAAAATGGGATAGTTAAAAAATTCTAGATTTACATTTTAAAGAGGACGAGAAAAAGTAAGAGAAAGGAGAATGGCTTAAATAGGGAATGAGATTAGCGGAAGAGTAGCGTCCCTTGATTGGAGGTCACCCATAGTCTGTGACCTTCTCTCTCTAATAACGTTTCCGCCGGTGACGTCACAGACTATGGGTGACGTCTAATCAAGGGACGCTACTCTTCCGCTAATCTCATTCCCTATAGGGAACAGATGTAGATTCCAAAAGCATACTATCAATGTGAATAGTTTGAGATAACCTCAAAGTCTCATCAGGACATACGCACAGGGGGAGCACATTAAAAGGAATATACTCAAATGCTTACATTATGCATGTTAAACAATAAATATAACAGTACACATCAGAGAAGTGATTAACAAGGATAAAACATCATCTCCCAAAATCTATAATAACTGTTTCCCTCCCAGCCAGGGAAAGGACAAAACCAGGTAATCACATTCCAAGACAAAGCCAGAAAGAAACTCAGAAAACAAGACATAAGGGGGAATAGAAGACAAAGTGACCAGATCTAAGGGGATAGAAGACACAGTATGTACCTCCCTGCCCTCTATGGAAGGTCAGGATCCCCACCCAGGATTACTTTGTTCAAAAAGTACAAAATCCCGTTTTGGAAATTATACAGTGGAATAATATTGATAAAGCTGACACCGCCGGACCAGAAACATTTGGTTGAATTTATGCAAAGATTGACTTTATCCATTATCAATGGAACACGCTTAGATAAAGAACAGAACGTTTGTGACAATAATAACAACAACAACAACAACAACAACAACAACAACAACAACAACAACAACAACAACAACAATAATAATAATAATAATAATAATAATAATAATAATAGTATTAATAATCATAATAATAGTATTAATAATAATAATAATAATAATAATAATAATAATAATAATAATAATAATAATAATAACAATATAAAATAATAATAATAATAATAATAATAATAATAATAATAATAATAATAATAATAATAATAATAATAATAATAACAGTAATAATAACAATAATAAAAATTCACCAAAGATACTCATCATATAGAACATGAACACGTTTCTATCACGCACAAAACAAAAAAACAAACAAACAAAACAATCCCAAAACGCTTCATTTAAAATTCCTTAAGCAGGTTATCATAATGAATAGGAAAGCAAATGTCCACTCCAAAGAGACATGTATATCTCACGCCTGGCCAGAAACAATTGTGACCAATCGATCGTCGTTAACACTCTCCTTACCAGCCATTTTCCGGATTGTCCCCAACACTTCACACCCACAATCTATAGATAGTTCGAAGATGACGTCACTTAGGTCTTTGTTATTGTTTTTTGCCATCCGCGTTTATGAGCAATGCTCACTGAACTGTATTAACCCGACTATAAACGTTCATGGATACACACAGTTTTGTGTGTTGGTCCGTTATACTTCCGGATGGCAATGTTATGAGCTTCTCAGCCAAGCGCATACTATCTATACAAAAATAGATTTATTTCACTCAAACACAAAAGCTCTTGGTTTCTTGCTATACATTTTTTTTCTTCTGCTACACGAACTCTTCAACACAGTGTTAATATACTTCCAACTATAGCAAACATTTTTGTTCAAATATTATGATGTACAAAAGATATTAGAATGAGAAAAATGTTGGTTGCATCGTAACAAATGTGACGATTTTCCTATGGGTGGCAAGGAGGGGGTTAAACGGTGTTATGCCAACGTATTGTTTTGTTTGTGTTTTTAAGAGTTTTACGGCGCTTGCAACACAGGTTATATCAGCGCCAGTAAATAGGAAGAAAATGGGATAGTAAAAAGTTCTAGAATTACAATTAAAGCACCCAGGAGAAAGTAAGACATAGGGGAACTGGGAACAAATAGGGATCAGATGTAGATTCCAAGAGCATACCACCAATGCACCTAGTTTGAGATCACCTATAAGTCTCATCTTGACACAAGCACAAAATCCAACAAAGAGGAATACACTCAAATGCCTACATTATACATTAAAATAACAATAATACATTACAGAGAGATGATTTACAAGGAAAAAAATATCATCTCCCAAAACAACAACTATGCATTTGACTGTTTCCCTCCCATCTAGGACTCCGGCCAGGGCCAGGACAAAACCAAGTAATCTCATGCCAAGACAAAGACAGAAAGCAAGTTGGAAAACAGATATAAGGGGATAGAAGACACAGTATGTACCCCCCTGCCCACTATGGGAGGTCAGGATCCCCACCCAGAGAAAAATGTTGGTTGCATCGTAACAAATGTGACGATTTTCCTATGGGTGGCAAGGAGGGGGTTAAACGGTGTTATGCCAACGTGTTGTTTTGTTTTTGTTTTTAAGGGTTTTACGGCGCTTGCAACACATTTAGGTTATATCAGCGCCAGTAAATAGGAAGAAAATGGAAAAGTAAAAAGGTCTAGAATTACAATTAAAGCACCCAAGAAAAAGTAAGACATAGGGGAACTGGGAACAAATAGGGATCAGATGTAGGTTCCAAAAGCATACCACCAATGTACTTAGTTTGAGATCACCTATAAGTCCCATCCGGACACAAGCACAAAATCCAACAAAGAGGAATACACTCAAATGCTTACATTATACGTAATACAAAAATAACAAATATAATAATACGTAACGGAGAGATGATTTACAAGGAAAAAAAAAATACCATCTCCCAAAACAACAACTATGCATTTGACTGTTTCCCTCCCGGCCAGGACTCCGGCTAGGGCCAGAACAAAACCAAGTTATCTCATTCCAAGACAAAGACAGATAGCATGTTGGAAAACAGACATAGGGGGATAGAAGACAAAGTATGTACCTCCCTGTCCACTATGGGAGGTCAGGATCCCCACCCAGGAAAGTACTTTGTGACATACTAGCATCATATCCTAAGGGTAGGTAGCAAGCGCTTGCTATTTTGTCAGTTTCACGTTATAGAAACCGGGATAAACTCCGGCTTCATGAGCCTAATGGCTCTGAAGGATTACTTTGTTCAAAAAGTACAAAGTCCCGTATGCACCTCCCTGTCCACTATGGGAGGTCAGGAACCCCACCCAGAAATAAAACTTCAAAATCCTTAAAAGTATATGTAGTCTGGCATCAACGGTCATTTAAAATAAGGTTTAATGACTTGGAGATGCTCATGAAGTTGTGAAATTGGACCCAAAATTTCGTATTTCTACGTATTTTTCGTAGTACTAGGCAGGTCTGCATGTTGAGGCAACGGATGACAAATTTTGGTTAGAATAATGGTATAAAACAAGTGGGACGATGGCCAAGGGAAGCTACTCTTCTACTCATTTCATCTCTTGTTGTTACACTTGCATATAAAAACTCGGTTACCTCCCTTGCATTATATACTTTTAAAAAAGAGATTCAATTTGCTGTTGCTCCCAGTAAAAAAAAAAATAATATGAGTTGATTGAGTTAATCTTGTCTGTCAATATAAAAAAAAGTTACGGGGCTTAGGCTGGCGATATGACGTCATGAGAGTGAGGAGGTTGATCTCGTTCTAGTTTGACATAACCATCCATTTACCGTTTTCACTAAGAGAGAAGTGACGTGGGTTCAAGATGAAATGCAATTCAATAATCATCATTAATTATTATGATTGGGTCAATAATTATCATTTACCGTCAACTGGGGTAACTTTGCCTCAAGGGGTAACTTTGCCTTTAGGTGTAACTTTGCCTTCAGGGGTAACTGTGCCTTCATGGATAACTTTGCCTTCAGGGGTAACTGTGCCTTCAGGGATAACTTTGCCTTCAGGGGTAACTGTGCCTTCAGGGATAACTTTGCCTTCAGGGGTAACTGTGCCTTCAGGGGTAACTTTGCCTTCAGGGATAACTTTGCCTTCAGGGGTAACTGTGCCTTCAGGGATAACTTTGCCTTCAGGGGTAACTTTGCCTTCAGGGATAACTTTGCATTAAGGGATAACTTTGCCTTCAGGGGTAACTTTGCCTTCAGGGATAACTTTGCCTTCAGGGGTAACTTTGCCTTCAGGGATAACTTTGCCTTCAGGGGTAACTTTGCCTTCAGGGGTAACTGTGCCTTCAGGGGTAACTTTGCCTTAAGGCGTAACTTTGCCTTCAGGGGTAACTTTGCCTTCAGGGGTAACTTTGCCTTCAGGGATAACTTTGCCTTCAGGGGTAACTGTGCCTTCAGGGGTAACTGTGCCTTCAGGGGTAACTTTGCCTTAAGGCGTAACTTTGCCTTCATGGGTAACTTTGCCTTAAGGCGTAGCTTTGCCTTAAGGGGTAGCTTTGCCTTAAGGGGTAGCTTTGCCTTAAGGGGTAACTTTGCCTCTGTAAATTTGAAATATTTTGAGTCATCTCCGCTTTGCTGTAGTAATTTTTCTGGTGAAATGACTCTTTATCAAATGAAATAATAACCACAACATTATTATATACTCTAATGGGAGCGATATATATTATTGTTGTCGTCCAACCAAATCGTCAATCACGTGATTTGTTGCTGTCCAACGATTGGACATTTCTGAACAAATGTAAACACGCGGCTTGGTTTTATGAAAGTTGTAAACATACCCATGTGTCAAGCTGAACACAATGACCAATCGTAATGTTAGATAGTTCAAAATCTGTGAACACTTTTCACTATGTTGGTCAATTTGAGCACATTTTGCAATATGACCAATGACCTCGAGCACATGGAAAGGTAATATAGATCAATCCCATTGGTCCAATATTAAAGAGGCAAAGTGTCCCCTTAAGGCAAAATTACCCCAGTTATTTAATAGTATTACTATAATGATCATAATAATCACCATGATTGTTACCACTATGTGACCTATTTTGAGGACTAAACAGTGAGTCTGTATCTGTAACTGGAGTTGTAAAACGGATAATACGGTCGACAAGATTCTCTCTCTCTCTCTCTCTCTCTCTCTCTCTCTCTCTCTCACACTCTCTCTCTCTCTCTCTCTCTCTCTCTCTCAGGCGCTCTATAAAGTCATTATTTATTATTATTTATTTATTTTAGATTCTCAAGCTCCCCTCTATCTCATATACAGAAAAACACACACGCACACACATCCACACACAAACACAAACACACACACACACACACTCACACTACAAGCGCATGCATGTACACATAAATATTACAAAATATCATACAAAAATTTCAAAAATTCATGCTTAATATTTATACAGTATACTATTATAAAAGAAAATCAAAACAAAATATAAGAATCATAAAAGTGTCTCCATTTGAACAGACTTATATTAAAAAAAACAAAACAGAATGATACAAAATCTGTTTTTGCGTCGTCGAATTGTGTAAATACAGATAGGGAATGAGTTTAGCGGAAGAGTAGCGTCCCTTGATTGGACGTCACCCATAGTCTGTGACGTCACCGGCGGAAAAGTTATTAGAGAGAGAACGTCATGTTGGTTGTGCGCATGCGTCTCTCGTCCTCACTTCCGGTGAAAGCGGCTTGAGACACTTCAAAACCAAATATACGTTCTCTCTGTAAGGTGACGTCCAATCAAGGGACGCTACTCTTCCGCTAGTCTCAATTCCCTATAGAGATGTATAACTGTACACAAAGTTGGTTGATGGTTTAGATAGGGTGTAGCAAAGAAAATAACATGGCATGGTTGTTGTCCCTTGGTATTTATTGATAATGGTGATGGTGTAGGTGGCTGGTGGTGATGATGATGGTGATGATGATGATGATGGTGATAAAGATGATGATGATGATGATGGTGATAAAGATGATGATGATGATGATGATGATGATGATGATGATGATGGTGATAATGATGATGATGATAATGATAATGATGGTGATGATGATGATGATAATGATGGTGATAAAGATGGTGATTATGATGATAATGATGGTGATGATGATGATGATGATGATGATCATCATCATCATGAAAATGATGATGGCAATGATGAAAAATGATATCAAAATACGTGAGTTTTACATACATGTCCATTATATTAGATTCTACATACCAGAGGGTGACTGTTGGACGCCCCTATAATTTTATCACGTAGATATAGGTCAACCTCCAATCAGTCTCTGAGTTCATTCATTGACTTCGTGATAAATGTAACTCACCTCGTCTATTCAGTATGATGTTGGGATGCACCAGATAATTATTCTAATCATATTATGATAATAATTTTATTAAAAAAAAAAATTATGCCGTGTTCCACGATATTATAAGATATCGTAGCCTAGGCATATCCCATGACGGAATATAAGAATTGATAATTCATCAAACAGGATGTCTGATGTCAACAGGAATCACCCATGTTGTCCAAAGTGAGCAAATTGGGGTTTAATAATCTTGTCCAAGGAAAACAAAAAACAAAACAAAAGTGCCTGAAGCGGGGCTGCTCGCTAGGCGCATGGTTGACTCATTGGAAAAAAAAGCTCTTTACTCACATTCCCTAACCGTACTCGGGTGTAAAATGAGTACCTGGTCGTTAACAGCTTTTTCTCTGTCCGAAAAAAAAATTGTAATATCGCCTAACAGGCGTCATGTCTCTTTCTGCATGTTACGTGCTGCTGTTGGTCGGGGATCCTTTTGTAAAGTGCTTTGAGCACATTCAGTGAATATTGCGCTATATAAAAGCTCACATATTTTTAAACAGCGCTTTGAGCATGTGTAGTTGATATTGCGCATATAACAGTTCAATTTAAAAAAATCATGATTTCATCTGTCCCGGAAATGATCCTAATAAGAGAGGTTGCCTCACATTTAATGCACTGATTTTCATATTCTCTATGTTCATATTGCATTATGTGTGTTGTTATCACACAAGGGTATATATATATATAATGTGTCTGTTTGCTGGTGGGTTGTACACACAGGGTCTAATGGCGTCTAACATCCTTCCGGTGGTGTCCGGGACGGCTGTTGTTGTTGTTGTTGTTATGGCTTGTTTTGTTATTGTTGGTGGCTTTAGGGTCGTGACAATGGCTGAAATAGACAATTGGCAAAAAATTTAACAAATGTTTGTTTGTTTTTGATTATTTAAAACATAATACTCTAGTGTAGGGGGAGGGGGGGGGGGGTAATAGAAGAAGGGGGTGGGAGGTGGGGGTGGTGCACTTTGGCCAAACTTCAATAGAAAGGGGAGGGAGGAGGTGGTGTTCGCAATTTGAACTATTGATAGTATAGGGGGGAAGGGGAGGGGGGGGGGGGCGGTTGCACGTTTTCAGGTATTTTCTACTTTAGGGGAGGTGAGATGTGATCTATAAAATGTTTTTTTTTTCAATCAAATATATACAACCATCACCAGCGCCATAATCACCATCACTATCAACAGTACCACCTCCACTGTCACCAGACCATCACCCCTATCACCTATTGTTTTTTTTTTTTTTTTAAATTTATTTTTTAACGATAACTACTATGTTACTAGTGTGCATCTTGTGTGAGCGTGTCTATGTCAATATTGTATTGTTATAAATGTGTAACCAAATGACAAATTGCCACTTTTTTGGGGACAATAAAGATATATTATTATTATTATTATTATTATTATTATTATTATTATTATTATTATTATTATTATTATTATTATTATTATTGTTATTATTATTATTACTACTACCAGCCCACGACTGTCAACATTACCACAATCATCACCACCACCACCACAACATCACCAGACCATCATCCCCACCACCAAAACCACCCCCATCGGCCCCACACAAATACCACCAGCACCACCACTGTCAACACTACCACATCACCAACACTCCACACAAACCAACCACCATCACCACCACTGTCAACACTACCACAACCATCACCAACACTACCTCAAACCAACCACCATCACCACCACTACCACAACC
>NC_088369.1:14381504-14391504 GCF_034508935.2 Berghia stephanieae
ACGATTTTTCTTCTTTTTTTTTTTAAACAGCAGAAATTCCTCTACTATGTGAAATTACCATTATGTGAAATTGTCAAGAATTGGATGGTTGTGAATATATTGTAATTAAATGAAGAAGAAAAAAAAACTGAAGTATTTTTCTGCAATACAAAGAAGCCCACGACATCCATTCAAAACAACTTCACTGTGATTAACAATGAAATGATGTACTTCGCAGAAAAAGCTAGAATATAGGACTTTCTAAATGACTTATCCACGGATGGTGTTATAGGGGAATGGTGAAAGTGAAGGATTGTAACGAAAATATTAGGAAGGTTGTTGTGATGATGATGATGATGATGATGATGATGATGATGATGATGATGATGATGATGGTGATGATGATGATGGTGATGATGATGATAGTGATGATGATGATGATGATGATGATGATGATGATGATGATGATGATGATGATGATGATGATTATGATGGTGATGATGATGATGATGATGATGGTGATGATGATGATTATGATGATGGTGATGATGATGATGATGATGATGATGGTGGTGATGATGATGATGATGATGATGGTGGTGATGATGATGGTGGTGATGATGATGATGATGATGATGATGGTGATGATGATGATGGTGATGATGATGATGATGATGATGATGATGATGATGATGATTATGATGGTGATGATGATGATGATGATGATGATGTTGTTGTTGATGCCGTTTTTTCGATTACTACGATGTGACTAGTGTGCATCTGTGTGAGTGTGTCTATGTCAATATTGTATTGTTATAAATGTATAACCAAATGACAAATTGCCACTTTTTTGAGGACAATAAAGATATATTATTATTATTAAAACACATTAACAACCTTTATAAACCATCGCATTTCGAACTTAGAAAGATTTCACAATTATCAAAGTTTTTAAATAGTCCTGCCCTAAAAAACTCTTGTTTCATCATTTATATTTTCTAGGATAGATAATAATACAACTAAGCCAAAGAATAACTGGTTGATTTTTTAACTTATTACCTTGTTTATATAATTATTTATTTATTTATTTTTTTACAGGTTGATTGAACGGAAAAGATAATGACGATAATATTTTATTATCTAACACCACCACAAATGAAACAAATTGATTTTGAGATGATAAGCAACGCATAATATTATGAAGGAAAAAACGTGAAGTCTGTCCTACTGTATGGATGTGAAACTTGGAACGCATCACAGGCATGTATAAGGAGGGTACAGATTTTTGTAAACAGGTGCATGCGTAAGCTACTCAGAATAAAATGGATGGATAGAATAAAAAATGAAGAAGTATGGAAAAGAACACAGCAGAAACCAGTAGGAGAGGATATAGGAAGAAGACGATGGAGGTGGATTGGACACACGCTTAGAAAGAATGACTCAACTATAACAAAGAAAGTATTGGACTGGAACCCTCAGGGCAGAAGATCAAGGGGAAGGCCACGAGGAACATGGAGAAGAATTAAAGAAGCTGATATACAGAGAAGTGGTAAGACCTGGAATGAGATAAAAAAGTTGGCTCAGGATAGAGAAGGATGGAAACTGTTTGTCTGTGGCCTATACCCTGACCCAGGGTGAAAAAGGCAATGATGATGATGAATATTATGAAGGAAAAAATTTCGCTACCCCCCCCCCCCCCCCCCACAGAACCGGCCATAACGGTTTCATTTTTAACGGTACGTCTGTTAGAGCCAGGATTATGAATAATTTATCATTCTCTAAGCTCGGACTTTTCCTCCCCCGTCCCACCCCATTCCATCACCCCACCCATCCCTTCTCTTTTAGACCACGTTCCGTTTGAGCACGAATGTCTGTTTGAATTGTCATCATTAATAATTCATAACCCCCCCCACACACACACACCCACACACACATACATATCCCCCACATCGACACACCCGCCCACCTCCCCCCCCCCCCCCCCCCCTCCATACCTTCAAATTCTCCACGTACTGGAACCGTTATTCAACAGTAGCTGTCCCATTATTGCCTTTGAAAATAAATAGGACCAAAATCCTTGGAAGTGTGTATGTAACCAGTATTTCGCGCTTGGCTAAGAAGCTCATAACATTGCCATCCGGAAGTAAAACGGACCAACACACAAAACTATGTGTAACCATGAATGTTTATAGTCAGGTTAATACAGATCAGTGAGCATTACTCATAAACGCGATGGCAAAAAACAATAACAAGGACCTGAATGACGTCAACTTCGAACTATCTATAGATAGTATGCGCTTGGCTAAGAAGCTCATTGCCATCCGGAAGTATAACGGACGAACACACAAAACTATATGTAACCATGAACTTTTATAGTCTGGTTAATACAGTTGAGTGAGAATAACTCACAAACGCGGATGGCAAAATATAACAACAAGAGCTTGAGTGACGTCATGTTCGAACTATCTAAACAGTCGCTTTATTGATGCTATGCGTTTACATTAAATACAACATCTACCCGCCAGATGAAACGTACCAACACACACAAAAACTATGCGTGTAACCTTAAAAGGTTATGGTATGATTGGAACGAAGAACGAACGCCACTCAGCCCTTTGTTATTGCTTTTATAGAAGGAACGAAATTGACGTCATTCATTCAGTTCTTTGATTGATGCTCTGAGTTTAGGTAAAATAGTCCCAACAGCCACCAGCTAAAATAAACACCACACACACACACACACACACACACACACACACACACACACAACTATGTGTAATCGTTAACATCTATAAATAGTTTGAAGATGACGTCACTCATGCCTTTGTTATTGTTTTTGCCATCCGCGTTTGTGAGTTGTTCTCACTATACTCTATTAACCAGACTATAAAAGTTCATGGTTACACAGAGTTTGTGTGTTGGGCCGTTATACTTCCGGATGGCTATGTTGTGAACTCCTTGGCCAAGCGCATACTATCTATAGTCTGATAGAATTTAATTTAGTGAGAACTACTCATAAAACTGGGTGGCGAAAAAACAATAACAAAAAAAAAAGAGCTGAGAGACGTCAACAGACACCTACATAACCACGCCTCTCGGACAGTCCAGTCGTCCTAATAATGTAACCAATGGTAGTGATATGTAAACATAACGACCTACACCATGTTTTGCTTATCGATGGTGTGTGTCTAAGTTAAATACTGAATGTTCTACGGCTCGATCGATAGAACCAACACAGAAAACTATGTGTAAACATAATCGTTTAACGTGACTTCATTCTGGCCAAAATCTACATTTTAAAACGACCCAAAACTTACTAAATAATAATCTACTCAAAGGAGACTTAGATCCTAAATTATATAATAATTTTTTCTTTGCGCGCGCGCGCGTGTGTGTGTGTATATATGTGTATGTATGTATGTGTGTGTGTGGAAAAGTTTCAAGTCATCTTATTCCATTGGTTTCTGAAGTGATTTCTGGCCAAAATGAAAATTTTAAAACGACCCAAAACTGAAAAATCTCAAACAGGAGACATCCAAGGACACTTAAATATAGATAGTTCGAAGATGACGTCACTCATACCTTTGTTATTGTTTTTTGCCATCCGCGTTTATGAGTAATGCTCACTGAACTGTATTAACCCGACTATAAACGTTCATGGATACACACAGTTTTGTGTGTTGGTCCGTTATACTTCTGGATGGCAATGTTATGAGGTTCTTAGCCAAGCGCATACTATCTATAGAGATCTACAATTTTTCTTTCTTTCTATATTTTTTTTTTTTTTTTGTATGTGTAGAAAACTTTCGAGTCATCTTATTCTATTGGTTTCTGGCGTTCTGTTGTCGTGCATTGTATCCGCCAAGCGGACGGATGTTGTCGGTATTTATTTTACTTTTATCTACACGCATGGCATCAATATAGTTAAAGACAACAAACTTAAAACAACAAACCAAAATGCCAAATAATTACTGCTGTATACTCTCTCTCTCTCTCTTTCTCTCTCTCTCTCTCTCTCTCTCTCTCTCTCTCTCTCTATATATATATATATATATATATATATATATATATATATATATATATATATATATATATATATATATATATATATATATCAGAAATTTATTTCATTTTGGCCTGAAAATTCTGACTTCAAACATTGATGGATTAAAACTTACGAAAGAATCTCAGAGACTTCACCGTTGTCTCAGTCCCTTTTATGTTTTCGTATTTTAAATTGAAGCTTACATTCAATTTCACATTGCTATTTATTTATGACTTAAATAATATTTATGGATTAAATAATATACTAATAATAAATAATATACTAATAATAATAATAATAATAATAATAATAATAATAATAATAATAATAATAATAATAGTAATAATAATAATAATAATATATTATATATATATATATACATATATATATATATATATATATATATATATATATATATATATATATATATTACTTTATTTTTTAAATATGTTAAATAGTTGGATGGTGGAAGGTTTGTGTGTGTGTGTGTGTGTGTGTGCGCGCGCGCACGCGCGTGTGTGTTAATGAGAAAGAAAGAGATATATAGCGAGAGGGAGAGAGAGAGAGAGAGAGAGAGAGAGAGAGAGAGAGAGAGTGTGTGTGTGTGTGTGAGAGAGAGAGAGAGAGAGAGAGAGAGACAGACAGACGGAGAGACAGTCTGTGTGCGCGCGCGCGCGCGTGTGTGTGTGTGAGAGAGAGAGAGAGAGAAATTTCAATGGATTGATGTTATTGTTATGCGCCTAGAGCTTCATTGTATAGAGGATTTGGCGCAATATAAATAATAATAATTATTATTATTATTATTATTATTATTATTATTATTATTATTATTATTATTATTATTATTATTATTATACCATTTCTTCTTCTTTTTTTTGGTGAATGTGGAAAAGTTTCAAGTCATCTTATTCCATTGGTTTCTGACTTACAGTGATATCTGGCCAAAATGAGAATTTTGAAACCACCCCAAAATTTACTAAATAATCTCATATCTGAGACATCAAAGAAGACTTAAATAATAAACCATATCTTCTAATTTTTTTTAGTGTGTGTGTGTGTGTGGAAAACTTTCGAGTCATCTTATTTCATTGGTTTCTGACGTAAATTGTACGGCGATGTTTTCTTGTGGTATGACACTCGCTTTCGGATAGGAAGATCCAGGGTTCGAGCCTCGCTCAGAGCATAATTGAGTCCTCGGAAAAGGCTCTTTACTCACATTCTCTCACCGTACTCAGGTGTAAAATGAGTACCTGACCGGTAACAGCTTTGTCTTTGTCCGAAAAATTGTAATATCACCTAACAGGCGTCATGTCCCGTCCTGCATGTTAAATGTTGCTGTTGACCAGGGACCCCTTATAAAGCGCTTTGATCACATTTAGTGGATATTGCGCTATATAAAGCTCAATTTTATTTATTAATATCGCCTAACAGGCGTAATGTCATGTCTCGTGCTACATATTACGTGTTACTGTTTGTCAGGGACCCCTTGTAAAACGCTTTGAGCACGTTTAGTGGATATTACGCTATGTAAAAGCTCCAGCTCGAGTAGTAAAAGTGATTTATGGCCAAAATGAAAATATTTTAAAATAAAATATTATGAATTTAGCCAGAATAATTTGGAATAAACAAGCCAGCAATGACGTACACCAATCATTTTCGTCGATGGCGGCTTATTATTATTATTATGATGATGATGATGAAAGACGTTGTCGGCGTTGTTGGGTCGATAGCACGCGCGATACGTAATTTGTCATATCTAAAGCTAAGTCTGTTATGCAGACCTGCCTAGAACTACGAAAAAATTCGTAGATATACGAATTTTTTTTGGGCTACAGAACTGCATTCTCCTCTTTGAGTCAATAAATCTTGTGGAAAAGTGTCGATCATCTTATTCCATTGGTTAGCAATGACTATCCCGCACAAATCTTTGGGCCTCTTTTTCGCTTACGAAGTGCCCGAATTCGCGTCAAAATATGGGACGAAGCCGTTTCGTATATGCTATTTTAAAAAAATTAATTACGACGCTGTTTATTGATGAATATGACTGAAAGTTGGCACACAGTTAGAAAAAAGGTCATTTAGATTATGTCAAGCGACAAAACTCGTGCGATTACCAGAAGACCGTTAAAATAGATTTTTACTCTTTGGAGTAAAATATTTCTAAAACTACCGGGCGTGGAGGTTTTGTCGCTGACCAGGTAATACATGAACATTTCTTCTTTTTGGTTGTAAAATTTCATATGAATATGACGAGTATTTTCCCGTATTTTACAAAACACCATCCTAATTTGCTCTTCAAGTTTCAATCTTTTAATCCACTTATTACGCAAGATACAACCAAAGGTCGAAAAAAAAATGCCGAAAAAGCGTCCCATATTTTCCGCGTTTTTTTCCTCTTTGCGGGTCATCCAGATAAATGACACCTTTGAAACTGTTTATTTATGAATGGATTTTCAAAATTCAAAAACATTTTTACTCAGTGGAGATAGGGCTTTGATTTACGACAAAAATTTTCCTCAAAAAGAGAAAAAAACATTTTTCATAGTCATTGCTACATTGGTGTCTGACTTAAATTGTGCGACGATGTTGTATTGTACCTGCCTAGTACTACGAAAAAAAATCTTAGAAATACTAATTCTTGGCTCTAGCTACAGAACTGCATTCTCCTCTTTGACTCGATAAATCTTGTGGAAAAGTGTCGAGTCATCTTATTCCATTGGTTTCTGACTTAAATTGTGCGACGATGTGGTCTTGTGGTATCACACTCGCTTTTGGATCGGAAGTGTCTGGGTTCGAGCCTCTCTCGGCGCATAGTTGAGTCCTTGGAAAAGGCTCTTTACTCACGTTCTCTAACCTCAGAACCTATATTCAGGACTTTGGAGCATATTTGGATCATGCTTGGGCAAATAATTTATTTTTAAAGCTATTTAAAGTGGACTTATCTTTTTTTCCCCTGAACACGACGAATTTTTGAAATTTCAAGCAAGCAGCTCTGGTTATGTATATAATATATATTTTTTTCAATACGGAACAACGTGCTGGCATTTACATCATTCAAGGGAGACAATTTTTTATACCCACACACGACATTTTGGTCAAAGGTCACTAGAGCAACAACACATGGGAAAGAAAGAAAGGAAAGAATTTTCAAAAAAAAAAAACAAAAGAAAAAAAGAAGAAGAAGAAAAGAAAAAAAAGGAACAAAAATTAGTTTTTCTCTTGTTGACATTAGTCATGTGACATTCAGGATTAATCATGTGACATTAAAAAGAAACAATACAAAACACGTTGCGAGGAATCATTGGGGAAATTAAAACAAATAATTAGGTAAGTATATGTATACAGTGATTGGCTGTGTGAGGGTTGGATTGGGTTGGAGAGGAGGAGGAGGAGGAGGAGGAGGAGGAGGAGGAGGGGGTAGGGAGGAGGATGAGGGAGGAGGAGGAGGGAGGAGGAGAAGGAGGAGGAAGGAGGAGAAGGAGGGGTAGGGAGGAGGAGGATGAGGGAGGAGGATGCGAGAGGAGGAGGAGGGAGGAGGAGGAGGGAGGAGGAGAAGGAGGAGGGAGGAGGATAAGAAGGAGGGAGGAGGAGGAGAAGAAGGAGGGAGGAGGAGCAAGAATTACTAAAAGAAGAAAAGGGGATATAAGAGGAAGCGGATGTAGAGGAGGATGAAGAGGAGGAGGAGGAGGAGGGGGAGGAGAGGAGGTGGTTAAGGAGGTAGAGGAGAAGACGGAAGAAAGACTTAAAGAAGAAAGAGAAGATAGAAGTAGAAGAGGAGGTAGAGGAGGAAGGAGGAGGAAAAGAGAAGGAGGAGGAGGAGAAGACACAAAAAGAGGAGGAGGAGGAAAAGGAAAAGGTGGGGACAACGATATTGACGATGACATTTAGAATCAGTGGAAAGATGTTGACATTCCATTTACGTTTGATTCCAATCCGATGAGAATGATTGGTGTGTCAGATGGCACAGACAAGCAGTGATAATAATAATAATTCTACACGTGTTGGATGAAGCAAAGACCATTGACATTCTGTCAAGCATTGGCAGAATTGAACGCTATCGTTTAACTCTCTCCTTTCCAGCCATTTGTGACCCTCCGTCTCCAAACGGTATTATGTCGGGATGATTCAGACCCCAAAAAGTGAATTTAGAGATAGAATGATGAGAAATTGGAGCTTAGAAGTTTTTGCAATGCAAGAAATAGTCTTTATACTCCACCATAACGTACAGAAATTAAACCCAAGTTGGATATTTGTGGCTATGAATTCAAATTCCCTTACCGAGTGGATCCCGACATAATACCGCTTTGATACGGTGGGTCATATTTTCAGGATTTTCCCCCAAAACTTCACACCCAACTAACACCAAAAATATATTTTTTAGCACTCAAACACTATAGACAGTAAGTTCTTGCCATACATAATTTCTTTAGCAAAACATGCTCTACAACAAACAGTTCATTTTCTTTAAATTTTATGATGTACAAAAGAAATTTGAATAAGAAAAATGTTGGTTGTATCGTAACGAATGTGACGATTTTCCTAAAGTTGGTAAGGAGAAGGTTAAAAACGTTTTCTTCGTCTTCGTCCCCCCTTATGTTGTCTTCATATTTGAATGTTTAGTTGGTCAAGGAAGGACTGAAGGAACGCCGTTGTCTTCCTCAGCTCTGCCAGGGACCCATACAGTTTGGTCAGCGGTACGGTCTTTGCTTCGTACCCTAAAGGTACCGAGTTCGATCACCCGCCGCTGCGTTGTGTGGCCTTAAGCAAGTCACCTCATTTGCTGCGCTGGCACAGCGCTGACGCCTGGGTTATTCCTCCAGTCTCCCCTTGGAATAGACCCTAGAGACACATTTCCCCTTTGGGATGAATAAAGGGAATTTTATTTTTTATTATTTATTTATGAAAGTGGTTGGAATACCTTATAGTAGGCACGCTGACCCAAGATGGACACACCGCATGATGACGTCATTATTCCAAAGTCACGCATGGAACACTTCTTCGTTTGGACTGTATGACAATGATCCAGCTATCGGGTCCTGACGTTTTTGGGTGGCGAAAGCGACAAAGTTTCAGAATTCCTATAAATATCCGCTATAATGGCACTGTGTCTATATCAGTAGAATTATTCCAAAGTCACACATGGAGCACTTCTCAGTTTGTACTGTGTGAACCGGTTCCAGAGGGTTTTTTGGTGGCGTGAACGAGAAAGTTCCAGAATTTCTATAATAAATCTTCACAGTAATGGCACTGTGTTTATATCAGTAGAATTATTCCAAAATCACGCATGGAGAACTTCTTAGTTTGTCCTGTATGACAATGATCCAGTCTGTGAAATCGGATTTTACCGGGTCCTGACGTATGTGGGTGGAGTAAACGAGAACGTTCCAGAATTTCTATAAGAAATCCACTTCTTAGTTTGTCCTGTACGACAACGATCCAGTCTTTAAAATCGGAATTTAACGGGTCCTGACGTATTTGGGTGGAGAAAGCCAGAAAGTTCCAGTATTTCTATAAAAATATCCACCGTAATGGCACTGTGTTTATATCAGTGGAATAACGTGTTAGGGTAAACAGTGAATATAGTGTGTTGTCGTAATGAGGGAAATGGAAACCATGAAGCATTCAAAACATAACGCATTTGTGACCCTTCGCCTCTAAACGGCATTAAGTCGGGTTGGTTAAGATGTTGAAAATTGAATTTATAGCCAGAAATATCAGACTTGTGTTGAGTTTGTATGTTTTATTGAGGAGAATGGATACCATGTTTTATGGTGCGAATGCCAACAATTTATATTTTTTGATCAGTTTAACATTTAATTCGGCTTCTAGGCATATGGTTCGTTCCAACATAATACCGTTTGAGACGATGGGTCACATTTCAACTCTAGTAAAGTAACTTTAACCCATATTTTTCTCCTACTTTTTCCACAAAAATAAAACCGTACTTTCAACAAGTCGTGCAACCATACACAATTT
>NC_088369.1:14396504-14401107 GCF_034508935.2 Berghia stephanieae
ATACACGGTATATCGAACTGTAACAGCGACGGTACCAGGACACGCGAAAAGGGAGTGAGGGAGGGGAGACCGCGCCGACGGGCGAGGAGATTGGGAGACAAGGGTAGGAGAGGTTGGGGGAGGGGGGGGGGGGGGGGGGAGGGAGAGAGATAGATAGATAGATAGATAGATAGATAGATAGACAGAGAGAGAGAGAGAGAGAGAGAGAGAAAGAGAAGATAGAGTGAGTGTAAGAGAGAGTATGTGAGAGAGAAAGATAAATACAAAAAGACAGAAAGTAAGAGGGATCGCGAGGCGAAGTAGAGGGAGATAGACAAATAAATAGAGATTCTATCCCACATAGAGAAAGTGAGGGGGAAGTGAGAGAGTGTGAAAGAGCCAGGGAGAGAGGGAGTCAAAGAAAGAGAGAAAGAAAGAGAGAGAAAGAAAGAAAGAAAGAGAGAGAAAGAAAGAAAGAAAGAGAGTGAGAGAGAAAGAAAGAAAGAAAGAAAGAAAGAGAGAGAGAGAGAGAAGAAAAAAAGAGAAAGAAAGAAAGAGAGAGAGATAGAATAGAGAGAGAAGAGAGAGAGAGAGAGAGAGAGAGAGAAGAGAGAGAAGAGAGAGAGAGAGAGAGAGAGAAAGAAAGAGAGAGAGAGAGAGAGAGAGAGAGAGAGAGAGAGAGAGAGAGAGCATCACCAGGACTTGTCCCAAGGCGTGAGATGTACGAAGATCCAGGCTGCCGCCAGCGTTATATTGATGGATCATGTCGTGTTGATACGGGAACGCCACTCTTCAATGCTAAAACACCACGTAATACGATATCATATTCTCTTTATATACGGCGAAAAATGATCTAAACAACAACAAAAAACTAACAACGAAACAAAATGAAATGAGATAAACAAATTATGTTTGTGCAGTAGACTACGCTTAATCGCACAAGGCTTTCAATGCTAGGAGTTTGAATAAAATACTCACCAATTCTGCCCGCCAGATTGAATCTTTCTAAATCATAAAACTATGAATGATAATCTTTAAAGTTTATACCTTGCCTATTTGAAGGATTTTAGTGAGAACTCTAATCACTCACTCAAAAAATGTAATATCGCATAACAGGCGGCATACCCCGTCTACATACATGTTAAGTGTTGCTGTTTGCCAGGGACCCCTTGTAAAGCACTTTGAGCACCTTTAGTGGTTATTGCTCTATATAAAAGCTCAAATTTAATTTACGAATTATGAATTTAATATCAAACAAGATACAGAAGTTGAGGTGGCAGACATGGAGATGTGAATTGAGGTACTGGTGAGAAGAAAATAAGATAAGGTAATGAAATGGTGGTATTCGAAGGGTTGTGGAAGTAAGAATGTAAATAATAGATGAGGAGAAAGGAAAGAAATGGTTCTAGGTATGATTAAGAGACTGAGAGAGGGGTATGTGGAAGTAAAGGATTGGATCATTAATTAGGCGGGATATGAGGAAAAAGGAAGAAAAGATAGGAGGGAGATAGAGGAAAGGATGATAGAAAGAAGAAGAAGAAGAAGAAGAAGAAGGAAGAAGAGATGAAGAAGAAGAAGAAGAAGAAGAGGAATTGAAGAAGAAGAAGAAGAAGAGGAAGAAGAGAAAGAAGAAGAAGAAGAAAGAAAGAAGAAGAAGAAGAAGAAGAAGAAGAAGAAGAAGAAGAAGAGAAGAAGAAGAAGAAGAAGAAGGAAGGAGGAGGAGAGGAGGAGGAGGAGGAGGAAGAAGAAGAAGAAGAAGAAGAAGAAGAAGAAGAAGAAGAAGAAGAAGAAGAAGAAGAAGAAGAGAAGAAGAAGAAGAAGAAGAAGAGAGAAGGAAGAAGAAGGAAGAGAGGAGGAGGAGGAGGAGGAGGAGGAGGAGAAGAAGAAGAAGAAGAAGAAGAAGAAGAAGAAGAAGAAGAAGAAGAAGAAGAAGAAGAAGAAGAAGAAGAAGAAGAAGAAGAAGAAGAAAGGGTATTGTGAGAGGAGAGAGAGAGAGAGAGAGAGAGAGAGAGATAGAGAGAGAAAGAGAGAGAGAGAGAGAGAGAGAGAGAGAGAGAGAGAGAGTGATGTGAACATGTTTTGAAGACAAAGATGTTTTTCCCCTTCACTTTAGTTTGTTTACAAATCGTGACAAGGAAACAAGGGAAATTACTTAGTTGCAACGGAAGTATCGCCAATTTTATTCGGATCATGTCCTTGGTTGATTGATCAATTGATCAGCAGTTACACCTTGGTTTTTCATTAACGAATTCGATATACAAGGACAACTTTCCCATATTTATTATCTCCCCTTCCCCCCCACCCTATTATGTACTTACTTTTACAGCAAAAACTCTTTCTCCGCCACTTCGACCGCCTTCCTTTCTTTTTACAGTAAGATAAAATCCACCCCCCTCCTTCCCCCTTCACAACATACACAAACAACTTCCGTATTTTTACAGTATGAAAACAACACCCCCCCCCCCCCCACCCCTCTTTCGTGCCCCTTATCTTTTCTATACTTTTTACAGTTGAAAACCAAACATAACCATACCATGGTTTCCAATAGGCTTCAACAGTCGTGACGTCACTTCCCTCGTAATGACGCATAGTAAAATAGTAACTTGTTCTAAACTATCGGGATAATGGCGGACGCCCTTATGAAATACTTCTCCAACGAGTATAAAAGTGTGTCCAGAGGATTTTGATAATTTTTTTTTGTCTTTTATACATTCTGATCAAATGACATGTGAAAAAGTTCTAGCCAGCATGAACAATAGAAAAGTGCCGATTTTCTTTGCTCATAGCTGGCGGACGTGACATCAGACGAGTGATTCCAATTCAGGAGGCAAAAATTTACTGAACTTTTACACAAACACATTGACAGACCCTTTCTGAGTACTGAACTCCATTGAAAAGACATTTTATACTTACTTTTTTTCCGTTTAGCAGGTGATTGGAAAATATACTGAGATTTTATAGTATACTGAATTCCGTAAATATACGGAAAATTGCAAGGCGGCCATCTTGGTTCTAAACAAAGAAAATCATTACTTTTTATTCTTCATGCTGGCTAGAACTTTTCATATGTCTTGTGATCAGAATTTGTAAAAGTCAAAACATGATCAGATTTATAATGCTTTTTTTTCCCCCTCTGGATACGCTTTTATGGTCGTCGGAGAAATATTTCATAAGGGCGTCCGCCATTGTTCCGATAGTTTAGACCCAGTTACTAAGTTACCATTCGTCATTTCGAGGGAAGTGACGTTACGACTGTTGAAGCGTATTATGGGAAGTTCCGGATATAAAGAAAGAGTGGGGCCAATGGACATAAAATACAAGATGCGAATTGAGCATTATTTTTTCTATTAAACATTGCCTTAATCTGAGATTCTTTCATTTCTTCGTATTTATTAAATGAGTTATTCTTATCGTACCAAATAACACTTTGCGAGCTTGAGAGTTTTTTTTTTTGCATGCTGCATAAAAATCAAAAATGTCAGTGCTATGTGTTATTACACTATTGTGGTATTACACTTGCCTTCGGGTCAAAAGGTCCTGGGTTCGAGTCCCGACCTGAGCGGAGCATAGTTCAGTCTTTGGAAAAGACTCTTTACTCACATTATCTCAAAGTACTCAGGTATAAAAGTGTAAGAGCCTGGCCGTTATCAGCGTTGTATAATATGTCGGAGAAAAATATTGTAATATCATCTAACAGGCGTCATGTCTCGTCCTACATGCTAAGTGTTACTGATGGACAGGGACCCCGTGTAAAGCAAGTGCTTTGGATATTACTCAAAATGAAATAGCTCAAAGCTTAAGAAATGGATTTTAAAATATTAGGACCTCAGGTCTGAGAAGTCGATGAAAAAATTCAAGATGTGATAGTTTTGATAGGATGTGGAAAACGTTATAAAATCCCTTCAGAATTCTCTCGCTGTGTCTGTGGCGGGGGTGATTAAACACCTCGACAGTATACCCTTGGGAAAGACATTGCCCACACATTTTCTTTGTTCCATCAGAGATGGACGTTAAATTCTCGTGTATGTAGAGCAGCGGGGGTAGGGAGGGAGGGAGGGGAGGGGAAACGTACAGACAAATAGACAGACGGGCAGACAAACAGACAGAGAGACAGGCAGAACGACATACCGACAAAATTGACAGATTGACAAACAGAAAGACAAACGATAAAAGATTAATTCTAGAAATTTCTACTCTTTATTTTTCTTCTCTACTATCGTGACTAACAGAGCTTGTTGGTTTTCATTAGTGGTTTGAAAAGGGGACCTTGACTGAAATGGGGAGGGGGGGGGAGAGATAGAGATAGAGAGAGAGAGATAGATAGATAGATAGATAGATAGAGAGAGAGAGAGAGAGAGAGAGAGAGAGAGAGAGAGAGAGAGAGAGGGGATAGGGGAATTTTTATCCGATTGCTTTATCGCCTGAAACTAAATGAATCCGACGGCTTTCCTTAAAAGCGTTTCAAGTATTAGGATGGCGTCACGATATCTCTATCCATCCATCCATCCATCCATCCATCCATTCATCCATCCATCCATCCATCCATTCATCCGTTCATCCATCCATCCATACATCCATCCAACCATCCATCCATCCATCCATCCATCCATTCATTCATTCATTC
>NC_088369.1:14401204-14406204 GCF_034508935.2 Berghia stephanieae
AGGAAATGGATAACAAGAGAACGAAAGGGAGAGAGAGAGAGAGAGAGAGAGAGAGAGAGAGAGAGAGAGAGAGAGAGAGAAAGAGATGGTAAGAAGAAAATAAATGGGAGGGTGTGTATAAAATATTCAGACAGAAAGATATACTGATATTATCTTGGAAGTCTTGGGTTTAAGACTTTTAGACCAACAGGAAGTCATTTTAATCGATTGATATAGAGCCAAGTCTGTCGTACTCTAAAAAAAATCACATTAAAACAAAAAACAATTTGGGGCAGAAAACTCGTCCTTCAAATGATCCACATCTTGTCAAAAACTCTTAAACCTGGGACTTCCAAGATAATATCAGTATATCTTTCTGTCTGAATATTTTATAAACACCCTCACATGCATTTTCTTCTTACCATCTCTCTCTCTCTCTCTCTCCCTCTCTCTCTCTCTCTCTCTCTCTCTCTCTCCCTTTCGTTCTCTTGTTATCCATTTCCTAAAACACACACACAGACAGACACACACACACACACACACACACGCACAGAGAGAGAGAGAGAGAGAGAGAGGTTGAGAGTGAAAGAGAGTCTCATAGTGTATAGACAAAATGACGTTGATCACTCAGCTCTCAACGTCTTAAATTTAACCAATTAACCGTCGTACTCTGGAAAGAAATTATAGTTTTAAACTTTTGGCTAGAAAACTCGTCCTTCCAATATATCGATCGATGTTGGAAGGACGAGTTTTCTGGCCAAAATTTTTAAAACGTGTTTTGTTTTTTTTTTGTTTGTTTTTTTTTCTCCAGAGCACGACGGAATTGAAGTAGAGGCGTGGCCTTCGTAAAGTTATGGCCTGACACCGACCAAAAAATGACGTCAAAATGCCAGTCTTTGGCCACAAAAGAAAACAAATCGTGAGTTATATTCAATAGTTCAACCAATGGGACCACTTGTTTCCATGAGCTCTACTAACGACAACTACTAGGCGGTACAAAAACCAAATAATGACGTCAAAATGCCAGTCTTTTTGGATTTCAGTGTCGGGCTATAACATAACGATGGCTACGGTAGAAGAAACCCTTACCTCTGCAGATAGGGTGTCGTCCTCTGACGTAGATATGACATCATCACAACCGACCCTGCCTTCTCTGACGTCGTGGCTGGCGTGACTCCCCACGGTGACGTCATCATCCTCGTCATCGTCTAGTAGATCGTCATGAATAAAACAGATTTGCATATTTTGAGCTCCCTCCAAGCTGGTCTGTATGTGGAAGAGAATGATGAGATCGAGAAGTAAAAAAAAAAAAAAAGAAAACGGATGCTATGCATTTTAGTAAAATGGTCACCAGTTCTTACCACCAGATCAATCGTACCTTCACACAAAACTACATGTCTAACCACTGAGCAAGTAAACCCCCCTCCCCCCACAAAAAACAACCAAACAAACAAACAAACAAAACCCAACAAAAAACAGTGTTTGTTTCTTTGTTTTAACTTTTAATCTATCAATATATTATGAAATTTAAAGCTTTTTTTTGGGGAGAAAAATAAAAATTAAAATGTGTATATTTTTCCTTATATTAGGCAATTATATTTATTGTTGCGAGTGCAGGAAACGATGAGGTCACGACATAATACGTGGGGTCAGGAAGGTCAAGGTCTTAATATCCCAATGTTGTTGTTTGTCAGGGCAAAGAGAATCAATATTCGAGGTGGAACAAAAGTCTTTGATGATTTCAATTGTCTAAATGGCCCTGATGTCGACAGAGAAAAATTATGAAAGGCCAGAAAATTATCAAAAAGAAAAAAAAGTAATCAAAACAATATAATCAAACTAAAATGAAGAACATAATATATTTATTTTAAAAATAGTATGTTTTGTATAATATGATGCTCCTACCAATTTTCTTTTCATTTTCACCAGTACCCGAAGTATCTTATTTGCGGCTATAATAATATGGTCTTGTGGTATGACACCTGCTTTCGGATCGGAAGATCCTGGGTTCGAGCCTCGCTCGACGCATATTCGAGTCCCTCTGGGAAAGACTCTTTACTCACATTCTCTCACCGTACTCAGGTGTAAAATGAGTACCTGGCCGTTTCCAACGTTGTCCCTATCCGAAAAAAAAACCCCCCTATTATTATCGCCTAACAAACGACATGTCTTGTTCTACATGTTAAGTGTTGCTGTTGGCCAGGGACCCCTTGTAAAGAGATTTGAGCACATTTAGTGGATAGTGGAGAGAAAGATAAAGGGAGTAAATGTGACTCGTAAATAAGGGAACAAATAAGAGTTATAATTTTTTTTTTAAATTGAGCTTTTTATAGCGCAATATCCCCTAAATGTGCCCAAAGCGCTTTACAAGGGTCCCTGGTCAACAGCAACATTGGTTGCTTTGTTGCATTGTTGGTTGTGCGCATGCACTCGTCCTCGCTGAAGCGAGGACGAGAGACGCATGCGCACAACCAACATGACGTTCTCTCTCTAATAACTTTTCCGTCAGTGACGTCACAGACTGTGGGTGACGTCCAATCAAGGGACGCTACTCTTCCGCTAATCTCATTCCCTATTATCTTTTTAAAGAAATCATTTTGTCCAGATAACATTTTCGTCACAGATCGATAGATTGAAATGACCTTTAACCTATCGGGAAAAAAAGTCTCAAAAATGTCACTTCAGAGAAGTTATGGAAAGTCTCAGGTTTAATCATTTCCAACAATTTGTGGAGTCCTTTTATCTAACTGTTAATAATATAATATGAAGTAAGCGTTTTCAGAACACAAAAAAAAAAAGCTTTTTGTGACTGTGTGCCTCGCAATATGTTCTCAGACGGAATGCCTCCTTATCTGATGTGTTTCCTGCTGGCGGCCATTTGCATTTTAATTACACCGGAAATAGATCGGGGGTAAAAAGAACTGGCAGAGAAAAGGACATGGGCAAACTGTAAAACATGGAATGTCAGAAAAGGGAAACGAAGTGCATTGATGGAACCGACTACACCAAATAAACAACCACTTGAATCATCAAATAATAAATAAATAAATAAAATAAAGAAATAAATGAAATTCCCTTTATTCATGGCCACAGGGGAAATTTGTCTCTAGGGTCTATTCCAAGGGAAGACTGTACTAACCCAGGCGTCAGCCGCAGTGCAGCGCCACAAATCGAGCTAGGGCGAGACGGCTTGCTCAAGGCCACAAAACGCAGCGGCGGGCGATCGAACCCGGTACCTTTCGGGTACGAAGCAAAGACCGTACCGCTAGCCACGCTGCCCCTAAGTATGCGCATTCTTATAGCGCAAATCAAATTCTGCTAGAAGCTGTGGACAGTAAAAAAGTAATAAACAAAAATGAATATTATATTATAACAGCTTCAAAAAAAGACCAAAATACCAAACAACGGAACGTTTCGGGCCCAAAACCCTTCTTCAGCCAATAACAACAACAACAAAAAACAATAAAGACATAAATAAATACATTACTTAATTATCTCTCTCGTCTATCTGGAATTTAGTAATGTATTTATACCTTTTTGTTGTTGGTTGAAGAAGGGTTTTAAACCCGAAACGTTCCGTGTTTGGTATTTTGTTCTTTTTTTTTAAGCTGTTATAATATTCATTTTTTTATTTTTATAGCGCATTGCCTTGAATTCACCATGCTAAATGCGTGTCACAATGCTCCATGTATAGTTTCATTCCAGGACTGAAGCAGTGAAGAATACGAAAATGGGTAAGATGTAAAGCACGAAGTCTTAGAAGGATAAAAAAAAAAGAAAATTAATTACGCCTCCCGCCATGGCATCGTTATATACTGTCCCCTAGGCATTCCATGAAGGAATATAAAAAAATCAATCAAACAAGAATGTCTAATGTCAACAGGAATCTCCCATGTTGTCCAAAGTAAGCAAATTGGGCGTTAATAATCTTGAAAGTTAAACAAACAACAAAACAAACTTGTCTACAACACGGTAGTCAAATGTAATCAAAACCTAACAATCATAATAAAATTATCAGAAATCCAAATGAAAAAATATATAAACGTTTTAAATTAAAGCACAAAACACGTCTGGCCTGTTAAAGAGTCAAGCATGATTAGTCACGTGATTCAATTGTTCCCAATTCAGAATTGCTATACGAGATAGACTAAATGTTTCTATTGAGGGGAGTGAGGTTTGTTTTTTGTTTTTTTTTTTAACCCCCCGGAACCTGCAAAGATAACCAGCAATATTTGCGAGGAAATAAAGGCTATTACGAAGAGGCACCCATCTATGTTAATTGTTATACTACCGTATTGTGGAAGTTAACACAGATCTAGACGACCCTTAGACTTAGAGCCATCAACGATCAATATCTGTTCGGTAATCAAGTCTGTAGGTGCGCGCAAATAAATCTGGCAACAGGGCGGCCATATAGCGATTCCCAAAATCAAATAATGACCGATCATCATATAACCTTAATTTAAGAACTATTTGCAAGTTACTCCTTTATCAATATGTAAAAAATAGTGAATTAAGTCTGTGCTCGTTACAAAATTTAACATGGGCTGTACGGAACAATTTTGACTCCCTAACCTCTTTTTGTTTTTAGATTCTGATCGCGTTAAATTCTAAATTCAAGTTATTTTTTTTCCACCTAGTTCGTTTCGACATAATACCAGTTTGAAGTGTTGGTATGCATCAATGCGCGTGGAAAAGGATTCACCATGCTCACTGAGCTTAACCATTCTATATGTATTTCAATTCCAGGACACATTGAACCAAATTCTTATTTCATTTCATGAAAATAACAATGAGGCCAGAATTTTTGCTATCTGAACACGCTCAACAGTGCTTGATTTGTTTAAAAAGTTATCGTGCCGCTTGATGCAGAGCCACTCTTTGTCGTTGTCTTCTTCTTCTCCTTCTCCTCCTCCTCCTCCTCCTCCTCCTCCTCCTCCTTCTTCTTCTTCTTCTTCTTCTTCTTCTTCTTCTTCTTCTTCTTCTTCTTCTTCTTCTTTTCTCTCTTTCTCTTTTTCTTC
>NC_088369.1:14411204-14414905 GCF_034508935.2 Berghia stephanieae
GAGATAGATAAGGAGAGAGGGGAAGAGACGGGCATATCAGAAGAGAAACTGAGAGAAAGAGAAAGAAAGAAAGAAGGAAAGAGAGAGAGAGAGAGAGAGAGAGAGAGAGAGAGACTGAGAGAGAGAGAGAGAGGGGGGACAGGCAGATAGAGAGAGAGAGCGAGAGAGAGAGAGCGAGAGAGGGGGGGGGTGAGGTGGATAGAAAGACAGGGAGGGGGGGGGAGGGGGAGAGACATACATAAAGACAGAAAGAAAGAAAGAAAGAAATTGAGAAAGAAAGAAAGAAAGAGAGAGATAGAAAGAGAGAGAGAGTGAGTGAGTGAGAGAGAGAGAGAGAGAGAGAGAGAGAGAGAGAGAGAGAGAGAGAGAGAGAGAGAGCAGAGAAAACTTGTCCTTCAAATATCGATCGATTTAAATGACTCTCCTCCTGGCAAACACTCTCTAAGACGAGGACTTTCGTACAAAGACGTGTTTTTCCAGGGGACGACGGTCAACTGATTCAAGTCCAAACTACTAGTAGATGTAGTATCGTTCGGCTACTTACTAACTTACTTAATCCTCTTCGGGCCTTGAGGCACATAGGGCATCCACCCATTTTTTGCGATCGGCTGCTTTTGCGTTGGCTGTATTCCAGGACAGGCCTGATTCCTTTAATTCTTTCTCCATGGTCCTTCGCCAGGTTTCTTTGGGTCTTCCCCGTTTTCTCTTCCCATCTGCTGACCCAGCCAACGCTATCTTCTTCTTTTTATTTGGCTTTCAATGATAGTGCAGTCAGCTTTCTTTAACAGATCCACTGTTTTTATGTTCAAGATATCAATCCAGGTTCGGAAGTCATCACATTTGTTGATGGTTTCAAATCCCCTTCCAGTTTTGTCTCTGGGCAATCTAGTACGAGGTGGTTTGCATCTTTGCACTTTGGGCATGTTGGTGATTCTTGGAGCCCCCATTTGTGCATGTTGGCAGCTGTTCTTGTATGTTTTGACCGTAGTCTATTTGCAGCTACTCAGTATTTTCTTGGTTGATCCTGTAGACCTGGGAGACTTTTATAGGGAACTACAATTAGTTGCCCTCCTGTTGCCTTTTCCTGACCCACACTTCTAATCATGAAAGATACAAGGAAGTCCAAACTTATTGAAAAGGAAAGTTGATCCCAGACAACATAATTTTAAGGATTTCGAAAGGTATTTATAATAATAATAATAATAATAATAATAATAATAATAATAATAATAATAGTAATAGTAATAATAATAATAATAATACTTTATTGCATCCCAAAAAGGAAATTTTTTGTACAGACGTGTTATAATTTACACAATAAGATAAAAATACAATGGAAATAGGATGTATATATATAAAAAAAAAGGAGCAGCTCTATAACCAGAGCCTGTAAAATAGTTAAAACTGTCACTATAAATTGAAAATTGAAAAGATTGCAAAACAAATAAATTAATAAATTAATATTTATATTTTTAAAAAGTAAAAATGAGAAATAATTATATAAAATGATTATTGCTTGTTGTTATAAAGCCTAATACTGGACGGCAGAAAAGATTTTCGGTGTCTCCCTGTTTTCGTTGAAATAGAGAAAGGGCGACCACTTCTTTCTGACAAAAGAATTGATGGTCTTAGTGGATGATACTGGTCATTTAATATTTTAGTTATTTTATTTATACAAAATTTCTCGTATAAAAGATCATACGTTATTTATTATTCCTTCTAATAGTGAATTGTTGCTCTATATAAAGTTAGTTATGGCGACGAAATGAACATCCCAAAGTCATGAAAATTTATTGAAAAGGAACGTTGATGCCAGACTATCTACATAATTTTTCGGATTTCGAAGCGCCATTTATTATTCCTCAAGGGGCAGCGTAGTTTAGCGGTACGGTCTTCGCTTCGTACCTGAAAGGTACCGAGTTCGATTACCCGCTGCGCTGTGTGGCCTGCAGCAAGTCACCTCGCCCTAGTTCAATTTGCGGCGCTGCACTGCGGCTGATGCCTGGGTTATTCCAGTCTTCCCTTGGAATAGACCCTAGAGACAAATGTCCCCTATGGGATGAATAAAGGGAATTTTATTTATTCATTTTATTATTCTTTTTTTTTTTGTAAAAGTAAATTGTTCCTCTATAAAGCTAGTTACAACGACAACAATTTTCATCTCATAAGAACTACGAATTTTTAAATGTTTAACTCACTCAACCCTAACACCGCCTATATCCGTAGTATACCCGGGATTACTTTTACCCAATGCTTATTTATCACATTTTTCTGAGACAAATTATAGGCGTAGTATCGAAGAATGTTCTTAACTTTTATCAATAAATAATAACGTAAAGTTGAATGTAAGCTTCAATTTAATTACAAAAACAGATCAAATGAACGTTTCGGGTTTCCCCTTTATCAACAAAACGTTCATTTGATCTGTTACTTTTATAAATAGATAATAACGTAAAGTTGAATGTAAGCTTCAATTTAATTACAAAAACAGATCAAATGAACGTTTCGGGTTTCCCCTTTATCAACAAAACGTTCATTTGATCTGTTACTTTTATAAATAGATAATAACGTAAAGTTGAATGTAAGCTTCAATTTAATTACAAAAACAGATCAAATGAACGTTTCGGGTTTCCCCTTTATCAACAAAACGTTCATTTGATCTGTTACTTTTATAAATAGATAGTAACGTAAAGTTGAATGTAAACTTCAATTTAATTACAAAAACTGATCAAATGAACGTTTCGGGTTTCCCCTTTATCAACAAAACGTTCATTTGATCTGTTTTTGTAATTAAATTGAAGCTTACGTTCAACTTCACGTTATTATTTATCTCTTCGAGCTTCGAGCAGTAACATTTACACTTAACTTTTATATGGTAATGGTAGTTGAATAACACTATCTATGCACATACTCATTTTAAATGCATTTTTCCAGTATTGAAAAGGATCAAAAACCTCTAGGATTGAGAGAGTTAAGTAGGCTGGTCTACTCACCCAACCCAAACACCGACTATGTCAAGAGTTTACCCGGGTTACTTTTACCCCATGCCTATTATTTCTGATACAAATTATATGCGTAGTATCAAAGCTAATGTTTTAGTTTTTTGCATGTTAATGATAGTTGAATAAAACTATATATGTACATGCTCATTTTAAATACATTTTTCCCAGTTTTGAAAGGTAGCAAAAATCTCTAGGATTGAGTGAGTTAACAAAACGGTTGGGCTGGATAATGGATGGCATAACCCGAGATGACACGAACCGAGTGGTTTCCATCCAAACAGGGAGAGAAAAAAAAACCACAACATAAAACAACGATAACAATATAATTGATAATATCGTTAAATCGGATTTCTTAAAGGATGTTGTTGTGATCAAGGCATGAATGGATGATGGGCGATTATATCGAACATGGTGATGGTATCGATTTGTAAATAAATACATATATATCGATCTGACTTTAAGGAATGGTTGAGGAAGACGAGGTGGAAGAAGAGAAGGAGGGGGAAGGACAAGGAGAAAAGGGAGACGGAGGATGAAGAGGAGGAAGAGGAGGAGGAGGAGGAGGGAGATGAGAATTAGGAGGAGGAGGAGGAGGTGCTTATAAGAGTGAGAAAATAAAAAGCAAGAGAAGGATGAGGCCGATGAAGAGGAAACAAAAAAACAAAAAAAAAAAATAAAAAAAAAAAAAGGGGGGGGGGG
>NC_088369.1:14415005-14462505 GCF_034508935.2 Berghia stephanieae
AAAATATTCAGACAAAAAGATATACTAAATTTATCTTGGAAGTTTTGGGTTTTAGATTTTAGACCAACGGAAAAGTTTTTTTAAATCGATTGATATGAGCCAAGTCTGTCGTATCAAAAAAAAATCACATTAAAACAAAAAAAATTTTGGGGGGCGAAAACTCGCCCTTTAAATGATCCACATCTTGTAAAAATTTTAAACCCCGGGGATTTCCCAAAGATAATTCAGTATACTTTCTGTCTGAATATTTTATACACACCTCACATGCTTTTTCTTTTTACCTCTCTTTTCCCCCTTTCTCTCAAAACTCGTCCTTCCAAAAATATCGATCGATGTTGGAAGGACGAGTTTTCTGGCCAAAATTTTTAAAACGTGTTTTGTTTTTTTTTTGTTTGTTTTTTTTTCTACAGGAGCACGACGGAATTGAAGTAGAGGCGTGGCCTTCGTAAAGTTATGGCCTGACACCGACAAAAAATGACGTCAAAATGCCAGTCTTTGGCCAAAAAAGAAAAACAAATCGTGGTTTATTAAATTTAGTTCAACAATGGGACCACTTGTTTCCATGAGCTCTACTAACGACAACTACTAGGCGGTACAAAAACCAAATAATGACGTCAAAATGCCAGTCTTTTTGGATTTCAGTGTCGGGCTATAACATAACGATGGCTTACGGTAGAAGAAACCCTTACCTCTGCAGATAGGGTGTCGTCCTCTGACGTAGATATGACATCATCACAACCGACCCTGCCTTCTCTGACGTGTTGGTGGCGTGACTCCCACGGTGACGTCATCATCTCGTCATCGTTAGTAGATCGTCATGAATAAAACAGATTTGCATATTTTGAGCTCCCTCCAAGCTGGTCTGTATGTGGAAGAGAATGATGAGATCGAGAAGTAAAAAAAAAAAAAAAAAAAAGAAAACAGATGCTATGCATTTTAGTAAAATGGTCACCAGTTCTTCCCACCAGATCAATCGTACCTTCACACAAAACTACATGTCTAACCACTGAGCAAGTAAACCCCCCTCCCCCCACAAAAAACAACAACCAAACAAACAAACAAAAACCAACAAAAAAACAGTGTTTGTTTCTTTGTTTTAACTTTTAATCTATCATATATTATGAAATTTAAAGCTTTTTTTGGGGAGAAAAATAAAAATTAAAATGTGTATATTTTTCCTTATTTAGGCAATTATATTTATTGTTGCGAGTGCAGGAAACGATGAGGTCACGACATAATACGTGGGGTCAGGAAGGTCAAGGTCTTTATATCCCAATGTTGTTGTTTGTCTGGGCAAAGAGAATCAATATTCGAGGTGGAACAAAAAGTCTTTGATGATTTCAATTGTCTAAATGGCCCTGATGTCGACAGAGAAAAATTATGAAAGGCCAGAAAATTATCAAAAAGAAAAAAAAAGTAATCAAAACAATATAAACAAACTAAAATGAAGAACATAATATATTTATTTTAAAAATAGTATGTTTTGTATAATATGATGCTCCTACCAATTTTCTTTTCATTTTCACCACTACCCGAAGTATCTTATTTGCGGCTATAATAATATGGTCTTGTGGTATGACACCTGCTTTCGGATCGGAAGATCCTGGGTTCGAGCCTCGCTGACGCATATTCGAGTCCCTCTGGGAAAGACTCTTTACTCACTTCTCTCACCGTACTCAGGTGTAAATGAGTACTGGCCGTTTCCAACGTTGTCCCTATCCGAAAAAAAAACCCCCTATTATTATCGCCTAACAAACGACATGTCTTGTCTACATGTTAAGTGTTGCTGTTGGCCAGGGACCCTTGTAAAGAGATTTGAGCAATTTAGTGGATAGTGGAGAGAAAGATAAAGGGAGTAAATGTGACTCGTAAATAAGGGAACAAATAAGAGTTATAATTTTTTTTTTTAAATTGAGCTTTTTATAGCGCAATATCCCCTAAATGTGCCCAAAGCGCTTTACAAGGGTCCCTGGTCAACAGCAACATTGGTTGCTTTGTTGCATTGTTGGTTGTGCGCAGCACTCGTCCTCGCTGAAGCGAGGACGAGAGACGCATGCGCACAACCAACATGACGTTCTCTCTCTAATAACTTTTCCGTCAGTGACGTCACAGACTGTGGGTGACGTCAATCAAGGGACGCTACTCTTCCGCTAATCTCATTCCCTATTATCTTTTTAAAGAAATCATTTTGTCCAGATAACATTTTCGTCACAGATCGATAGATTGAAATGACCTTTAACCTATCGGGAAAAAAGTCTCAAAAATGTCACTTCAGAGAAGTTATGGAAAGTCTCAGGTTTAATCATTTCCAAAATTTGTGGAGTTTTTTATCTAACTGTTAATAATATAATATGAAGTAAGCGTTTTCAGAAACAAAAAAAAAAAAGCTTTTTGTGACTGTGTGCCTCGCAATATGTTCTCAGACGGAATGCTCCTTATTGATGTGTTTCCTGCTGGCGGCCATTTGCATTTTAATTACACCGGAAAATAGATCGGGGGTAAAAAAACTGGCAGAGAAAAGGACATGGGCAAACTGTAAAACATGGAATGTCAGAAAAGGGAAACGAAGTGCATTGATGGAACCGATACACCAAATAAACAACCACTTGAATCATCAAATAATAAATAAATAAATAAAATAAAGAAATAAAATGAAATTCCTTTATTCATGGCCACAGGGGAAATTTGTCTCTAGGGTCTATTCCAAGGGAAAGACTGTACTAACCCAGGCGTCAGCCGCAGTGCAGCGCCACAAATCGAGCTAGGGCGAGACGGCTTGCTCAAGGCCAAAAACGCAGCGGCGGGCGATCGAACCCGGTACCTTTCGGGTACGAAGCAAAGACCGTACCGTAGCCACGCTGCCCCTAAGTATGCGCATTCTTATAGCGCAAATCAAATTCTGCTAGAAGTGTGGACAGTAAAAAAGTAATAAACAAAAATGATATTATATTATAACAGCTTCAAAAAAAGACCAAAATACCAAACAACGGAACGTTTCGGGCCAAAACCCTTCTTAGCCAATAACAACAACAACAAAAAACAATAAAGACATAAATAAATACATTACTTAATTATCTCTCTCGTCTATCTGGAATTTAGTAATGTATTTATACCTTTTTTTGTTGGTTGAAGAAGGGTTTTAAACCCGAAACGTTCCGTGTTTGGTATTTTGTTCTTTTTTTTTAAGCTGTTATAATATTCATTTTTTTTTTTTATAGCGCATTGCCTTGAATTCACCATGCTAAATGCCCTGTCACAATGCTCCATGTATAGTTTCATTCCAGGACTGAAGCAGTGAAGAATACGAAAATGGGTAAGATGTAAAGCACGAAGTTTAGAAGGATAAAAAAAAAGAAAATTAATTACGCCTCCGCCATGGCATCGTTATATACTGTCCCCTAGGCATTCCATGAAGGAATTATAAAAAAATCAATCAAACAAGAATGTCTAATGTCAACAGGAATCTCCCATGTTGTCCAAAGTAAGCAAATTGGGCGTTAATAATCTTGAAAGTTAAACAAACAACAAAACAAACTTGTCTACAACACGGTAGTCAAATGTAATCAAAACCTAACAATCATAATAAAATTATCAGAAATCCAAATGAAAAAATATATAAACGTTTTAAATTAAAGCACAAAACACGTCTGGCCTGTTAAAGAGTCAAGCATGATTAGTCACGTGATTCAATTGTTCCCAATTCAGAATTGCTATACGAGATAGACTAAATGTTTCTATTGAGGGGAGTGAGGTTTGTTTTTTGTTTTTTTTTTTAACCC
Organism: Berghia stephanieae; assembly: GCF_034508935.2. Classification (NCBI taxonomy): domain Eukaryota; kingdom Metazoa; phylum Mollusca; class Gastropoda; order Nudibranchia; family Aeolidiidae; genus Berghia; species Berghia stephanieae. The sequence goes on from NC_088369.1 coordinate 14,418,785, forward strand.
CCCGGAACCTGCAAAGATAACCAGCAATATTTGCGAGGAAATAAAGGCTATTACGAAGAGGCACCCATCTATGTTAATTGTTATACTACTGTATTGTGGAAGTTAACACAGATCTAGACGACCCTTAGACTTAGAGCCATCAACGATCAATATCTGTTCGGTAATCAAGTCTGTAGGTGCGCGCAAATAAATCTGGCAACAGGGCGGCCATATAGCGATTCCCAAAATCAAATAATGACCGATCATCATATAACCTTAATTTAAGAACTATTTGCAAGTTACTCCTTTATCAATATGTAAAAAATAGTGAATTAAGTCTGTGCTCGTTACAAAATTTAACATGGGCTGTACGGAACAATTTGACTCCCTAACCTCTTTTTGTTTTTAGATTCTGATCGCGTTAAATTCTAAATTCAAGTTATTTTTTTTCCACCTAGTTCGTTTCGACATAATACCAGTTTGAAGTGTTGGTATGCATCAATGCGCGTTGAAAAGGATTCACCATGCTCACTGAGCTTAACCATTCTATATGTATTTCAATTCCAGGACACATTGAACCAAATTCTTATTTCATTTCATGAAAATAACAATGAGGCCAGAATTTTTGCTATCTGAACACGCTCAACAGTGCTTGATTTGTTTAAAAAGTTATCGTGCCGCTTGATGCAGAGCCACTCTTTGTCGTTGTCTTCTTCTTCTCCTCCTTCTTCTTCTTCTTCTTCTTCTTCTTCTTCTTCTTCTTCTTCTTCTTCTTCTTCTTCTTCTTCTTCTTCTTCTTCTTCTTCTTCTTTTTCTTAATTCCTCCCCCTCCTCCCCCTCCTCATGTCTCAACTCCCAAGAGTCGAGAGGTGATTAAGGAAACGGCCCGTATACAATTGAATGGACACAAGTTTCCCCTCCAGGGCGTTACAAGAAGCAACAGGTCACATCTCAAACATCACTCCATCAAATCTAGTTAGAGACCTCGTAATAGGAGTGCCAGATACGTTTGGTGAAAACATGCCAGATAATTTTGTTCTATTTTCGTGTTTTTCTTTCTCCTTCTGTTCTTGTCTTTTGTATTGTTTTTTTTAAATTTTTTGTTTGTTTTTGTTTTGCTTTTGTTTCTTAAATTTTTTTGTTTTGTTTTGATTTGTCGTCTTTGATTTTAAATAAAAAATAAATTTTGTCCTTTTAAAAAAAGTCTATTTTTCATTTAGTCTTTTTTTATTTGTTTTTATTGGGTGGAAGGGGGGGGGGGGCGAGTACTTAATTTGTTGGGGATTTTTGCTATTATCTTTTTTTTTTTGGCATTGTTTCTTTACTTAAAAGGCAATTGTTTAGTTTTTACATTTTTTGTTTTTGTTTGTTTTTACTCTCGCTCCCCCTCCCCCCACCCGTTTTTTAAAAACAGTAAAATGACTTGTCTCATGTATCAAATTATCAATGTAAAAAACTGTATGTATGACAAGGATTTAATGACGATAACTAAACATTCGCGTGCCAATAAAAAATAACACATAATATTTGATAGGAGGGAAGTTAATTAATAGGGGGTGGGGGGGGGGGGGGGGGGAGGAGAGAGATTTGGCATTCGAAATGGCAAACTGGCACAACCCTAACCCCCCCCCCCCCCCCCCCCCCCCCCCCCCCCCACCACCGCGCCTCCAATCCCATTACCCCGTCTCAGGACAAAGTACAATGACTTTAGGTAAAATTCAATCACGACCACCAGCACCGCCGAGTAGACAGACAGTCGAGGGGTTGACTCAGGATTCCGTCCTTGCCAGAAATCAAAGTTAATTCTATCGATGATGATGAATGAACCCCATTTCCACCCAATCGCAAAATCCTTAACCCCCTCCTTACCACCCATAGGGAATGAGATTAGCGGAAGAGTAGCGTCCCTTGATTGGACGTCACCCATAGTCTGTGACGTCAACGGCGGAAAAGTTATTAGAGAGAGAACGTCATGTTGGTTGTGCGCATGCACGATTATGCAGTCAACATTTTTGTCAGTCTACTTTCTTTTGTACATCATAATATTTGAACAAAAATGTTTGCTATAGTTGGAAGTATATTAACACTGTGTTGAAGAGTTCGTTTAGCAAAAAAAAAATGTATAGCAAGAACCAACAGCTTTGTGTTTGAGTGAAATAAATATATTTTTGTATAGGTTAGGTTTTGAAGATTTGGGGAAAATTCGGAAAATGGCCGGTAAGGAGAGAGTTAACCAATACAACCATTTCTCCATCCTCTGTTTCGTTATTAGGAAGTTAACGATTACGTTTCCAACCTACTGTTGGTCTCTCGCGGCCGCGAGACTAACTCTCGAGTGTCCCTCGCATACGCCAATTTAACTCTAGAGTCTTTTTTTTGGTAGAGTCATTCTGGCGTGCTACACCGCTCCATGGGCCCAATGGCTCTGAATGACTACTTACAAAAACAACAAAACTTGTTTATTTGAAGGACGAGCGTTATGGGCAGAATATCGAATAGGGAATGAGATTAGCGGAAGAGTAGCGTCCCTTGATTGGACGTCACCCATAGTCTGTGACGTCACCGGCGGAAAAGTTATTGAGAGAGAACGTCATGTTGGTTGTGCATATGCGTCTCTCGTCCTCGCTTCCGGTGAAAGCGGCTTGAGACACTTCAAAACCAAATTGACGTTCTCTCTGTAAGGTGACGTCCAATCAAGGGACGCTACTCTTCCGCTAATATCATTCCCGATAAGTGTTTTTCTTTTTTTTTTTCTCTCTCCAGAGAATGGCGGATGAGTAAATCTGCAATGCGACTCGGGCTCCATCGAAACCTGAGTCGCATCCGTAAATAAGACTCGGGCTTCGATGAAGCTTCGATGGAGCCCAAGTCACGCGGGTGGTTGGATGGGAGCATCACCCTTGAATCATATACCTATGATGTTCGCATGGGTGTACGATCCGATAGTGATGTCGTTTCTTCTTCTCTTTACTAGCCTATCCTGCTTCTTTGGTTTGTGATTGTATTTTTGACAGGGGAATATTTTTTTTTCTGTAAATCTTCTGCCTGTTTGTTCTTGGTTATTTATAATTTAGCTTATGATATCTTTAGGTTTAGATTTTGATTTACATTTGTACTATTTTTGTTAGATTGCTTGTTTTTTTTTGTTTCAGCGGTCTCTCATATAACCTCAATTGTGTTGGAAGAGACCTAAAGCAACAAACAAAAAAAAAAAAAGAGCCCAAGTCGCATCGTTCTTTCTGCCCTCTTGGTGCGATAACGTTGAGATATGATGTTAAGTTCGAGTATAACCTACCCCCGAATGGAATGGTTGAAATCACAACCAACCGCTAAATAGATTGCCTTGCTTTATTCAAACATCCGTGCCAGAAATCAAAATGAAGATTGTGGGTGCAAGATAACTAACTGTGTGACTGTTTCTTCTCGTCAAACCACACTCTTCCTGGTCTTCCTTTCCCCCTCCTCCTCGCCCTCCTCCTCCTCCTTCTCCACCTCTTCCTCTTAATCCTCCTACCATCCATCACCTCCTCCCGCACCCCATCTCCTCCTTCTCCACGACTTTCTCCTCCTCCCCCATAATCTTCTTCTTCTTCTTCTTCTTCTTCTTCTTCTTCTTCTTCTTCTTCTTCTCCTCTTCCTCCTCCTCCTCCTCCTCCTCCTCCTCCTCCTCCTTCTTCTTCTTCTTCTCCTCTTCCTCCTCCTCCTCCTCCTCCTCCTCCTCCTCCTCCTCCTCCTCCTCCTCCTCCTTCTTCTTCTTCTTCTCCCCCTCCTCCTCTTCCTTCTCCTTCTCCTCCTCCTCCTCCTCCTTCTTCTTCTTCTTCTTCTTGTTCTTCTTCTTCTTCTTCTTCTTCTTCTTCTTCTTCATCTTCGTCCTCCTCATTCTCATCCTCCTCCTCCTCTTCTTCTTCTTCTTCTTCTTCTTCTTCTTCTTCTTCTTCTTCTTCTTCTTCTTCTCCGTCGGGAGAGTGTGACAAGCTAGGGGGTCCAACTTAATCTATCGATACAGCATGAATGGAGCTGACGTCACTCGGCTCTTAGATGTTGTATATGGACCGCCAGCGGGGTGATTAGTGGTTCTCACTAAAAGTCCGTCTAACAGACTATAAACGTTAAAGGTTTCCCATAGTTCTATGCGGCTGTGCGGTCTAGTGGTATGTGACGGATTGGAAGGTCTTGGGTTTGAGTCGCGCTCGGAGCGCTGCATATTTGAGTCCTTGGAAAAGTCTCTTAACTCACATTCACTCATCGTACTCAGGTAAGAAATGAGTACCTAGCCGTTAACAGCATTGTCTCTGTCCGGAAAAAAATTGTAGAATCTGCATAACAGGCATCGTGTAAGTGTTGCTGTTAGCCAGAGACCCCTTGTAAAGCGCTTTGTGCACATAATTTGGTGGATATTGTGGTATATATAAAAGCTCAAGACTTTTTAATGTATTGGTACGACTCATTTGGTCGACAGAATAGTTGAGTATTCCACCTAAACGTATTGTATCAATAAAGTGAAGTTAAAGTTTATTATTGAGCAAAATGAACTAAAAGCTGTTTCGTCACAGCACAGACAGTGGAGTGGTCTATTTCAGACGGTGGTGTCAATGGCGGTACTGGTCATCCCCAGATAACTGTGAAAACATTTCCGTCCTCAGACAGGAATTAATGATTACAATTGTCTTCGGCTTTATAAATAAAATGGCGGCTTTTTTTTTGGGGGGGGGGGGGAGAGATAGAAAGATAGGAGAGATAGATAAGGAGAGAGGGGAAGAGACGGGCATATCAGAAGAGAAACTGAGAGAAAGAGAAAGAAAGAAAGAAAGAAGGGGAGAGAGAGAGAGAGAGAGAGAGAGAGAGAGAGAGAGAGAGAGAGAGAGAGAGAGAGGGAGAGAGAGAGGGAGGCAGAGAGAGAGAGAGACTGAGAGAGAGAGAGAGGGGCAGGCAGATAGAGAGAGAGAGCGAGAGAGCGAGCGAGAGAGAGAGGGGGTGAGGTGAAGATAGAAAGACAAGGAGGGGGGGAGGGGGAGAGACATACATAAAGACAGAAAGAACGAAAGAAAGAAATTGAGAAAGAAAGAAAGAAAGAAAGAAAGAAAGAAAGAAAGAAAGAAAGAAAGAAAGAAAGAGAGAGATAGAAAGAGAGAGAGAGAGTGAGTGTGTGTGTGTGTGTGTGTGTGTGTGTGTGTGTGTGAGAGAGAGAGAGAGAGAGAGAGAGAGAGAGAGAGAGAGAGAGAGCAGAGAAAACTTGTCCTTCAAATATCGATCGATTTAAATGACTCTCCTCTTGGCAAACACTCTCGAAGACGAGGACTTTCGTACAAAGACGTGTTTTTCCAGGGGACGACGGTCAACTGATTCAAGTCCAAACTACTAGTAGTAGTAGTATCGTTCGGCTACTTACTTACTTACTTACTTAATCCTCTTCGGGCCTTGAGGCATCCACCCATTTTTTGCGATCGGCTGCTTTTGCGTTGGCTGTATTCCAGGACAGGCCTGATTCCTTTAATTCTTTCTCCATGGTCCTTCGCCAGGTTTCTTTGGGTCTTCCCCGCTTTCTCTTGCCATCTGCTGACCCAGCCAACGTTATCTTCTTCTTTTTATTTGGCTTTCAATGCTAGTGCAGTCAGCTTTCTTTAACAGATCCACTGTTTTTATGTTCAAGATATCAATCCAGGTTCGGAAGTCATCACATTTGTTGATGGTTTCAAACCCCCTTCCAGTTTTGTCTCTGGGCAATCTAGTACGAGGTGGTTTGCATCTTGTGGTGCTTGGTTGCACTTTGGGCATGTTGTTGATTCTTGGAGCCCCCATTTGTGCATGTTGGCAGCTGTTCTTGTATGTTTTGACCGTAGTCTATTTGCAGCTACCCAGTATTTTCTTGGTTGATCCTGTAGACCTGGGAGACTTTTATGAACTACAATAAGTTGCTCTCCTGTTGCCTTTTCCTGACCCACACTTCTAATCATGAAAGGTACAAGGAAGTCCAAACTTATTGAAAAGGAAAGTTGATCCCAGACTACATAATTTTAAGGATTTCGAAAGGTATTTATACGTTATTTATTATTCCTTCTAATAGTGAATTGTTGCTCTATATAAAGTTAGTTATGGCGACGAAATGAACATCCCAAAGTCATGAAAATTTATTGAAAAGGAACGTTGATGCCAGACTATCTGCATAATTTTTCGGATTTCGAAGCGCCATTTATTATTCCTCAAGGGGCAGCGTGGTTTAGTGGTACGGTCTTCGCTTCGTACCTGAAAGGTACCGAGTTCGATTACCCACTGCGCTGTGTGGCCTGCAGCAAGTCACCTCGCCCTAGCTCAATTTGCGGCGCTGCACTGCGGCTGACGCCTGGGTTATTCCAGTCTTCCCTTGGAATAGACCCTAGAGACAAATTTCCCCTATGGGATGAATAAAGGGAATTTTATTTATTTATTTTATTATTTTTTTGTAAAAATTGTTGCTCTATAAAGCTAGTTATAGCGACTAGATATTATATGAACATCCCAAAGTCATGAAAATTTATTGAAAAGGGAAGTTGATGCCAGACTACATAACGTTTATGATTTCCAAGCGCTATTTATTATTCCTTGTAAAAGTAAATTGTTCCTCTATAAAGCTAGTTACAACGACAACAATTTTCATCTCATAAGAACTACGAATTTTTAAATGTTTAACTCACTCAACCCTAACACCGACTATATCCGTAGTATACCCGGGGTTACTTTTACCCAATGCTTATTTATCACATTTTTCTGAGACAAATTATAGGCGTAGTATCGAAGAATCTTCTTAACTTTTATAAATAAATAATAACGTAAAGTTGAATGTAAGCTTCAATTTAATTACAAAAACAGATCAAATGAACGTTTCGGGTTTCCCCTTTATCAACAAAACGTTCATTTGATCTGTTACTTTTATAAATAAATAATAACGTAAAGTTGAATGTAAGCTTCAATTTAATTACAAAAACAGATCAAATGAACGTTTCGGGTTTCCCCTTTATCAACAAAACGTTCATTTGATCTGTTTTTGTAATTAAATTGAAGCTTACGTTCAACTTCACGTTATTATTTATCTCTTCGAGCTTCGAGCAGTAACATTTACACTTAACTTTTCTATGGTAATGGTAGTTGAATAACACTATCTATGCACATACTCATTTTTAATGCATTTTTCCAGTTTTGAAAAGGATCAAAAACCTCTAGGATTGAGTGAGTTAAGTAGGCTGGTCTACTCACCCAACCCAAACACCGACTATATCAAGAGTTTACCCGGGTTATTTTTACCCCATGCCTATTATTTCTGAGACAAATTATAGGCGTAGTATCAAAGCTAATGTTTTAGTTTTTTGCATGTTAATGATAGTTGAATAAAACTATTACATACATGCTCATTTTAAATACATTTTTCCCAGTTTTGAAAGGTAGCAAAAATCTCTAGGATTGAGTGAGTTAACAAAACGGTTGGGCTGGATAATGGATGGCATAACCCGAGATGACACGAACCGAGTGGTTTCCATCCAAACAGGGAGAGAAAAAAAAAAAAAACCACAACATAAAACAAACGATAACAATATAATTGATAATATCGTTAAATCGGATTTCTTAAAGGATGTTGTTGTGATCAAGGCATGAATGGATGATGGGCGATTATATCGAACATGGTGATGGTATCGATTTGTAAATAAATACATATATATCGATCTGACTTTAAGGAATGGTTGAGGAAGACGAGGTGTAAGAAGAGAAGGAGGGGGAAGGACAAGGAGAAAAGGGAGACGGGAGGATGAAGAGGAGGAAGAGGAGGAGGAGGAGGGAGATGAGAATTAGGAGGAGGAGGAGGAGGTGCTTATAAGAGTGAGAAAATAAAAAGCAAGAGAAGGACGAGGCCGATGAAGAGCAAAAAAAAAAAAGAAATAGAAAAAGAAAAAAAAAAAAAAAGGGGGGGGGGGGGGCGTGGGAGTAGCATCTTACCTGGAGTCTGGGATTAGACAACATGGACCCTGTCAAACTGTCATCGTTGTTACCATCGTCATCGTCGTTATCGTCGTCATCGTGTTGATCTTTGTCATCATCGGTCATGGCCAATCGTCGACGAATCTCCTCTCTCTCATTTTTACAAGCCTGGAGGATGGAAAGGCGGGAATCAACAAATATAAATGTATATACACACATACTACAAATGGAGATTTGATCGTGTGACCCCCCCCCCCCCCCCCCGCAAAAAATACAAAAAAAAAACAAAAAACAAAAAAAAACAACCCCCCCTAAACTAAAAAAACAAAAACAAAAACAAATAAAAAACAAATAAAAAACAAAGAATGCTAATAGGACATAATTTGTGACTCAAACCAGTCTTATGACGGAGTGAAATAACTGCTGACAGATGCATATATTGAGTGAATGCATTTGCTACATCATTAAATTTCAATGAAATTATACTCTTTAAAAAAAAACAAAAAAATTAAAAAAAAACTGTATCATTCAAACGTTTTTGTACATGTATTTTCTTCAAAGGTGACAAAATTTGGGATCAATTGATTGAGAGCTGGGGTTAAATAAAATATTTCTTAAACTAGGGCCTACACTCTTGTGTTTTGGAATTTGAACTTTGTTCCCAGCGCGCACTCGCGAGCTCCTGCAGCGGTTGGGAAAGAGTCCGGACCGGAATTCCAAAAAGCAAGAGTTTCAGAATCGTAAAGATAGTTCGAAGATTACGTCAATCAGGTCTTTGTTATTGTTTTTTGCCATCCGCGTTTATGAGTAATGCTCACTGAACTGTATTAACCTGACTATAAACGTTCATGGATACACACAGTTTTGTGTGTTGGTCTGTTATACTTCCGGATGGCAATGCTATGAGCTTCTTAGCCAAGCCCATGCTATCTATATACTATATCCAAGGACAATAACACTACTGTAGAGTCATCCTTGACTATATCATTATTCCTGAAAGCTACGAGTTTTTCCTAATTCCAAGTTGGCACGTCTGCGATTGTCTCAGATCTGACAAGTGGCCGCCGTTTCATCCCATAAACAATAGTTGTGTTTTCTACACCACACAATACGATGACGTCATCACAAGATATTGGATTTCTCCTTACAAGGCCTGACAAATTCCCCTCGGGTTGTTTTTCTCGGGGAGTAACGACAACATTTTGAAATGTTTTCGTTTTAACCTTTTAAACACGACATTCGGTTAAACTTTAACTAACCTAGCTATCCGCTTTGTCATCCGGTGCTATGACACTACTCAGCTTTTGACTTGTTCTAGTCCCTCTTTGGGCAACTGAAATTATTGCTTGTTACTCTTTAGATAGTACACCACGTATATCTTAAAGAACTTTCCGTTCTCCGTTGTGAGACTATGTGGTCTAGTGGTATGACACTTGTCTTCGGATCGGAAGGTCCAGGATTCGATTCCCGTTCCCAGCATAGTTGAGTCCGTATAAAAGGCTCATTACTTATATTCTCTCACCGTACTCAGGTGTAAAATGAGTACCTAGCCGCATACAGCTTTGCCCTGTCGCAAATAAAGAAAAAATTGTAATCTCGCCTAACAGGCATCATGTCTAGTCCCACATGTTCAGTGTTGCTGTTGGCTGGGGACTTTTTGTAAAGCGCTTTGAGCACGGTTAGTGGCTATTGCCCTATATAAATGTTCCAAGACTACACGCGTAATCAAAAATTCACTTTAATTTCAATTGCGAAGCGGGAGGTCTGAGATTAAGTATTACGAGTCCATGCAGTTATTACGGGAATGCGTTCGTCACTGATTATGTCCCTTAGTTGAGTCCAATACCGTGAATACTATTATAAGGACGACTTAGGCGTAAATAAACATAATTTCTTCATATTTGATGGTTTCTACGAGTGTACAAAAATCACAAATCACACCAACGCCTACGAACTTAGATGACCGTCCTGTGTGTTTCTGTTCTTATAATTATAAAACTCTTCAACAGTCGTAACGTCACTTCCTTCCTAATGACGCATGGTAACTTAGCAACACTGGCTCTAAACTATCGGCACAATGGCGGACGCCCGTATGAAATATTTCTTCGGCGAGAATAAAAGCGTATCCAGAGGGAAAAAAACATAAATTTGATCATGTTTTGACTTTTACACATTCTGATCACAAGGCATATGAAAAGTTCTAGCCAGCATGAAGAATATAAAGTAATGATTTTCTTTGTTTAGAACTAAGATGGCCGCCGTTGCCATCAGACTACTGAATCCAATTGTGTCACCAATCACGCGACTGAATCAAGAAGCAAATGCTTTCACTCAATAAGCAGATAATAAATAAATAGAGGGTGATTCAATAAAATTATGAACACTTTGTGTCTATTCTAACGCACTCAATTATAGTGTGCAATTTTTGGGGTTTGACTTGCAGTTTATTTCGTCCCCATAAAGGAAATTTGTGTACAGACATGTGTGCATGTGTGCGTGTGTGTGAGTATGCGTGTGTGTGTGTCTGTCAGTGTGTGTAAATATATATAATATATATATATATATATATATATATATATATATATATATAAAACACATGGGAACAAAAATAAGCCTTCAAAAGACGAAACATAACAATATAAGTTGACATAGACGAAGGTAGAATAAGATAAATTATAAAAAATATACAAATGAAGAAATGAATGATTAAATGAATGAGTGAACAAATTAAATAAATAAACAAATAAATATATAAACAAATAAATAAATGAATGAATAAATAAATATATAAATAAACGAATGAATAAATAAATAAATATTGTAAAAATAAAAAAGAACTACATGAGTGGTATACAATGTAAAATTAAAATTAAGATAAAGCAAGCTATATTGGCGATAATAAGTATATATATATATGTGTGTGTATGTGTGTGTGTGTAAAATATTGACTCTTTATTGAATCACCCTGTATTTGGAGAGACAATTTAATTTGAAATAAATTCAATCTTGTGGCCAAAGGGTTAATTTTTCTAGGTCGTTTCTAGTGGATGTAATTCCGATACAAGTGGCGTGGTTTATTGGTCATGGGAGGGGAACAAAGGAAGGGGAGGGAATAGGGGCGTTAAATACACCCCACAAAAAGAAAAGAATCCCCCGCTGAGTGAAAATAGGAAGGCGGGGGGGGGGGGGGGGGGGGGAGATAAAGAGGGAGAGTATGAGAAAGAAAAGAGGATTATTTGAATGAGGATGTCGGGAAGAGGGAAATAAACATAAGGAGGAGGAAAGGGGGAATCTAAAAGATTGTTGTTTGTATTGATTCTTTTGCTCCTGGAGACTGAGATGCTATCGGTAGCTGTGTATTGTTATAGGTTTGTCTTTGTTGTATATTGGTGGTGTCAATGAATAGATGGGTGTATGGATGGATGGATAATGGATGTGTAGATGGATAGATGAATGGGTAGGTGGATGAATGGATGAGTGGGTGTATGAATGGATAGATGGATGGATGGGTGGGTGGATGGATGGATGGGTGGGTGGATGGATGGATGGATGGGTGGACGGATGGATGGATGGATAGATGGATGGATGGATGGATGGATGGATGGATGGATGGGTGGGTGGACGGATGGATGGATGGATGAATGAATGATTGAATGGATGAATGGATAGAGTGATAGATGGATAAATGAATGGACGGATTGATGGATGGATGAATGAATGGATGGATTGATGGATAGATAGATGGACGGATGGATGGATGGATGGATGGATGAATGAATGATTGAATGGATGAATGGATAGAGTGATAGATGGATAAATGAATGGGCGTATTGATGAATGGATAAATGGATGGATGAATTCATTATTGGATGGATGGATGGATGATGAAAGTATAGATGGGTCCATGGGTGAATGGATAGATGAATCAATAAATTCAGCAATCACCAACCAATCAAATCAATTAATTAATCAATTCGTTCGAATCCTTTTTATAGTGACTATTATACTGGTAAAAACAATAATTGGACTATGAATAGTATAAAAATAAAATTAATAAAACAGCAGTATAAATTGATTAAAAATACTATTACGGGACATTTTTGGATCAAAATCGCTCTTCAGCCAACAAAAACTATTACTGGTCGTTTATCCCTATTAGACGTCCAGAGACATTCTCTCGCTCTCTCTCTCTCTCTCTCTCTCTCTCTTTCTCTCTCTCTCTCACTCTCTCTCTCTCGCTCTCTTTCTCTCTCTCTCGCTCTATCTCACTCGCTCTCTCTCTCTCTCTCTCTCGCGCGCGCTCTCTCTCTCTCTCGCTCTCTCTCTCTCTCGCTCGCTCTCTCTCTCTCTCTCTCTCTCTCTCTCTCTCTCTCTCGTCTATTTGCATTTGACCCCAATTCTTACCATCCTACTTGTATTAGTGATGGGTCCCATAGCTCAGTTGGTAGAGCACTCGCTGCACATGAAAAAGGAGCGAAATCGATCCCGGATGAAATCGAGTTTTTTTTATTCTGACCCCTTCGTCCATCCATCAGTGAGTGGGGAGCAGGTGGGTTTGATGGAACGTAATTTGCTATAAACTAGCGGCCTATCTAAATGGTAGCAAGTAATTGGTAATGTCCATTTTACCCTAAAGAAAAAAAGTAGTCGCTCGGACCCATTAGGCCCTATGGATCAGGGACCCCCCCCCCCCCTCACCCCCCTCCAAAAAAAACACACACAAAAAAAACACACAAACAAAACACACAAAAACACACAAAAAAAACAAACAAAAGAAAAACAAAAACAAAAACAAAAGGCAACAAAACACCGAAAAAAAACCACCTCCCCCCCCCCCCCCCCCCCCCGATTTCATCATTAATCTTGAAATTCAATTTTTAAACATCAAAACAGGAAAACTTTCTAATTCTCATAATATTGACAAGAAACGGGATTTATAAAATCTAGTTCATTCCGGCATAATAGCCAATTAATGCGGCGAGCAACATTTCAACTGAATCCAGTTGTTTTTAGACCGCTAGTTGAGATATTAGTCCTCAGTAAAGTCCCTCTAACAGTCTATAAACGTTACGTTTTGAGCGGCCAGAATAAGTAAATGAATATTTTATTTAAGCGAGCACCATCAATAAATAGAAGGAACGAAATTGACGTCACTCATCTTTTTGTTATTGTTTTTAGATATTTTTATGAGTATCAATAAAATAGTAAGCGTTTAAGATTACATATAGATAGTATGCGCTTGGCTAAGAAGTTCATAACATTGCCATCCGCAAGTATAACGAACCAACACACAAACTATGTGTAATCGTGAACGTTTATAGTCTGGATAATACCGTTTAGTGATTATTACTCATAAACGCGGATGGCAAAAAACAATAACAAAGACCCTAGTGACGTCAACTTCGAACTCTCTATAGTTTTGTGTGTTGGTACGTTATATAGGGCTTGCGAATGTCGTGAGTTATTATTTAAACAAATAAATAAACGCATAGTTTAAATAGGGTTAGGTTAACATCGCACCCGGCAGGGTGTGTCAATGAAGCCAATCGGCAACATTCCACACACATCAACAGGCTGCCGTCACTTCCTGTCGATTGCCCCTACCCGCCACCGATATCACGTCAAGGGGAGACAACTCAGATAAAACATTCACAACAGACAGACCTTATCGAGTGCTTGCCCTTGAATAACGAGGCCAATCATGGCCAAACATGAGTCAACAGGAGGGCGATAATAAGTGTACGTCCCCTCCTTCTCCTCTTCCTCTTCTTCTGCCACCTTCTCCTCTTAATCCTACTCCACTTCCGTCTTCGTCTTCTTCTTCATCACACCACCACCACCACCAACAACAACAACACATCATCATATCATCATCATCAACATTATCGTCTGTCGTCATCGTCGTCGTCATCATCATCATCATCATCATTTACACTATAACGAGAAAGAGGAATGAGGCACAAACCCGCGAATGTTACGTTATATAAATTCGTGTCAAGGATGGGTGGGTTAGCAACTCGGTTAAGATTTCTTCAACAACAACATAAAAAAAAGAAGATAAATATAGATAGTTCGAAGATGACGTCACTCAGGCCTTTGTTGTTGTTTTTGCCATCCGCGTTTGTGAGTTGTTCTCACTAAACTGTATTAACCAGACTATAAAAGTTCATGGTTACACAGAGTTTGTGTGTTGGTCCGTTATACTTCCGGATGGCAATGTTGTGAACTCCTTGGCCAAGCGCATTCTATCCATACATAAACCCTCCCCCTCCCCCTCCCAATTCCCCCCCCCCCCCCCCCCCAAAAAAAAAAATAAATAAAGATGCATATGAATGTATTGGTGTATATCACAATCGATTCATATTTTATAACTTTACCAACAATTATTATACCATGTTGTTTTAAACACTAATCTCTTGCACAATATTTTTTCATATCACATAATACAAATAACAACAAGAGATGTAGTGAGTAGGAAAGTGCCAGAAGACAATGGAGAATAAAAAAAATCGTGGCGGTGATGGGGGTTTGAACTCGCGACCTTACTGGTGCGACAACTCCGCATGGTCGGTGAGAGCGTGACTCTACCGTATGAGCTATCATCTCTCTCTCTCTCTCTCTCTCTCTCTCTCTCTCTCTCTCTCTCTTTCTCTCTCTCTCCCCCTCCCCTTTCCTTGGAGGCTGGGGTGACTATAAACGTGCGTGATAATAGTGTAATCTACCACACAACGAATTGAATTCATGGTTCGTTTAACACTGTCCGTGTTTGTCACTCAGTTGGTAATAACAACGTTAGCGAGATACTAAGCGAGGTTTCATAATATATTATAATATAGATAGTATGCGCTTGGCTAAGACGCTCATAACAATGCCATCCGGAAGTATAACGGACCAACACACACAACTGTGTGTATCCATGAACGTTTATAGTCGGGTTAATACAGTTCAGTAAGCATTACTCATAAACGCGGATGGCAAAAAACAATAACAAAGACCTGAGTGACATCTTCGAACTATCTATACGCACATGATAGGGAACTGTCAGATGAATTACGATTTTTTTTTTAAACTAAAGAGGTAACACATAATATGTGACCCATCGTCTCAAAACGGTATTATGTCGAACTAACCATATGCCTAGAAGCCGAATTAAATGTTAAACTGATCAAAAATATAAATTGTTGGCATTCGCACCATAAAACATGGTATCCATTCTCCTCAATAAAACACAAACTCAACACAAGTCTGATATTTCTGGCTATAAATTCAATTTTCAACATCTTAACCAACCCGACTTAATACCGTTTAGAGGCGAAGGGTCACATAAGCGAAAAGTTTGTATAGTGCCAGACAAAGCAAGAAAGAAATAAAACAAGAAAAGAAAAAATCCTCAAAAAATCGGCCTGCTTCGACTAACTAACAAATAAAATAAATAAAATAATAAATTCTCTATATTCGTCCTTAAGGGGAAATTTTTCTTTAGGATCTATTCAAAGTAAGACTGGAAGAACCCAGGTGTCAGCCGCAGTGCAGCGCCGCGCGCACAGTGAGCAAAGGCTAGGTGACTTGCTCAAGGCAGCACAGCGCGACGGGTGATCGAACTCGGTACCTTTCGGGTACGAAGCAAAGACCATACCGCTGAGCCACGCTGTCCCACAGGGATCGAATCTCAGATCTCCTGATGGCACACGGTCAGCCGTTACGATAAGGTGAATCTAATTTTGACCTTAAGAAAATTTTAAGAAAATTCTGGAGGATATAATGATGTCCTTTGCGGATGATATAGACGCCTTGGTGGAAGACCTCATGAAGCTAAGCAAGTTTACCAACATGGTACTGCAGTGGATTCCAGGACACTGTGGGATACTTGGAAATCAGATCGCTGACCAACTGGCAAAGGCAGGCAGTCGCATGCAGCAACCCTCCCCAATGTACTCAACAGGAGAAATTAACAAAATGGCCAAATTTATCCAGTCTCAGAGATGGAGAGAGAAGCACCCAGAATACAACATGAATGACCCAATCAAGGTGCTCGACAGAAAGGAACAGGACATCATCTTCAGACTGAGAACTGGACACAACCAGTTAAAGGAACATATGTGGAGGATGTCCAGAGCAGGTGCCTCTGGACAATGTGACTGCGGACTTGAAAATGAAAATGGACATCATGTCCTAATGGAATGTCCAAAGTACAACCAGTTGAGAAGGAACTTCTGGCCTGACCCAACCCCATACTCAAAGAAGCTGTACGGCAGTGAGGACGACCTCAGGACCACTGTGGGCTTCATTCACCAGACCGGACTGACCATGTGACGTGACGGGAACGAAGAAGAAGAAGAAGAACTCGGTACCTTTCGGGTACGAAGCAAAGACCATACCGTTGAGCCACGCTGTCCCATAGGGATCGAATCTCAGACCTCCTGATGACACGGTCAGCCGTTACGATAAGGTGAACTTAATTTTGACCTTTATTGGATTTTCGGACCGAGAGGAAGCCTGAATTTGAGGGGGGAGGGGGGGGGGGGGCTCTCTCCGATGTTACGAAATATACAATGGTTTGTTTTTTGTTTGTTTGTTGCTTTAGGTCTCTTCCAACACAATTGAGGTTATATGAGAGACCGCTGAAACAAAAAAACAAGCAATCTAACAAAAATAGTACAAATGTCAATCAAAATCATAACCTAAAGATATCATAAGCTAAATTATAAATAACCAAGAACAAACAGGCAGAGGATTTACAGGAAAAAAAATATCCCCTGTCAAAAATACAATCACAAACCAAAGAAGCAGGATAGGCTAGTAAAGAGAAGAAGAAACGACATCACTATCGGATCGTATACCCATGCGAACATCATAGGTATATGATTCAAGGGTGATGCTCCCATCCAACCACCCGCATATACAATAAGGTTCATAAACGGTATTATAACAACTCCAGCTGTAGAGTTGCCTATAAAAACCATTGTTAAAATTAATAGAGATAAAAATATCAAAATACTATATTAAATCTTAACGTGAGACGAGATTAGCACTAGATTTTTAGTTTAATTCAAAATGTCACCCCCCGCCCCCCCCCGCCCCCCCTCCCCCCGCCAAACAAAAATCGAACCAAAAGAAAAAAACCCTAAAAAAACCCCACAAAAAAAAACAAGAACAAAACAAAACCCAACCCCAACCCCCCCCCCCCCAAAAAAAAAAAACAAAAAACAAAAACAAAACAAAAAAACAACAACAAAAAAAAACCCCCAAAAAAAACAAAAACAAAAACAACAAAATATACGAAAAACACACAAAAAAAACAAAAAAACAAACAAGACCCCCCCCCCCCCCCCCCCACCCAAACAAAAAATAAAACATAATTAACCAAATCAACAGAAAAAAAACATAATAAAACATCACATCGTGAATAACTCCCGTGTACATAGATGCAGGTCTGACATCCGAAAGCAATTATATAAAGCGGCCTTGAATGCATTTTAAGCTTGATGGTTTATGTATTCGTATTAGAGACAGGAAGAAGGGGTGTTATAATCATATACGATTCTTTCTTTTCTTTGTATTTATAAAACGAGTCATTTTTATCGTGACCAATAACACTACGAGCTTGCGAGTATGTGTTATTGCACAATAAAAAAAAAAAATATAACGAGTTTAATAAATACAAAGAAATGAAAGAAAACGTTTATTCCACTTCTCCAAGTGAGATTATTTAATATTTCGTGTACCAAATTGTATGGCATTAGTATTTCTATTCACCATAACGTATTTTTCTCCATCTTCTTGAGTGACAACTTTGACCCCCCCCCCCCCCCCCAAAAAAAAAAAAAAAAAAAGTTGGATTTGTATTCATGCGCACCAAAACATTATTTATAATTACCGATCAGCTGCCTTTTACAGCATATTTCACACCAATAATAAGTGCGAAAATATTCTGCAATCGTTGAATTAAATCTTTTTTAATTGCAATTGTTTGCTACCCTTTGGACAGGACACTAGTCTATTGAAAAGTAAGTTCCGCCATATCTAACAGACCCAGCTACCCAATCACTACTGGGTGGAAAGAGAAGGGGGGGGGGGCAGAAAAAAATCTCGACTGCTCAATGTGTATCTTGTAATTATGTATGTCTATAGCATGGACCTACCTCGGCGACGTCACTGGTGTAACTGTATGTACTATCCGTGAGAACAGAACAATCTCTATCAGAAAAGTCTAAATCTAAATCCTCTACCACCTGGGCCCGGCGGAGAAGCGATGACCGCACTTCCTCGCTAATGTTTAGTTTCATGATGAAATTCCTCGTCAGTCCGAGAGGTGGGACGGATAGGAACGGGGGACTGGGGTTGTTGGAAGCTGAGCTAAGTTTTTGGGTGTTCCTTTGGTGCCTGCTGGGTTTGTTGTTGCATAGATATGACGGCGATGATGAGGAAGGTGGGGGTTGGGATGTGATTTTACTGGAATGTCGAAATTGGAATTTCCAAGGGGAAGATGAAGCTTTTGTTTTAACAGGTTGTTGTTGTTGTTGCGGTTGCTGATGTTTTTTTCTGGACGGATTTTGTTGCTGCTGCTGCTGCTGTTGATTATGATGCTGATAATGATGACGGTTGTGGTAGTTCTGTTGTTGCTGCAGCAGCGATGACGTGGACGAATGAGAAGAACTGTCAAAGAAAGACCACGTGGAAGAGTTGGAAGACGACCATGACGATGACGTCACGGCTGGCGTGGAGGTGAAGACGGCGAGTGCTTTGTTCCGACTATCTTTCTCGTCCGCGTGGTTTTTGGAGTTGTTGAACGGGAAGAAAAGGTAACTGCTGTTGAGGCTGTAGTTACTGGTGGAGGAGCTCCCGAAGCTGCTGAACCCACTACTGGTGCTGGTGGTGCTATCAAAGATGGAGGCACTTCCGTTACTGTCACGTTTGGTGTTGACAGGGGTAGTGGTGGTGGTGTCGGCAGTAGCGGCGGTGGTGTTGGCGTGGGTAGATGACGTCGAGTCCTTGGATTGGAAGAATTTTTTGAATTTGGTAAACATGGAGATCGGGGTTTGAGGATTTCGTCAAACTGTTGTTGTCGCACATGGTAAGGATCATTTGCCTGGGAATCTATACACGATTCACGTTGTTGAAGTTTTCAAAGGGAATCTTTCCATTTGGACATTGGTATAATGTAAGAATTTGCCTGGGACTCTATACACGTTGTTGAAGTTTTCAGAGGGAAAAGTTCCATAATAAGAATGATACAGAGTCGTTACTATTATATTATTATAATATTGTCATCGCTTAGTACAAGGTCTCCGATTCCTACACGTCCGATTCCTACACTTTGAGTCAAGCAAGAACTGATGACTAGTGTGATAATAATGATAATGATATTAGATTTAAAGATAAACAAATATTGGGCGATGAGTCCGTAGTCTGCGTAAACTCATAGCCTGATACTCCCCCCCCCCCCAACTCCGACATGACCACCCAAAACACACACACACACACACACACACACACAAACACAACGAAAAAACAAATCAAAACAAAAAACAACAAATAAAACCAAAAAAAACCAACAACAACAAACAAACAACAAAACAAAGAAAAACCTTGAGTTGAATTCAATCGTTCACCCCAAAATATAAGTCCTGGTGTCAGGCTATAAGTCAACGAAGGCTGCGATTATCCCCATCGTGTGTAAGTATTTACCACAATATTTGGACGCAGTGATGACAACGGACTTGCACCTCGTCACCTGACATAACTATGCACTTTTTCATTCGCTTGTGTCAAAATTCCGTCTGATGCTCAGGATCTGTGGGGCTGGCTGACCGTAGCCATCGTAAACTCATAGCCTGACACTGACCAAAAAATGACGTCAAAAGACAAGTCTGTGGCCACAAAAGAAAACAAATCGTGAGTTGTATTCAATAGCTAAACCAATGGAATCATTTGTTACCCCTCGCCTCAGAACAGTATTAAGTCGGGATGATTAAGAAGCTGAAAATTGAAATTATAGCCAGAAATATCAGACTGACGTTGAGCTTTTATGCTTTATTGAGGAGAATGGATATCATATTTTAGAATGCTAAATATCAACAATTCAAATGTTTGACCAGTTTAGCTGTAATCAGACATTTTACTGTATGGTTCATCCCGACATAATACCGTTTTGAGACGTCGGGTCACATTTTGTTTCCTTGAGCACAACTAACGACAACTCATTAGAGGCTGCAAAAACCTAAAAATGACGTCAAACTATGTCTTTGTGGGTCCTAATGTCAGGCTATAAGTAAACGATGGCTATGGTCTGTGGGCCTGACCGTAGCCATCGTTAACGTTTAGCGTGACACGACAACCGTCGCCATCGTTACTTTATAGCCTGATACTGAAATCCAAAAGGATTGGCATTTTGACGTCATTATTTGGTTTTTGCACCGCCTAGTGAGTTGTCGTTAGTAGAGCTCATGGAAACAAGTTATTTCATTGGTTGAACTATTGAATACAACTCACGATTTGTTTTCTTTTGTGGTAAAAGACTGGCATTTTGACGTCATTTTTTGGTCAGTATCAGGCCATAACTTTACGAAGGCCACGCTACAACCCACAAAGACTTATAGTTTGATGCCATTATTTAGGTTTGTGCAACGCCCCGTAAGTTGTCGTTAGTAGAGCTCAAGTAAACAAGTGATCCCATTGGTTGAACGTTCGAATACAACCCCTGATTTGTTTTCTTTTGCGGTTAAAGACTTGTCTTTTGACGTCATTTTTTTGGTCAGTGTGTCTCAGGCTAAGTTTACAATGGCAACGGCCAGCCCCACAGTGTGTAAGTATTTACCACAATAATTTGACACAGTGATGACGGCGGAATGGGCATGATCTATATTAACTTTCCATGTGCTCAAGGTCATTGGTCACATTGCAAAATGTGCTCAAAGTGACCCACTTAGTGAAAAGTGTTCACAGCTTTTTAAATATCTAACATCACGATTGGTCATTGGCACATGGGTATGTTTATAACATTTGTAAACAAAGTAGCGTGTTTACATTTGTTAAGAAATATCCAACCGTTAGACAGCAACAAATCATGTGATTGATGACCTGGTTGGACGAAAACATGAATATAGATCGCTCCCATTGCACATCGTCACCTGACGTAACTATGCACATTTTCAATCGCTTGTTTTAAAATACTCTTCAACAGTCCTAACGTCACTTCCTTCCTAATGACGCATGGTAACCTAGTAACACTGGCTCTAAACTATCGGAACAATGGCGGACGCCCGTATGAAATATTTCTCCGGCGAGCATAAAAGCGTATCCAGAGGGAAAAAAAACATAAATGTGATCATGTTTTGACTTTTACACATTCTGATCACAAGGTATATGAAAAGGGAATGAAAAGTTCTAGCCAGCATGAAGAATAAAAAGTAATGATTTTCTTTGTTTAGAACCAAGATGGCCGCCGTTGCCGGGCGGCGTGACATCAGACTACTGAATCCTATTCTGAGTGATGCTCAGGATCTGTGGGGCTAACTGCTTCGGGTAACACGTAAGTAGCTACTTCAGGTGGCTATGCTTGTCACGCAATAGTTGACGTCATTCGGCCCTCTGCTATTTTTTTTAGACCGCCAGTTGATTCTTAAATTATCATAAATTCTATAAATCGGACAACGAACGTCTAAGGTTACACATAATTTTTTGTATGTTGGTCCCATTGATCAAACGGGAAGAACTGATGAGGATGAGTGTTTTGTTTAAACGCATAGCATGATAATGAATAAAGATGAGGCCTGGGTGATTAGTACTTACTAAAATATGTCAATCTGACTATTAACGTTTACTGTATCAAATAGACGCACCTTCAATCTTTTTCAGAAGTTTTGTACCTCCCCCCGACGCTTACTCGCACCCCCCCCCCCCCCCCCTTCCACACAAACTTCCTGCTTTGAAATTTCAACTCATGAAATGTGCCAATAGAAAATATACTCTCGATGCTGTCGCTGTTATTTTACTTGCAGTATAGATAGTATGCGCTTGCAAAGAAGCTCACAACATTGCCATCCGGAAGTATAACTAACCAACACACAAAACTATGTGTAACCTCGAACGTTTATATTCTGGTTAATACAGTTTGGCGTGAATTACTTATAAACATGGATGGCAATAACAATAACAAAGACCTGAGTGACGTTAACTTCAATCCATCTATACAATACATCTCGCTTCGCCTCGTTTAGAAAATAACCAAAATGCACTCCTCTATTGCGGATTGGTCAAATTGCCCCCCCCCCCCCCCCCCTAATTCTTTGGTCAAATTACGCACCTCCCCTTCTATTCCGATCCCCCTCCCCTACTGTTCTATTGTTTGGCCAAAGTGCAATCCCCCCCCCCCCCCCCTCCCTTCCTTCTATTTGTTACACTAGAGTAAGATTGCACATAGTTTTGTGTCGGTACAATTTATCTGGCGGACAGGCTCTGCGAGTATTTTATTTAAACACAAAGCATCCATTTATAGATAGAACGAAGATGACGTCAATCAGGTCTTTGTTATTGTTTCTTGCCATCCACGTTTATGAGTAATCCTCACTAAACTGTATTAACCAGACCATAAAAGTTCATGATTACACAGAGTTTTGTGTGTTGGTCCGTTATACTTCCGGATGGCAATGTTATGAGCTTCTTAGCTAAGCGCATACTATCTATAGTTTTGTGTGTTGGTCCGGATGGCAATGTTGTGAGCTTCTTTGCCAAGTGTATGTGTGTGAGCTTCTTTGCCAAGTGCATACTATCTACAGATAGTATGCGCTTGGCTAAGAAGCTCATAACATTGCCATCCGGAAGTATAACGGACCAACACACAAAACTATGTGTATCCATGAACTTTTATAGTTTGGTTAATACCAGTTCAGTGAGCATTACTCATAAACGCGGATGGCAAAAAATAATAACAAAGACCTGTGTGACGTCATCTTCGAACTATCAATACAGTGTTTGAGTTGTTTTTTATTTTTTAATGTTACAGTTTTTTTTAAACGTTACAGACGTTCATACGATCCTCTCTGTCATGATAAATCAACAACAATCAATTATATTATTTTTATCCCTTATAATGAATTGATGGAATAGATAAGGCAGCACACGGCTGACGTCACTCAACTATTAGCCATTAACCAAAATGGTGATAAGCCCTCACCAACGAAAATCTAAGTAACATCATTCCACATAATTCTTCGACAAGCATTATTTGAAATACCTCAAAAAATCAGTCAAAAGTTTTCACACGTCTCATAACCATCCCAAATAGCATAATTAAATACATACGCGAAGTGGCCGAGTGGTTAAGGTATTGCACTGTGACCCGGAAGGTCCCGGGTTCGAGCCCTTTCGTTTTTTTTTTTCCTTGAGCTAGATTATTAACCCCCAATTTTCTCACTTAGACAACATGGGTGATTCCTGTTGACATCAGACATCTTGTTTGATGGATTATCTATATTCCTACGTGGATTTTTTTGTTTGTTTTGTTTGTTTGTTGCTTTAGGTCTCTTCCAACACAATTGAGGTTATATGAGAGACCGCTGAAACATAAAAAACAAGCAATCTAACAAAAATAGTACAAATGTAAATCAAAATCATAACCTAAAGATATCAAAAAGATAGCTAAATTATAAATAACCAAGAACAAACAGGCAGAAGATTTACAGGAAAAAAAAAATATCCCCTGTCAAAAATACAATCACAAACCAAAGAAGCAGGATAGGCTAGTAAAGAGAAGAAGAAACGACATCACTATCGGATCGTACACCCATGCGAACATCATAGGTATATGATTCAAGGGTGATGCTCCCATCCAACCACCCGCTTCCTACGTGGAATGCCTGGGCGACGATATCTTATGATGTCGTGAAATATCATAATTAAATACATACGCGAAGTGACCGAGTGGTTAAGGTATTGCACTGTGACCCGGAAGGTCCCAGGTTCGAGCCCCGCTTTGGGCACTTTCGTTTTTTTTCCCTTGAGCAAGATTATTAACCCCCAATTTTCTCACTTAGACAAAATGGGTGATTCCTGTTGACATCAGACATCTTGTTTGATGAATTATCTATATTCCTCCGTGGAATGCCTTGGCGACGATATCTTATGATGTCGTGGCGGAAGGGCATAATTTTGTTTTAAAATAATAAATAGATGGCATAGATAAGACAACACAAGGCTGACGTCGCTCAACTATTATTCAGAATGGTGATAAGCCCTCACCAACAAAAGTCTAAGTAACATAATTGGATTCAGTAGTCTGATGTCACGCCGCCCGGCAACGGCGGCCATCTTGGTTCTAAACAAAGAAAATTATTACTTTTTATTCTTCAAGCTGGCTAGAACTTTTCATATGTCTCGTGATCAGAATGTTTAAAAACAAAACATGATCAAATTTATGGGTTTTTTCCCCCCTCTTTATACGCTTTTATGCTCGCCGGAGAAATATTTCATACGGGCGTCCGCCATTGTTCCGATAGTTTAGAGCCAGTGTTACTAAGTTACCATGCGTCATTAGGAAGGAAGTGACGTTACGACTATTGAATCCTATTTCACGGAATTCATCGACAAGCTTTATTTGAAATACCTCACATAACAAAATCAGTCAAAGCGTTCACACATCTCATGTCATAATCATCCTTAATATAATTAAATACACACTTTCCGAAACTGTGTGTGTTCTTTTTTGTTGTTGATTTTTTAAATTTCTCTTTTCACTTTATATATATATATATTTTAATGTCTCTTTGTAGTTATCGTATATCAATATCAAGGCCCCGTAAAATACATCTCTCTCTCTCTCTCTCTCTCTCTCTCTCTCTCTCTCTTTCTCTCTCTCTCTCTTTCTCTCTCTCTCTCTCTCTCTCTCCCTCTTTCTATCTATCTATTGTTCTTTTATTTAAATCGATCGATATTTGAAGGAAAGTTTTCCGGCAAAATTTTAAAATACAATACGTGTCATTCCAGAGATTGACAATTAACAGGTTAAGAGTCAATATGTGGTCTTGTGGTATGACACTCGCTTTCGGATAGGAAGGTCCTGGGTTCGATCCTCGCTCGGCTCCGCGCATAGTTGAGTCCTTAGAAAAAACAAAACAAACCCTTTACTCACATTCTCTCACCGTACTCAAAGTGTAAAATGAGTTCCTGGCCGTTAACAGCGTCGTCTCTGTTCCCAAAAAAATTGTAATATCGCCTAACAGGCGTCATGTCTCGTTCTATATTGTTGGTCAAGGGCCCCCTTGTAAAGCGCTTTGAGCAATCACGTTTAGTGGATATTGCGCTACATAAATGCTGTGGTTAAATGCTCAATACGCGCCTTTCCAGAGTAGGACAGTCAACTCGTTAAGAGTCCAGATTAGAGGAAAAATATTCGCCCATAAGGCGGGAAAAAAAAAAGAAGAAAAATAGAAAAATTCACTTGGAGTCGTTTCACCCCCAAGTCAAATCCAAAAGTGGACACACGATAACAAGCGGAAAACAGGAAGACCGAGAGGGAGAGAGAGAGAGAGAGAGAGAGAGAGAGAGAGAGAGAGAGAGAGAGTAGTCGAAACGAAGTTTATGTCACTCAATTCTTCTGTTTTATTTTTAGACGGCCTGTTAATGACTATTACTTACTAAATTATAGATATCTAGAACGAAGTTAATGTCACTCCGATCTTTTTGTTATTGCCTTTTGCCATCCGTGTTTATGAGTAATTCTCACTAAACTGTATTAACCAGAAGCGCATACTATCTATAGATAGAATGAAACTGACGTCAATCAGGTCTTTGCAATGAAACTGACGTCAATCAGGTCTGTGTTATTGCTTTTTGCCATACGTTTTTATGAGTGCTTCTCACTAAACTGCATTAACCTGACTATAAACGATCATGGTTACACAAAGTTTTGTGTGTTGGACCGTGATACTTCCGGATGGCGATGTTGTGAACTCCTTAGCCAAGTGCATACTATAGATGGAACGAAGTTGACGTCACTCGGGTATCTTTGTTATTGTTTTTTGTCATCCACGTATGGTTACACCGAGTTTTGTGTGTTTGGTCCGTTATACTCCCGGATGGCAATGTTGTGAGCTTCTTAGCCAAGCGCGTACTATCTATATAGATATAATGAATTTGACGTCACTCAGGTCTTTGTTATTAATTGCTTTTTGCCATACGCGTTTATGAGTAATTCTCACTTATCTGTATTATTCAGACTATAAAAGCTCATGGTTACACAGAGTTTTGTGTGTTGGTCCGTTATACTTCCGGACGGCAATGTTGCGAGCTTCTTAGCCAAGCGCATACTATCTATCTATAGATAGTTCGAAGATGACGTCACTCATGTCTTTGTTATTGTTTTTGCCATCCGCGTTTATGAGTAATGCTCACTGAATTGTATTAACTTGACTATAAACGTTCATGGATACACACAGTTTTGTGTGTTGGTCCGTTATACTTCCGGATGGCAATGTTATGAGCTTCTTAGCCAAGCGCATACTATTTCGAAGATGACGTCAATCAGGTCTTTGTTATTGTTTTTTGCCATCCGCGTATATGAGTAATGCTCACTGAACTGTATTAACCCGACTATAAACGTTCATGGATACACACAGTTTTGTGTGTTGATCCGTTATGGCAATGTTATGAGCTTCTTAGTCAAGGGCATACTATCTAAAGCTATTTATTCTGGGGCATCTGGCAATCTTCGTCGTCTGATCATCTGTCAACGAATGGATTTAATCGTTCTTTGTTTACCAAAGTGGCATCTGTGTCATGATTCTATGTAAACAACTTACATGTAATGATAGGGGTGATATTGCATAGCGAACACAAATCATTCTATAGATAGAATGCGCTTGGCCAAGGAGTTCACAACATTGCCATCCGGAAGTATAACGGACCAACACACAAACTGTTAACCATGAACTCTATACTGGTTAATACAGTTTGTGGACTACAACGCGGATGCAAAACAACAAAGTGAGTGACGTCATCTGCATACTATCTATAGATAGAATGAAGTTGTCGTCAGTCGAGTCTTTGTTATTGTTTTTTTGCTATCCGCGTTTATGAGTTATTCTCACTAAACTGTACTAACCAGAATATAAACGTTTATGGTTACATATAGTTTTGTGTGTTGATCCGTTATACTTCCGGATGACAATGTTGTGAGCTTCTAAGCCAAGCGCATACTATCTATAGATAGAACGAAGATGACGTCATTCAGGTCTTTGTTATTGTTTTTTGCCATCCGCGTTTATGAGTAATTCTCATTAAACTCTATTGACCTGACTATAAACGTTGAAGGTTACACAACGTTTTGTGTGTTGTTCCGTTATACTTCCGGATGGCAATGTTGTGAACACCTTAGCCAAGCACATAATATCTATAGATGCCGTGCGCTTGGCAAAGAAGTTCACAACGTTGCCATCCAGAAATATAACGGACCAATACACGAAACTGTGTGTAACCTTGAACGTTTATTGTCTGATTTATACAATGTACTGAGAATTACTCATAAAAATGGGTGGCAAAAAATAATAACAAAAACCTGAATGACGTCAACTTCGTTCTATCTATAGATAGGATGCGCTTGGCTAAGAAGCTCATAACATTTTCATCCGGAAGTATAGTGGACTAACACACAAAACTGTGTGTATCGATGAACGTTTATAGTCGGGTTAATACAGTTCAGTGAGCATTACTCATAAACGCGGATGGCAAAAAACAATAACAAAGACATGAGTGACGTCATCTTCGAACTCTCTATAGATAGTATGCGCTTGGCTAAGAAGCTCACAACATTTCCATCCGAAGTATTACGAACCAACACACAAAACTCTGTATAACCGTGAGCTTTTATAGTCTGGTTAATACAGTTTAGTGAGAATTACTCATAAAAGTGGATGGCAAAAAAAAAACAAACAAAGACCCGAGTGATTCGTTCTATTTATAACACGCCCCTCCACCCACTTACTCACCCCCCTCCCCAACACACTTACACACACAAAAACACTCATACATACACACAAACATAGACACAGACATATTTTTTATAATCATAACCCCAATTATTCACAAAGTCATTCCACAGTACTCGAGTGTGTTGTTAATTAGTGTGGTGAATTGAGCTCATGGAATCTACGGGGGGGGAGGCGAGGGGAGAAGGGGGTAGAAGTTGAAAAGCGAGTGGAAAAGGGGGGGGGGGGAGGGGGGAGGTAAGATCGAAAGTGAGGAAGAAGAGAGAGAGAGAGAGAGAGAGAGAGAGAGAGAGAGAGAGAGAGAGAGAGAGAGAGAGAGAGAATGAGAAAAGGGAATTGAAAATAAAAGAACAGAAAAGAGGAGTAGAGAAGAGTAGAGTAGAGTAGAGAGAGAGAGAGAGAGAGAGAGAGAGAGAGAGAGAGAGATAGACAGAGAGAGAGAGAGAGGAGGATAGACAGAGAGAGAGAGAGAGAGAGAGGGAGGACAGATACACACACATACACACACACACACACACAGAGAGAGAGAGAGAGAGAGAGAGAGAGAGAGAGAGAGAGAGAGAGAAACATTGAAGTATATAATAAGGCCTCAACTTAATCTTGACCTTTTGCAGATAAGATATTTTTAGTAACAGTGAGTAGCTCCAACAAGCACCCCAAACTCTCTGTAAACATCCCTACAGCGATTGGCGCCCAATTATATGTGGTTTAGCTGGAAAAACAACCAATCAATCAATTGAATCATTTGAATACAAGATAACAAACAACAATGAGATGTAAAACTAAAATCTAGAGATCGCTAAATAAACTCTTTAAGACGAAGGGAAAAATAAAGTTATAATAAATATTACACGTTTATATACCCTTATTTCTTGTGTGAGTGTGTCTATGTCAATATTGTATTGTTATAAATGTGTAACCAAATGATAAATTGCCACTTTTTTGGGGACAATAAAGATATAATAATATTATTATTTTATTATTATTATTATTATTATTATTATTATTATTA
The DNA here is from genome assembly GCF_034508935.2 of Berghia stephanieae. Classification (NCBI taxonomy): domain Eukaryota; kingdom Metazoa; phylum Mollusca; class Gastropoda; order Nudibranchia; family Aeolidiidae; genus Berghia; species Berghia stephanieae. Next base: position 14,447,705 of record NC_088369.1, read on the forward strand.
TTATTATTATTATTATTATTATTATTATTATTATTATTATTATTTAGGTACTAATCTATCTTGCCAAGTATCCTATTTATTTAATTATTCATAAATTTATTTATTCATAATCTATCAACCCGTTTGTTAATTCATTCTTTCCTGCTCTGCTGTGATCAGGTCACACCTATTTTTCGCCATTGTGTTTATAAAATATAAAATCCACACATACGAATTATCATCACTATTATTATTATTATTTTATTATATTTATTTATTATTATTATATTTATTATTATATTATTATTATTATTATTATTATTATATAACACAAATGACCACAAGTCAGTTCTCTCACACAGAATAATTCAATAATTGTAGTTGCCGCTGGCTTTGAAATAATAAATACATACTCCCACAGGTTATCCGAATAGACTTGAACACAATAACAACAACAACAATAATAATCACACCGATGTCAATAATAAATGCCGACTCATTCTACAATAATATCCTAATGTTTTATGACTAGATACTATATAGGCTGTAGGACCTGCTTTAGAATGTGTTAGGTTTTCTTTGAAATAACGTCATTCTCTCTCTCTCTCTCTCTGTGTGTCTGTCTCTGACTCACTGTACATTGACTAGCAATGACACAACTCTCTCTCTCCCTCACACACACACACACACACACACAATCACATCTTCACACGCGATGCTCGACAGCTAGTTACGTTGTGGATAAACTAAGAGAGCAGGAGCAGGCCGTGCCATCGTTTGCTTCCATTCCATTAGTACTCACTCACAATTACACGAACACACACACACACACGTATACATACACTCGTACACACACACACACACAAACACACACTTAATACGAGAGAAATCACTCCACACCGCTCACCATCACAGTAAATATGCATCGCATCGTGTGTGTATATATGTATGTGTGTGTGTCTGTGTGTGTGTGTGTGTGAGCGTGTGTAAAGGTGAAGATTTTATTACCTTGTTCTGTTTTTCTCACGCTTCTATCCCGCCGCCGCCATTCCACCACCACCACCATAGCGGGAATGCGTTAACCCCTACATCATAACCCCCTCCATCCAATCTACAACCTTTCGTCTCCTCATAAACCTATTTATACCATGATATGACCCCGCAATGACAAAATATCCTATATGTGACACATCGTCTTTAGACGGTGGTATCATATCGGAAAAGGTTTAGATGATGAACATTGAATTTACAGCCAGAAATATATTATTATTTATGAGACTTGTGAAATGCGCCAACATTTTTGTTTTGTTTTATGAAATACAGAAATAATAATAATAATAATAATAATAATAATAATAATAATAATAATAATAATAATAATAATAATAATAATAATAATAACAATAATAATAATAATAATGATGATGATGATGATGATGATTATGATGATGATGATGAAAATAACAATAATAATTATCATTATTATCAAATCATTATTATTATATTATTATTATTAATTATTATTATTATTATTATTATTATTATTATTATTATTATTATTATCATTATTATTATTATTATCATTTATTATTATTATTATTATTATTATTATTATTATTATTATTTCATACATGAAAGATCAAGATACCATGTCAGTTTGTCAAAAAGCATCAAACCTGAGACTACTTTGAAGGGTCGAGTTTAAGGTTTGTTTGACAAGTTTGGGATATTCATGTAGATAGTATTATTATAATGGAAAAGTTTTCTGTCAAGAAATAAGACGAGATGTTTTGTTAGTGAAAGTCAGTTAAAGCTCACAGCGATAGCAGCGAGACGTCTAGTGCTTGCTACAAGAATTTAATAACTATTACATATATCGTAGAGTTTTGTTTACAGTTACCGTTTTCTACATAAAAAATGATGTGATGTAATGTCTCTCTCTCTCTCTCTCTCTCTCTCTCTCTCTCTCTCTCACTCTCTCTCTCTCTCTGTGTGTGTGTGTGTGTGTGTGTGTTTAGTGTGTATGTGTGTGTGAGTCTGTGTGTATTGGGTATTTATCATAACATTTTATTTTAAGTGGTGTATGTATGTGCAGTGTGTGATTGTATACAAGTGTGGTATGTGGTGTGTGTATTAGTATGGCGTGTGTGTGTGTTTGTGTGGTGTGTGTGTATGTGTGTGCGGTGTGTGAGTGTGTGTGAGCGTGTGTGTGTGTGTGGTATGTGTATGTGTGGATTTTGTGTGGTGTGTGGCAATGTTGCAAATAATTTTTTTATTTTTTTTGCCGACAGAGACAACGCTTTTAACGCCTATACACCCATTTTACACCTCAATAAGGTGAGAGAAAATATGATTAAAGAAGCCTTTTCCATTGACTTCAACAAACCGCTGCTGAGAGCGGGACTCGAACCCTAGGCCTTCCGTTCAGAAAACAACATATCCCTATATAATATAAAATATAAATGGAGTCACTCACTTAGTTATGGCCGAAACACATGTTTCTGTGGTCTCCATCCACGTCGTTAGTCGGTATATTATGTCCGGACCACAGAAGTCTACCGTAACACTAGTATTAGTAGAACTCTGTGGTCCGGACATAATATACCGAATGACGATGTGGATGGAGACCACAGAAACGTGTGTTTCGGCCATAAATAAGTGAGTGACTCCATTTATATTCTATAGTAGCTCTAACCAACATTATCGAGCACTCTCGTACCTACAAGTACCCACCAACACTCATAAATATCTTTATAGATAGAACGTAGATGACGTCACTCATGTCCTTGTTATTGTTTTTTGCCATCCACGTTTATGAGTACTTCTCACTAAACGGTATGAACCAGACTATAAAAGTTCATGGTTACACAGAGTTTTGTGTGTTGATCCGTTATACTTCCGGATGGCAATGTTATGAGCTTCCTAGCCAAGCGCATACTATCTATCTATCTATCTATCTATCTATCTATCTATCTATCTATCTCTTTCTCTCTCTCTCTCTCTCTCTCTCTCTCTCTATATATATATATATATATATATATTATATATATATATATATATATATATATATATACATACATATATGTCGGGATAGACGTACTAGTAAATACGACTAGCCATGTGGGATTTTGATATTCTGTCTTGTGTATAAACTATATTTATTGTCTGAGAAATCTATAAAATAAACCAAAGTTTGACATTTACTGTTGAGGTGGCTAAACTTGAAACAAAGAAGGTGTCGAGTCTAAGTAGTGAACTGAGATTCACACCTGATGGATGGGATTGGGTGAGTTAGGATTATGACACATGATTAACCCCAGTGTGAGTAATGTCAAATATTGGCATGGGAGTTGTGTTGTGTCTGCAGGTCAGGATGAGGGATGTGTGTGGATGTCGTGTCTGGTGGTGTGGAAGAGAATTGATTACTAAGTATTCAGGTGCACGAGTGCTGTGTATTTAGTCAAAATTTTGCGTTCAATAGAAAGTGTGTTAATAATAATAATAATAATAATAATAATAATAATAATACTAATAATAATAATAATAATAATAATAATAATAATATAATAATAATAATAATAATAATAATAATAATAATAATAATAATAATAATAATAATGTACTTTATTCATCCAAAAGGAAATTTTTGTGTTCAGTGCACATCTTGAAGTGTTGTGTAAATCTATGGGAAGAAAAACCCATTAAGTCATCATCATCATTATCATCCCGTATGTAAAATAGTGGTGGTAATGGAGGGGTTGGGGGGGGGGGGAATTAAGTCATCATTAACACGTACGGAAATCGTGGTGGTGATGGTAAGAGGGGGTTGGGGGGGGGGAGAGTTTCGTGAAGTCCCAGGTTTGAGAGTTTTTTCAAGATGAGGGAGCATTTTGATCGATCGATAATGAATGAATGAAGAACGAGTTTTATGGCCAAAATGCTAAATATACGTCTTTTTTTCAAGAGTACGAGAGAGTAGCTACAGCCATACTCCGACAAAACTCTTATTTTCATATTTGGCTAGAAAATTCTAATTCATTGAGGTCTATTGATTGAAATAATCTAATCCTCAACTAGATATCTAGTCAAAAAAAAAAATCAAACCGAGAAGTTTCCCACTGTGTCAGGTTCCAGACTTTTGGACAACTTGGTTGGGGTTACTTTAATTGATCGATATTTGGAACTGAATTTAATTGATTTTTGGACCAAAAACGAATATGATGATGATGTGTTTTGTGGGAGTATGATGAGAGTACATGTTTATATTGATTCCACATCAGCAGGTCCTCTAATGATAACAACAGACACACACACACACACACACACACGCATGTCTATTACACACACACACACACACAAACACACAGCATATACACACATTATGTCTATTACATACCCGTACGCATGTCTATCACATTATACACACAGCATACAGATTCATTGATAAGGAAATAACCACTCTGGGGATGCCAGTTTAATGCGCACATGCGTAGAAAAGACCGAGACAAAAAAACAAACCCCGAACTGAACGCAAAGATGATGATGATGATGATGATTATGATGATGATGATGATGATGATGATGATGATGATGATGATGATGATGATGATGATGATGATGATGATCCTGGCAATAAGAGCTGCCTGCTCGGAGTTTCAAAAATTCATAGTATCCAAGGGAGTTAATAAAAAGTCACTTTAACTCTCTCCTTACCAATCATTTACAGTATTTTCCCAAAATGGCAGGCCGCTTAACCAGCAGAAAAATTGTTTTTTAAAAAAAAGAAACAAACTCAAACAAACTCTCTACAAAAACATATTTATGTTCTTATTAATTAAACAAAGTTTGTGATGTACAAAATAAATCTGAATTTTTAAACAAATGTGACGATTTTGCTGCAGGTGGTAAGGAGAGTGTTAACCCTCTCCTTACCACCTACAGCAAAATCGTCACATTTGTTACGACACAATATACATTTTTTCTTATTCAGATTTATTTTGTACATCACAAACTTTGAAGAGTGATTTTTGTTTAATTAATAATAACATAAAATTCTTTTGTAGAGAGCTTGTTTGAGTTTTTAAAAATCAATTTTTCTGCTGGGAAAGCCTGCCTGCCATTTTGGGAAAATACTGAAAAGGATCGGTAAGGAGAGGGTTAAATAGCTATAGAAATATTGCCCAACATGATCAACAATGCTCCAAAGTCCTCAATAGGGAATGAGATTAGCGTAAGAGTAGCGTCCCTTGATTGGACGTCACCCATAGTCTGTGACGTCACCGGCGGAAAAGTTATTAGAGAGAGAACGCCATGTTGGTTGTGCGCATGCGTCTCTCGTCCTCCAGCGAGGACGAGAGACGCATGCGCACAACCAACATGACGTTCTCTCTCTAATAACTTTTCGCCGGTGACGTCACAGACTATGGGTGACGTCCAATCAAGGGACGCTACTCTTCCGCTAATCTACGCTACTCTTCCGCTAATCTCATTCCCTATATAGGATCTAAAAAAACTAAACGTTCCTTTTCAACAAGATTTATTGAGTTAAAGAAGTGAATGTTGTTCTGTAACTGGAGCCAAAAATTCGTTGTACTACGAATTTTTCGTAGCACAAGACAGGTCTGCTTACAACTTCCATAACCCCCCCCCCCCCCCCCCCCCCCCAACCACCCCGCGCGGCTTCCTTCCTCAACCCACCCCATTCCATGTTGTAAGTCTGCAAGGCTTGTGGAGGCCACATGGTTTCAATTACCTATCAATACTATAATGGTGTAGATATGATGACGTCACACAGCGTGAGTCAATCCACTTGTAGTAGTAGTACTAGCCTGCAAGTGAAGTGTACTCATCTTACGTGTGGGTCAAGGGTCATACGCGTCAATGAAGTGATGGGAGACAGGGGCGGCAGGCGGTGTATGTGTGTGTGTGTGGGGGGGGGGGGGGGGGGGGATGATTGCATTAGATGTAGATGTATAGCTCTTTGTGTGACTGATGATGTATAGTGGTTTAACTATTTCCGGTTTGTCTTTCAAAATGTGTCTTCAAAATGTTTTTATCCGACCATTTTTATGAGTAAATCTCACTAAATCAGACTATAGATAGAACGAAGTTGACGTCACTCAGGTTCTTTGTTATTGTATTTTTGCCATCCATGTTTACGAGTAATTCTCACTAAACTGTATTAACCAGACTATAAACGATCAAGTAGTTCTGTGTGTTGGTCCGTTATACTTCCGGATGGCAATGTTGTGAGATTCTAAGCCAAGCGCATACTATCTATACACGTTCCAGGTTACACATTGTTCTGTGGGTTGGTTGGTACGTTATATCCGGCAGGCGGAAGTCATGTGTTGTTTTTTTTTTTACCTAAACGCAGAGCATCAATAAAAAAGAAATTCCAGTCACACAACAACCCCACTATCAAGAAATACTTGGAAACCCATTGATAACTCCCCCCCCCCCCCCCACACACACACACACCTTTCAAAACCCCAACCTTAGCGCAATTTCCTGTTAGCAAAATTTAAATGTGAATTAAATAAAGAAATAAAAAATCCCCAAAACAAACAAACTTACAAAGAGAAAAAAAAACAAAACTCTTAAGTGCTCTCCAACCAGCCTCGTAAATCATATTTTATGACGACGTGCTATCACCAGATGTAAATTCTAGTCAGGTGTCTGTAAAATGCCGAGAGCAGATAGGCTCGGGGTGATAAAATTATTTGGTGTTACATTCTTCATTCAGGAGGAGAAGAAGAAGGTGTTACATTCGTGTTGGGATGGAATTATATTATACGGTCGGACCGGGGGTGGGGGGCAGGGGGGGGGGGGGTGATCAAAGAAAAGGAGGGAGGAGGAGGGAGTGATGAAGGAAAGGAGTGGGGGTGGGGGGAGGAGGGAGAGATCCGGGATGGAAGGAGTTTTGAGTAAGGGAGAGATTATGGTGAGTAGAGAGGGGGAAGTTGTGAGTGGAGGGGGAAGGAAGAAGGGATGAAATGGGGGTGGCGGGGAAAGGAGGGGGGGGGGGGTGAGATGTGATAAAGAATAGTTGATTGAAAATAGAATAAAACAGAAGAATGTTTTTCTTTAGGCATGGAAAAAGCAGGTGGACAAACAGGCGAGACAAATTGGCGAACAGTCAGAAAGACAGACAAACAGAGAGAGATAGACAATAAATAGGCAGATGGATGGATGGATGGAATCTGCCTAAACACTATACATCCTGCTATTAAAATAGTCATGCCACCTTATGATTCAATATATTATAACATATTCATTATTAGTCATCCGAAGGACTGGTAACATACACACTTCCAAAATAATTTGGAACCGGAAGAGTAGAATTTCCCTGACCTATTATGACAGGGAATACTCTGATTGGTTAAAATTTGTGGGAATACCTTGCTCCCCCCCCCCCACCCCGGTCATAACGTCACTCGGCTCTTTGTATTTGTTTTCAGATCACTAAACGAGAGGTGTTCAATAGGGTTCAACATTCAACAGTCGCCATTATTTCCATGACCGACCTCATGAAATACTTCTCCGACGAGCATAAACGTGTATCCAGAGGAGGAAAACATTATAAAACTGATATTTCTGGCTATAAATTCAATTTTCAACACCTTAACTAACCCGACTTAATACCATTTCGAGGCGAAGGGTCACATTTTTTCAGAGTTCTGGACACGACAGTTATTTTCACGGTGGTTGGACATAGCCCTGTACTATAATGGATGATGGATGATATTATTATTATTATTATTATTATTATTATTATTATTATTATTATTATTATTATACAAGGTATGCTGGGGATTGGGGGGCCATTGGGCGTGGGGGGGGGGGGGGGGGGTATTGAGACAATGTACATAATCCTAAAAATACAAACTGGCATAATATCACGGGGGAATATTATCTCAACTTCTCACGTGTACACAATCTGAATCGAAACGAAGGAAACTTAATAATACGGTAGAGTCACGCTCTCACCGGCCAGGCGGAGTTGTCGTACCAATAAGGTCGCGGGTTCAAACCCCCATCACCGCCGCGAAAAAGTTTTTATTCTCTATTGTCTTCTGGCACTTTTCTACTCACTTCATCTCTTGTTGAAACTTAATAAGTAAGCGTTCTCATCGCTTTCCCAACCCGATCATATGATGAGCTCAACAAAAATGGAGTCTATAGATAGTTCGAAGTTGACGTCACTCAGTTCTTTGTTATTGTATTTTGCCATCCGCGTTTATGAGTAATTCTCATTAAACCGTATTAACCTGACTATAGACGTTCATGGTTACACACAGTTTTGTGCGTTGATTCGTCATACTTCCGGATGGCAATGTTGTGAACTTCTTAGCCAAGTGCTTTCTATCTATAGATAGTGTGCGCTTGGCTAAGAAGCTCACAACATTGCCATCCGGAAATATAACGAACCAACACACAAAACTATGTGTAACCTTAAACGTTTATAGTCTGGTTAATATAGTTTAGTGAGAATTACTCATAAACGTGGATGGTAAAAAACAATAACAAAGACCTGAGTGACGTCAACTTCATTCTAAATATAGAAGGAACGAAGTTGACGTCATTCAGCTATTTGTTATAAATATTTAGACAGCTTGTTAGTGTTAGTGTTTAGTTCTCACTAAATTATATCAATCAGATTATAAACCTTGAAGGATAAACACACTTTTGGGTGTTGGTATGTTTAATTTGGTTGGCGGATGTTGTTAGTATTTTACTTAACCCTCTCCTTACCAACCATAGGTAAATCGTCACATTCTTTACGATCCAACCAGCACTTTATCATTCTGATTTCTTTTGTAAATCACACAATTTAAAGAAACTTGTTTTATTATAACTATAAAAACGTGACACTGTGTTGTAGGCCATTTTCAGAGTTTTCCCCAAGATTTCATACCCACCAAACACAGAAATATTTTTTTTTTTTTTTACTCAAACAGAAAGTAAAAAAAAAATACATTCTATGCATAATATTGATCAGCACAATGAACTCCACAACACAGTGTCACGTTTTTATAGTTATAATAAAACAAATTTCTTTAAATTGTGTGATTTACAAAAGAAATCAGAATGATAAAGTGCTGGACAACCAGTCGGACATTCATCTCTCATTGTAATTCTCACAACCAGACTATAGATAGTATGCGCTTGGCTAAGAAGCTCACAACATTGCCATCTGGAAGTATAAAGGACGAACACACAAAACGATGTGTAACCTTAAACGTTTATAGTCTGGTTAATACAGTTAAGTGAGAATTACTCGTAAACATGGGTGGCAAAAAACAATAACAAAGTCATGAGTGACGTTAACTTCGTTCTATCTATAAATGTCAAAGGTTGCAGCACAGATCAATCGTACCTTTACACAAACGCACAACACAAATAATGATCACAACCAGACTTTCATTTTGTGTGTAGGTATGACTGATCTGGAAGGCAGAACAGGTAAGTATTTTACATAAACGGATCCCATCAAAAAGTTGAATAAAGATCGCCCCCATAGGGAACAACTGTCCGCTCACTCTGCCCATCAAGACTCTTGGCTTTCCAAAATTTCCATTCCACGCTACGATTTGTTTTCAACTCCCAACGAGGTTTGTTGTGGTTGGTCTGACAGATCTCACTGATTAGAGTAGTCAAAATATGCACACACACACACACACACACACACACACACACACACATATGTAACATATATATATATATATATATATATATATATATATACATATATATATATATATGTAGATAGATAGTATGCGCTTGACTTCGAAGCTCAAACCATTGCCATCCGGAAGTATAACGTACCAACACACAAAACTCTGTGTAACCATGAATTTTTGTAGTCTGGATAATACAGTTACAGTGAGAATTACTCATAAACGCGGATGGCAAAAAACAATAACAAAGACCTGAGCGACGTCAACTTCGAACTATCTATGTATCTATATACACACACACACACACACACACACACACACACACACACACACGTGGCTCTACAACTCCCAACAAGCTGACATTGAATGACGTGTTGACATTTCCACATCCTCTGATTTTTACCTTGGAATCTGTAGATTGAACTACAGTTATTTTGTATTTTTGTTATTTGGTGGCGAACATAATAAAACATGCAGCCCGGAACACACACACACACACACACATACGCAACATATAGATAGAATGCGCTTGGCCAAGGAGTTCACAACATTGCCATCCGGAATGTAAAACGGACCAACACACAAACTCTGTGTAACCATGAACTTTTATAGTCTGGTTAATACAGTTTAGTGAGAACAGCTCACAAACGCGGATGGCAAAAACAATAACAAAGGCCTGAGTGACGTCATCTGCATACTATCTATACACACAACTGTTACAACTCGTACATTTTCATGACAATTACACTGTAATTATAAAATTATAACTCACCGCGTTCACGGGGATGATCTATAGATGCTGTGCGCTTGGCAAAGAAACTCACAACATTGCCATCCGGAAATATAACGGACCAACATATAAAACTATGTGTAATCTTGACCGTTTAAGGTCTGGTTAATACAGTTTAGTGAGAACTACTCATAAACCATAAGCATGGATGGCATAAAAAAAAAAAAAAAAAAAAAAAAAACCAAAAAAAAAAACAAAAAAAAAAACCAAAAAAAAAAAACCAACAACAACAAAAAACAAACTAATAACAAAGACCAAACAAATAAATTAATAATTACATTATTTGGAAGGTAAAAAAGCGAACATTAATAAGTTCATTAAAGTCAATTCATTTAACTGATTAGTTTCTTTGGATTTCTTATGAGTTTTTATGCGTTTTGCGGCTTATGTGACACTTAAATGTTATCTCAGCGCAAATAAAAGGTTGAGATGATATCTTTTTAAAAACGGTTTGCCCTTTCAAACGTCAAAGAAAATATAAAACTAGGAGGCCTGGCTTCGTCAGGGAACTCATGCAATGCTGGGAGGTCATCCAGCTAGTAAACGAAGTCTACGGTAAAATAAGTCTTTGATAAAAGATGTTTTTGATAAAAGATGTCAATGATAAATGAAGTCTATGATAAAAGAGATCTATCATAATTCCATGATAAAAGATTCCCACGATAAAAGATGTCTTTGATAAAAGAAGTCTATGATATGTCTATGATAAAAGATGCATTTGATAAATGAAGTCTATGATAAAAGAGATCTATGATAATTCTATGATAAAATATGCCTATTATAAAAGATGTCAATGATAAAAGAAGTCTATGTTAAAAGAGGTCTATGACATCAGAGAGCTATGATATGTCTATGATAAAAGATGTCTTTGATAAAAGAAGTATATAATGATAAAAGAGGCCTTTGATAAAATATGTCAATGATATATCAATGATAAAATAATCTATGATAAAAGAAGCCTATGATATCAGAGTTCTATGATAAAAGATGCCTATTATAAAGGATGTTATTGATAAAGAAGTCTATAATAAAATATTGTCTATGATAAAAGATGTTTATGATAAAATATGTCTATGATAAAATATGTCTATGATAAAAGATGTCTATGATAAAAGAAGTCTATTACATGTCTATGATAAAAGAAGTCTATGATAAAAGAAGTCGATTACATGTCTATGATAAATGAAGTCTATGATAAAAGGTTGACAAGCATTGCCTTCGAGCACTTAAGACCCCAGTGTGGTAGTAATAATATTATAGGTAGTCAGGGAGATAATAGGATAGACAGAATGGGAAAGGATGGAGAGAAAAGTAGAGGAGAGGAGTTTGTTAAAAGAAGCAAATATAGGACTCTAGTAAAGTCATAATGAAACATTCAGGGAGGTAATAGGATGGACAGAGTGAAGAAGATGGAGAGAAAAGTAAAGGGGAGGAGTTGTTAAAAGAAGGAAAGATAGGACTCTAGTGAAGTCCAAATGAAACAGTCAGGGAGATAATGGGATGGACAGAATGAAGAAGATGGATAGAAAAGTAAAGGGGAGGAGTTTGTTAAAAGAAGCAAAGATAGGACTCTAGTTGAAGTCATAATGAAACAGTCAGGGAGGTAATAGGATGGACAGAGTGAAGAAGATGGAGAGAAAAGTAAAGGGGAGGAGTTGTTAAAAGAAGGAAAGATAGGACTCTAGTTGAAGTCATAATGAAACAGTCAGGGAGATAACAGGATGGACAGAATTGGAAAGGAGGGAGAGAAAAGTAAAGGGGATGAGTTGTTAAAAGAAGCAAAGATAGGACTCTAGTTGAAGTCATAATGAAACAGTCAGGGAGATAACAGGATGGACAGAATTGGAAAGGAGGGAGAGAAAAGTAAAGGGGATGAGTTGTTAAAAGAAGCAAAGATAGGGCTCTAGTTGAAGTCATAATGAAACAGTCAGGGGGGTGATAGGATGGACAGAGTGAAGAAGATGGAGAGAAAAGTAAAGGAGAGGAGTTTGTTTAACTCACTCAATCCTAGAGATTTCTGCTACTTTTCAAAATTGGAAAAAAAAAGTATTAAAAATGAGTATGTACATAGATAGTTTTATTCAACTACCATTAACATGTAAAATCTAAAAACATTTGCTTTGATAATATGCCTATAATTTGTCTCAGAAAAATGTAACAAATAGGCATGGGGTAAAAGTAACCCGGGTAATCTACGGATATAGTCGGTGTTAGGGTTGAATGAGTTAAAGGGGAAAAAAGATGACTCGAGTAAAGGCATAATGAAATAAAACAGCCGGGGAGAAAATGGAGTGGATAGAAGTAAGGAAGAAGGGGAAGAGAACCACAGAGGAGCTATGTGGTCTTGTGGTATGACACTCGCTTTCGGATCGGAAGGTCTTGGGTTGGAGCCTCGCGCTCGGCGCATAGTTGAGTCCTTGGAAAAGGCTCTTTACTCTCACCGTACTCAGGTGTAAAATGAGTACCTGGCCGTTAACAGTATTGTCTTAGTCCGAATAATTGTAATATTGCCTAACAGGCGGCATGTCCCGTCCTATATGTTAAATGTTGCTGTCAACCAGGGATCCCTTGTAAAGCGCTTTGAGCACATTTAGTGGATATTGCGCTATATAAAGCTCAATTATTCTTTTTAGGAGAGGCTTTTTTGTTGTTGAAAGAAGCGAAGAGAAGATAGGAAATAAAACGAGAAGAAGAGGAAAGTCGCGTCCTTAACGATCTTCAGTTCATACGAGGAAAAATAAAATTGAACTTTTATAAGGGGCAATATCCACTCGATGTGTACAATCTATAGGAATAGCCATTCAGGGTGTTTAATATGGCGTAGTGTCCACTAAATGTGCTCAAAGGGCTTTACAGGGGTTCCAAATCCAACATAACACTTAAAATGTAGATTACAAGACATAACATGACGTCTGTTAGGCACTTTATTATTTGTTCATTGGGTTGGGGTTTTTTTTTTCGACAGATACAACGCCGTTAACTGCTAGGTACTCATGTTACACCCGTGTACGAGGGAAAATGTGAGTGTGGAGTATAGAGTTGTTGGGGTTTTTTTTTTTTTGTTTTTTTTTCTTTTCCCCCAAGGGCTTAACTTTGCGCCACCCACAGCAGGATTCGAATCAGGGGCCTACAGTTCCCAAGGAGAGTGTCGTGCCACTAGACCACAAAGCTTTAAGCCGCAGAAGTAAAAATCCGTAGCTTATCGTGAGACACCAATATTAACGACAATGTGTGTGTTTGTGTGTGTGCATGTGTGTGTGTGTGTGTCTGTGTCTGTGTTTGTGGCCATGTCGATGTATACCGATCAATACCCAATGTTAGCAGTTAGGTACTCATTTTACACCCGTATACGGTGAGAAAATGTGAATGTGGAGTATTGAGTTTTATTTTTTAATTCCTCCCCCCCCCCCCACCCCCCAAGGACTTAACTTTGCGCCAAACAACAGCAGGATTCGAATCAGGGGCCTACAGTTCCCACGGAGAGTGTCGTACCGCTAGACCACAAAGCTTTAAGCCGCAGAAGTAAAAATCCGTAGCTTATCGTGAGACACAAATATTAACGACAATGTGTGTGTTTGTGTGTGTGTGTGAGAGAGAGACAGTGTGTTTGTGTGTGCGTGTGCGTGCGTGCGTGCGTATGTGTGTTTGTGGCTATGTCGATGTATATCGATCCAATACCCCCCCCCCTCCCACCACCATCACCACCAGCACCCCCTACCCCAAACCAATCCCACCACACCACAATCAGAGAGAGATGACTCATACCCGATCACAACAAGGGATGAGTCATCGACCCCCGAGTATTATTGATGACTACGTCATTCATTCCATACGATGCCAGAGATTGATGTGTGTGTGTGTGTGTGTGTGAGTGTGTGTTTGTGTGAGAGAGAGAGTATGTGTCTGTCTGTGTGTGTGTGTTTGTTATGCGTCTGATAGATGTGTGTGTGCGTGTGTGTGTCTGTCTGTGTGTGTTTGTTATGTGTTTGATGTGTGTGTGTGTGTGTGTATGTTAGTGGGCATGCGTCCATTTATTGTGGGAGTATGTATTTTTATGCTTATTGTTCTTGATTGCGTGCGATTGCACCGTTCACCGTAGGAGTGGTTGTGTTTGTGTATTTGGATGTGTGGGAGTGTGTATAAATATGTATGTGTTTGTGCGTAAGTATGTGTGTAATTATTTGTGGGTAATGCACCCCAAAAAAAATATATAACCGCTTAGAAGAAAAAAAAACGGAACGTTTCGGGATAAAAACTATTCTTCAACATTTTTTTTTTTAATACAGTAAAAACTTTAATACATCAGTCATTATCCAGGGAGACGATAGAGAGTAGAAAAGTGTCAGAAGACA
>NC_088369.1:14465005-14470005 GCF_034508935.2 Berghia stephanieae
TTTGGTAAAAATTCCCTTTATTCGTCCCTGAGGGGAATTTTTTTTTCTTTAGGGTCTATATTCCAAGATAAGACTGAAATAACCCAGGCGTCATCCGCAGTGCAGCGCCGTAAAATGAGCTATAAGGCTAGGTGACTTGATCAAGGCCACACAGCACGGCGGGTAGTCGAACTCGGTACCTTTCGGGTAAGAAGCGAAGATCATCTGGCACTTTTCTACACACTTCATTCTTTTTTTGAAACGACTGGTCACATTTAGTTACTATCCACAAAAAATAGGGAAGAAAAGTCATGACATCAAACCCTCTATATTTTTTTGGCTCCTAAATCCGTTGGGAGTGGGTAGTGTAAATGTTGCTTCTCGAAGCTCGAAGAAATGAATAATAACGTGAAGTTGAATGTAAGCTTCAATTTAATTACAAAAACAGATCAAATGAACGTTTCGGGTTTCCCCTTTATCAACAAAACAGGATGATTGAAACACCACAGATGAATGAGATGATGTGGTAGTGGCGTAGTTAAGATGAATCAATCATCCTGTTTTGTTGATAAAGGGGAAACCCGAAACGTTCATTTGATCTGTATTTGTAATTAAATTGAAGCTTACATTCAACTTCACGTTATTATTCATTGGGAGTGTGTATGTAACCAGTCCTTTAGAGTACTAATAATGAATAGGTTACATAACAAAGGTGGCATAACTATTTCAGTAGCAACGCAGATTCTTAGGATTACGGAACGTAAAGGAGCGAGGATGGATGATCTTTATTGTTGGTTTTTGTTTTTTTGTTTTTAAGGCTTTTACGGCGCTTGCAACACGTTAAGGTCATATCAGCGCCAGTAAAAAGGAAGAAAGTGGGATAGTAAAAAGTTTTAGAATTACAATTAAAGCATCCAAGAATAAGGCAGACAAAGGAGAATTGGTTCAAATAGGGATCAGATGTAGATTCCAAGAGCATACCACCACTGTACTTAGTTTGAGATCACCTAAAAGTCTCATCCAGACACAAGCACAGGTCCCCACTAAGAGGAATACACTCAAATGTTTACAAATCATATAATACATAAACAAAACATAATACAGTGCATAACAGAGAGATGACTTACAAGGAAAAAAATATCATCTCCCAAAACTAACTATACATTTGACTGTTTCCCTCCCAGCCAGGGTATCCGGCCAGGGCCAGGACAAAACCAAGTAATCTCATTCCAAGACAAAGACAGAAAGCAATTGGAAAACATGTATAGGGGGATTGAAGACACAGCAGTAAGTACTTCCCTGCCCACTTTGGGAGGATGATCTTTAATGACGACCAGCAATTATTTAGACTAGAAAATAAGGTACCACCCACCACTCTCTTGACACCAGGAGATGGATTACACAAGGTATGTTTTCAGTCCACCTGGAGGAGTGGTTTTACACTTCCAATGAAATAGGAACCTGGTTTTATGACATCACATTAATTTTTCTTCCCTATTCTCCACTCTATTAAAATAATCCAAAACTTGATAAATCTGCGCGAGACATTAATTGAAATCACGAAAAACGCTATGATAATAACAACATAATAGTTGTCACGAAAGACAGTATAGATAGTATGCGCTTGTCTCAGAAGCTCACAACATTGCCATCCGGAAATAAAACGAACCAACACACAAAGCTATGTGTAACCTTAAACGTTTATAGTTTGGTTAATACATTTCAGTGAGAATTACTCATAATCGCGGATGGCAAAAAAAAACAACAAAACAATAACAAAGACCCAATTGATATCAACTTCATACTATCTATACGTAATCATATCTATTGATGCTATGCGTTAAAGTAGAATAATCACAATACATGCCGACAAGATGAAAAATTCCAACAAACAAACATATCAGTAACATTTAACGTATATAGTCTGATTAATACTATTTAGTGAGAACTACTGATAAAAAAAGACGGGTAAAAAACAATAACAAAGAACCTAGTGACGTCAATTTCGTTCTATCTACCTAAAAATGTTTAAGGATACACATAGGTTTGTGTGTTGGTACGTTATATCCGGCTGGAGAAATGTTGTGAGATTTTTGGCCAAACGCACAGCATAAATACAAGCTGTCAGCCGAAATCCCTGGTTTTCAGATCACGAACAGTTTTCACATAATTTGTGACCTTTCGTCTCAAAACGGGATTATGTCGGAACGAACCATATGCTTAAAAACGGAATTAATTGTTAAACTGGTCAAAAATATAAAATTGTTGGCATTAGCACCCTAAAATATGGTATCCACTCTCCTCAATAAAACATACAAACTCAACACAAGCCTGATATTTCTGGCTATAAATTCAATTTTCAACATCTTAACCATCCCGACTTAATACCGTTTTGAGGCGAAGGGTCACATTTGTTATCTGAACACTAACGAGTTTAAATTGAAAGGATTTGTACGGTACGATGCATCAGTGTAACTCCTCATATCAATGTGTGAACACATTGTGAAAAATACTCACAAACTGGATTTATTTTTTTAACACAGGTGAGATCCATTTGTTCCGTATTTCAACGATCTCCTTGAAATATGTGACAAGATACATTGTCATTTGTCATCAGATAAAAACTCAATTGGACAGAATCATAACGGAATCTGTGAAACGCATTTCCTCTATATACACCACACACTTCAATAATAATAATAATAATAATAATAATAATAATAATAATAATAATAATAATAATAATAATAATAATAATAATAATAATAATAATAATAATGCAAATACTACTACTACCACCACTACTACTACTACTACTACTACTACTACTACTACTACTACTACTACTACTACTACTAATAATAATAATAATAATAATAACACAACAACAACAACAACAACAACTACTACTACTACTACTACTACTACTACTACTACTACTACTACTACTACTACTACTACTACTACTACTACTACTACTACACGACGACGACGACGACGACGACGACGACGACGACGACGACGACTACTACTACTACTACTACTTCTACTACTACTACTACTACTACTACTACTACTACTACTACTACTACTACTACTAATAATAATAATAATAATAATAATAATAATAATATCGTCTGCAAACCACTTGTTGAAGGGTCTAACAGTTCTAGTCCAATGAGATATCAGTGATAGAAAAGAAGGCCAAGGTTTGAGTTCCATATTCCATTGCATGCATGAGGCATGTGGTGACATGGAAACTAAACATTGTTGGGGAAAGAAAGGGGGAATGGATCTTTGCCGTAAAGATTAGAGAAACAGTCAACATGTTCTCTCTCTCTCTCTCTCTCTCTCTCTCTCTCTCTCTCTCTATCTATCTATCTCTCTCTGTAATTTTCTCTTTCTCTATCTCACTCTCTTGCTCTCTCTGTTTCTCTTTCACACTCTCTCTCCGTCTCTCTCTCTCTCTCTCTCTTTCTCTCTCTCTCTCTCTCTCTCTCTCTCTTCCTACTCTTTTATCTCTTTCTGCCTCTACTTCTCTTTCTTTTTCTCTCTCTCTGTTTCTGTTTCAGCATCTTTATCTCCTCCTCTTTCTCTGTCTCTCCCACACTCTATCTACCCCCCCCCCTTCTCTGCCTCTCGTCCCCCCCTCCCCCTTCTCTCTCTCTCTCTCTCTCTCTCTCTCTCTCTCTCTCCCTCTCTCCACCTCTCACTTTCATTCTTTCTTAATTTCTCTCACTCTTTCTCTTGTCTCCCACCCCCCATCCCACTCCTGTACTATTTGGATTCTATTGAGAATGAATAATATGTTACGAGTCAGTCATTTGAATTGCAGGCAATAATAATAATAATAATAATAATAATAATAATAATAATAATAATAATAATAATAATAATAATAATAATAATAATAATAATAATAATAATAATAATAATAATAATAATAATAATAATAATAATACGATGTAAGCCAGATCTGCCTGCATGCAATTTGGAAAATTGATAATTTTCAGAGGTAATAAAATGGTAAACATTATAACTACCTTAAACTCTCTCCTTACCATTCAGCCATTTTCGTGATTTTCCCCAAAACTTCACACCCAACTACGAGTAATACAAAAATATATTTGTTATCACTCTTGACACAATAGCAGTAAAGTTCTTGCCATCTATTATTTCTTCAGCAAAACATGCTCTACAACAAACTGTTCACTTTAAATCTTATGACGTACAAAAGACATTTGAATAAGAAAAATGTTTGTTGTATCGTGACGAATGTGACGATTTTCCTATATCTAGTTGGTAAGGAGGGGGTTAAAAATTACCAGGTTATCCTCAACATGTTAAAAGTTATGATTTTAACTCCATTGTCGTCTAGCTATGGCACCAGATCATCGTTTTCAATCTGTTTTGTTAAATTCAAGATCTTATATTGAACAAAAACATTCGTAACATTACGAAATTTTCGTAGTAGTAGTAGGAGGCAGGTCGGGTCTGTGTTAGCTGACTCGACAAGAATTCACCTGATAAAACATTGAGAGATTTCTATTTCTATTTCTATTTATAATACTCAAAATATTACAATCTCTGCAGATTTATCTAATTTACTTTGGGACAAATGCAGGTCTTACTATCGTTATCAATGCCAAGGGAGAACGAATGTGGAAGAAGAAGAAGAAGAAGAAGAAGAAGAAGAAGAAGAAGAAGAAGAAGAAAGAAGAAGAAGAAGAAGAAGAAGAAGAAGAAAGAAGAAGAAGGAAGAAGAGAAGAAGAAGAAGAAGAGAAGAAGAAAGAAGAAGAAGAAGAAGAAGAAGAAGAAGAAGAAGAAGAAAGAAGAAGAAGAAGAAGAAGAAGAAGAAGAAGAAGAAAGAAGAAGAAGAAGAAGAAGAAGAAGAAGAAGAAGAAGAAGAAGAAGAAGAAGAAGAAGAAGAAGAAGAAGAAGAAGAAGAAAGAAGAAGAAGAAGAAGAAGAGAAGAAGAAGAAGAAGAAGAAGAAGAAGAAGAAGAAGAAGAAGAAGAAGA
>NC_088369.1:14480005-14485005 GCF_034508935.2 Berghia stephanieae
AACACATGGAAAGTTAATATAGATAGAACGAAGATGACGTCACTCAGGCCTTTGTTATTGTTTTTTGCCCTCCGCGTTTATGAGTACTTCTCACTATACTGTATTGACCAGACTATAAACTTCATGGTTACACATAGTTTTGAGTGTTGGTCCGTTTTACTTCCGGATGGCAATGTTGTGAACTTCTTAGCCAAGTGCATACTATCTATAGATCGTGCCCATTAGGACCGAAACTTCGCAGTTCTACGAAAATTTCGTAGAAGTAGGCAGGTCTGCATATTATTACAACACCATGTGATAAAAACATGTTGACGTCAGGCAGGGCGTATTATTATCTGTTCCATCGTCAACAACACCATGGAACTTGTCGTCGCCAAGAAGTAAAAACGATGCATCTGTAAATTTAAATTTTGTTAAATGGGACTGAGTGTAGCCTTCTTAAACTCATAGCCTGACACACTCACTCACTCACTCATTCCCATGACCAGCAGCTGATAGTCAGGGGGGGGGGGGGGGGGGGGGGGAGACAAGCGGGATGCAGACTTCACAACCTCACACCATTCATGACGGTCTCTGGCCTTTACTAGAGGGCTATTAAAAAATTGAGCGTTGAGCTTTATATAGCGCAATATCCACTAACCACTAGCATATATTTACACGTCGATTTGCCCTGGTGTCAATTTAAAGTTAAGATCTTCAAAAATATGAAATCTGGTTTTTCGTTACTTACAAATACATTACTTTATTCATCCTGCTCCTCATTGAATTAAAAAACAAAAAAACAAAAAAACAAAACAAAACAATGAAACCCTGAGCTTTTATATAGAGCAATATCCACTAAACGTGCTCAAAGCGCTTTACAAGGGAGCTGTCCCCGACCAACAGCAACACTTTACATGTAGAGTGTGACATGACGCCTATTACCCGATATTACAATTTTTTTCGGACAGAGACAACCCTGTTAAAGGCCAGGTACTCATTTTTACACCTGAGTACGATGAGAGAATGTGAGTAAAGAGCCTTTTTCAAAGGACTCAACAATGCGCCGAGCGAGGCTCGAACCCAGGACGTTACGATCCGAAAGCGAGTGTCATACCAGAAGTCCACATTGCCGCACCAAATTAGACATTTAAAAAACAAACAAAAAACTCAGCCCAAGTCTGATATTTCCGGCTATGAATGACATTTTCATAATCTAAACCATCCGACACGATCAACTTAATCTTAAACTTGAGCACCTGTATAGCGCAATATCCATTAAACGTACTCAAAGCGCTTTACATGAGGTCCCTAGCAGCCAACAGCAACAACCTAACGAGCATGAAGCCTGTTATACGATAATATTACATTTTTTTTTTCCAATGGTGACATGTCGACAACGCTGTTACCGGCCAGGTACTCATTTTACACCTGACAATGGTAAGAAAATGTGAGTAAATAAGAGACTTTTCCAAGGATTCAACTCAGAGCTGGACTCGAACCCAGGACCTTCCAATCCGAAGGCGAGTGTCGTACCACTAGACGGCATAGCCGCAAATTAATTTAATGTTTTGAAGTAGTGAGTCGCAATACGCTTCAACAGTCGTAACGTCACTTCCCTTGTAATGACGCATAGTAACTTAGTAACTGGCTCTAAACTATCGGAACAATGGCGGACGCCCTTATGAAATATTTCTCGGACGAGCATAAAATTGTATCCAGAGGAGAAAACATTATAAATCTGATACTATTTTGACTTTTATACATAAGCTCTGATCACAAGACATATGAAAAGTTCTAGCCAGCATGAAGAATAAAAAGTACCGATTTTCTTTGTTTAGAACCACAATAATGGCCGCCGTTGCTGGGCGACGTGACATCAGACTATTGAATCCGATTGAAATACAACACCGTAAAAAACAGAGTAGTGAGCGAGTCGCAATTGAAATAGGGAATGAGATTAGCGGAAGAGTAGCAGCGTCCCTTGATTGGACGTCACCGGTGGAGAAGTTATTTGTAAACAAACCAACTACAAGCCAAGCGCTCAAATACAAAATTTTTATTCATATTTCTGTACAAAAATGCATAGCGTTGATTATGATACGCATTTTTGTACAGATATATGAAAAATAAATTTTGTATTTGGAGCGCTTGGCTTGTAGTTGGTTTGTTTACAAATAACTTCTCCCCCAGTGACGTCCAATCAAGGGACGATACTCTTCCGCTAATCTCATTCCCTATACAACACAGTAAAAAACAGAGTTTTGTCAGATGAGACGTTCTGTCTTTGGGCAGACAAATATGGGAAAACCAACAATTGGATGATGCATCTCTTCAATAATTTCACAATGTGCGTAAAAAAATAAAAATAAAAAATAAAAATCGGGCACAGATGAAAAGATAAATATACGTCACCTGCAATCGATATGACTATGAATTATAGATAAAAGCCGTCACAGTCATCCATACTCCAACAACGACACCCACCCACCACCCACCCTCTTGTTTTCTACACTCACTCCCTTTACAATAAACATCGCTCTATTACTTCCTCCTCCTCCCCCTCCTCCTCCTCCTCCTCCTCTTCCGCCTCTCCACGATCACCATATTCTCCTCCTTCATCTTCTTCGTTTCCGTCTCCTAATCACCCTCTTGTTTTCTACACCCACTCTCTTTAGAATAAACATCGTTCTTTTACTTCTTCCTCCTCCTCCTCCTCCTCCTCCCCCTCCTCCTCCTCTAACACGATCACCATATTCTCCTCCTTCAACTCCTTCGTTTCCGTCTCCATATCACCCTCTTGTTTTCTACACCCACTCTCTTTGGGATAAACATCGCTCTTTTACTTCCTCCTCCTCCTCCTCCTCCTCCTCCTCTCTGAAATCCTACTCCGTCCCATCATTCTACCCCTTCATCTCTCTTTACTCTCCTTCCCTCTAGTCATTTCTCTCCCCTCCTTAGTCTTCCGTCTCTTCCTCCTCCCTCCTCCTCTCTCGCTGCACTACTCCCCCTCTTACCTTCCTCCTCCTCTCCTCTTCTTCTTCTTCTCTCTCCTTCTTCTTCTTCTTCTTCTTCTTCTTCTTCTTCTTCTTCTTCTTCTTCTTCTTCTTCTCCGTCCGCTATCACCACCACCTCCTCCTCCTCCTCATCATCATCATCATCCTACTTCTCCTCCTCCCCCTACACCCCTCAATCTCCTCCTCCTCCTCCTCCTCCTCCCCCCCCCCCACCAACCACTCCCCAAAATCCACATGTCACAATCAAGTGCCATGCACATGCACATCAAAGGGCCTATTAAATAATAGGGTTTTTTTTTCAAAGCAGGGATGGATTATCGATTCTAGAAAAAAAAAAACAAGCCCATCCGGTTTTTCCATTAAATGGTCCAGATCGAATTCCTTTCCAATCGAATTGTGACCGACACTCTCAATGCGGTATTACATCAACAAAAACTCGAGCTTTTATATAGCGCGATATCCACTAAACGTGCTCAAAGCGCTTTACAATGGGTCCATCATGGCCGACAGCAAAACTTAACATGTAGGACGTAACATGATATTGCAATTTTTTTTTTCGGACAGAGGCAGCGCTGTTAACGACCAGGTACTCATTTTACACCTGCGTACGGTGAGAGAGTGTGAGTAAAGACTCTTTTCCAAGGACTCAACTCTGCGTCGACGAGGCTCGAACTCAGGACTTTCCGATCCGAAAGCGAGTGTCATACCAATAGACCACATAGCCGCACATCAGAGTGATAGTTAAGATTGAAGCCAGAATGTGACCGACGTTCTCAGTACCGTATTATATCAAAGTTTACAATGTGATAATTAAGATTGAAGCCTGAATGTGACTGACACCCACATTTTTGTTTTCTACACCCACTCCTTTTCGAAAAAAACATCAGTCAGTTAATTCCTCCTCCTCCTCTTCTTCTACCATCACCACCTCATTCTCTTCCCTCTTCTTCTTCTCCTCCTCCTCCTTCCATACCCTCCTCCTACTCATCCTCCTCACACCACACCTCCTCCTTTTCTTCTTCTTCTTCTTCTTCTTCTTCTTCTTCTTCTTCTTCTTCTTCTTCTTCTTCTTCTTCTTCTTCTTCTTCTTCTTCTTCTTCTTCTTCTTCTTCTTCTTCTTCTTCTTCTTCTTCTTCTATCCACCTCTCATCACCATCTCTTCTTCTCCCCCCCTCCCCCTCTCATCCCCCTCCTCTTTCTGCATCCTCAATCTCCTCCTCCACTCCCTCCTCCCCCTCCTCCTCCTCTCCTCCCACCAACCACTCCCCCAATTCCACCTGCCACAAACAATATCAATAAGTGCCATACACATGCATATCCAAGTCCCTATTTAATAATAGGATTATTTCTTTTTCAAAAACAGGGAATATCGATTCGAGTCTCCAAAGAAATGTGCGGCTATGTGGTCTAGTGGTATGACACTCGCTTTCGGATCGGAAGATCGTGGGTTCGAGCCTCGCGTTCGGCGCATAGTTGAGTCCTTGGAGAAGGCTCTTTACTCACATTCTCTCACCGTACTCAGGTGTAAAACGAGTACCTGGCCGTTAACAGCGTTGTCTTTGTCCGAACAAAAATTTGTAATATCGCCTAACAGGCGTCATGTCCCCATTTAAATGTTGCGTGTTGCTGTTGGCCAGGGACCCCTTGTAAAGCGCTTTGAGCACGTTTAGTGGATATAGCGCTATATAAAAGCTCAAGTTAAATAAAACCGACCCGACTTTTCGCCTTCAATAGTCCAGGCCAAATTCCTTTCCAATCGACCTGTGACCGACACTCTCAACACGGTATTATCATCTAGTCAGCTGATCCTGCGAAGGACGTTGCTTCCCATCCCGAACTTTCTTGCGAAACAGATTACGGTTTTCCGCCAGTCTACTTGCTTGAGTTGTTGTCATTCCCAGCCATTCACTTATAGATAGTTCGAAGATGACGTCACTCATGTCTTTGTTATTGTTTTTTGCCATCCGCGTTCTTGAGTTATGCTCACTGAACTGTATTAACATT
>NC_088369.1:14490005-14497505 GCF_034508935.2 Berghia stephanieae
ATACTTCCGGATGGCAATGTTATGAGTTTCTTAGCCAAGCGCATACTATCTATATTCAACGAGGTATTTTACCGTGCCCAATAACACAACAAGCTTGAAGTCACCATTGAAAACTAAAAGCCTGATACTGACCAAAAACTTACATCACAAAAGAAGACGACGATCACCAAATGGAAGTAAAAAGTTAGTTGTTGTTAGAAGTGTTCAAGGAAACAAATGATTTCATTGGCTGAACTATTGATTACATCTAACAATTGCATTCAATAGTCTGATGTCACGCAGCCCGCCAACGGCGGCCATCTTGGTTCTAAACAAAGAAAATCATTACTTTTTATTCTTCATGCTGGCTAGAACTTTTCATGTGCCTTGTGATCAGAATGTGTTAAAGTCAAAACATGATCAAATTTATGGGGTTTTTTCCCTCTGAATACGCTTTTATGCTCGCCGGAGAAATATTTCTTACGGCGTCCGCCATTGTTCCGATAGTTTAGAGCCAGTGTTACTAAGTTACCATGCGTCATTAGGAAGGAAGTGACGTTACGACTGTTGAAGAGTATTAACTTTTTCCTGTGATCTTCCTTCTTCTTTTATGACGAGTTTCTTTGATTAGTATCAGGTTTTTAGTTCACGAAGGCTACAATCTTATTCCTCAGATGAAATATTTATGCAATCGCAATAACACGATTTTTATGTTATATTCCTCTCTACTTTTTAGTACAATATCATTTAACCTTTACCAGTTTAAAAAGAATCTAGATAATCATTTGATTATTTATATTTTTATTGGACAAGAATTTTATTATAAGTATAATCCTAGTCACCATAATATATTCGCTTGTTGTTCCACTGTACATTTTAAGACTTTAAATATTCTTTGCCAAGTTTCATTTAATTCATTAACATCTGATATTTCTTTTATATATTACCGAATTGTGTTGTGATACAAAAATATAATTTCCATACAAGGATCAATTAAGTATATCTTATCTTATCTTATCTTACCCACTACCATCGAATAGCTTTTGGAAGTGATGGGTGAAGATCTGAACAAGTGTGTATGAAAGGTGACAGACAAAGCAAGAAAGAAAAATAGTAGAAAAAAAAACAAAAACATCCCAAAAAATCAGTCTACCCGAGATTTTTTTTTCTACTATTTTACTTTCTTGCTTTGTCTGGCACCTGTCATACACACTTGTTCAGATCCTTATCTTACACTGGTGCCTGCTCCTTAATTTCCTGAAGTGATGGGTAACATATAGTGATGATGATGATGATGATGATGATGATGATGATGATGATGATGATGATGATGATGATGATGATGATGATGATGATGATGATGATTGAATGATGATGATAATAATAATAACAATAATATAATAATAAACAGTACTGTTATTATTATTATTATTTATTTATTATATATTATTATTATTAGATGATGATGATGATAATAATAATAACAATAATAATAATAATAAACAGTACTGTTTATTATTATTATTATTATTATTATTATTATTATTATTATTATTATTATTATTATTATTTATTATTATTATTATTATTATTATTATCATTATTATTATTATTATCATTATTATTATTATTATTATTATTATTATTATTATTATTATTATTATTATTATTATTATTATTATCATTATTAATTATTATCATTATTATATTATTATTATTATTATTATTATTATTATTATTATTATTATTATTATTATTATTATTATTATTATTATTATATTATTATATTATTATATTATTATTA
Organism: Berghia stephanieae; assembly: GCF_034508935.2. NCBI lineage: Eukaryota > Metazoa > Mollusca > Gastropoda > Nudibranchia > Aeolidiidae > Berghia > Berghia stephanieae. The sequence continues at coordinate 14,491,789 of NC_088369.1, forward strand.
TTATTATTATTATTATTATTATTATATATTATTATTATTATTATTATTATTATTATTATTATTATTATTATTATTATTATTATTATTATTATTATTATTATTATTATATATTATTATTATTATTATTATTATTATTATTATTATTATTATTATTATTATTATTATTATTATTATTATTATTATTATTATATTATTATTATTATTATTATTATTATTATTATTATTATTATTATTATTATTATTATTATTATTATTATTATATTTATTATTATTATCATTATTATCATATTCACTCTTGTTCTCTCGTGTGAGATTCATGACGTCACAGCAAAGGATTCTTCCTGTTCATCTCAGTCATGAATTGCTAGAGTTGTTGTTGTCGTTGTTGATGTTGCTGCTGTGGTCGTTAATGGTGATGACGTTGTTGCTAATGCTGCTGCTGCTGCTATTGCTGTTGTTGTCGTGATGGTTGTTTATGGCAGGGGACTCCAGGTTGTTGGTGGAGACAGCGTCAGTGTCGTTGATAACAATAGAAGGGATGGGAGTGGTGGAGGTAGAGGTCGAGGTAGTGTTAGGTACAGACCCTTGGTCAGTGTTACTGTCGTTGGTAGCAATAGAAGAGATGGGAGTGGTGGAGGTAGAAGTAGAGATAGGGTTAGGTACAGACCCTTGGTCAGTGTTACTGTCGTTGGTAGCAATAGAAGGGATGGGAGTGGTGGAGGTAGAGGTAGAAGCAGTGTTAGGTACAGACCCTTGGTCAGTGTCAGTGTCGTTGATAACAATAGAAGGGATGGGAGTGGTGGAGGTAGAAGTAGAGATAGGGTTAGGTACAGACCCTTGGTCAGTGTTACTGTCGGAACAGGGAACACTGCAGACAGTCTGTTTGACTTTGTTTCCGTGGTACTGTCTCCAAGGGCGCTGGATTCTGGAAAAGACAGAATAAATATAAACATTTATTTAGAATAAATTTCCATAGATTTACCATGTTTCATGAGCTTGATAATATTTCATTTATTCCCCCAGCAAGTCATATGGAATACTTTTTTTTTTTCAAACTATTCAGCAACTCTTATAAATCCATAAACCGAGAGTCGATTGAAATTGTGAGTAAAACTTAAAGAAAAAATACAATATGTGATTAATATTTATTGATATATTTATGTTGTATTATTAGTGAAATATAATATGACCAATTGTGGCATGTAATTATTGAATTTAATTATATGTGCAGTTAACTTATTGAACAGTCCATAATCTATTCAATTAAAAGTTTTGAAATCAAAATAAATTTGTGCAATAAACTATTGAAATTTTAATATATGTTCATACAAATGTTGAATATCAACATTTGCATTAAAACTTATTGAAATATTTTTTGTGCATTATATGGAAAATAATTTATTGCAAAACCATGAAATAAATCATATTGTGTTAAAACTCATTGAATATAATTGCGGCTTAAACTTATTGACTTATAAAAGGTCATAAAAACTTCATTGTAAGATATATATGGAATTAAAATTTTCATTAATCGTGCATTAAAACTTATGAAAAAAATATGCATTAAACTTATTGAATATAAATATTGCATTAAAACTTATTGAAATATAATATAGTCTTAAAACTATTGAAATATAATAATGGCATTAAAACTATTGAAAATAATATATGTGCATTAAACTTATGAAAATATATGGCATTAAAATTATTGAAATATATATGTGCATTAAAACTTATTGAAATATATATGTGCTTAAAACTATTGAAATATATATGTGCATTAAAACTTATTGAAATATAATATATGTGCATTAAAACTTATTGAAATATAATATATGTGCATAAAACTTATTGAAATATAATATATGTGCATTAAAACTTATTGAAATATAATATATGTGCATTAAAACTTATTGAAATATAATATATGTGCATTAAAACTTATTGAAATATATAATGTGCATTAAAACTTATTGAAATATATATGTGCATTAAAACTTATTGAAATATATATGTGCATTAAAACTTATTGAAATATAATATATGTGCATTAAAACTTATTGAAAATATATATGTGTTATAATATATGCATTAACTTATTGAATATTAGTGTTAGAAATAGCATTAAATATGAAATAATATGTGCATAAACTTATTGAATATATTGGCTAACTATGAAATTAGTGCTTAACTTATGAAATTATGTATAAATTGATAAGTGCTTAAAAATAAACATAAAACTATGAAAATAAGTGCAAATTATGAAATATAATGCTAAAACTATTGAATATATGCTAAAATTATGAATATATGTGCATAAAATATTGAAATATGTGCATTAACTTATTGAAATATATATGTGATAATTATTGATATATATGTGCATTAAAACTTTGAATATATAGTGCATTAAATTTTGAAATATATATGTCATTAAAACTATGAATATATATGCATATATATATATGCATAAACTTATGAAAAATTGATTAACTATTGATATTAATGTGATTAACTTTGATTATGCATTAATTGAATTTATGCATAACTTATTGAATATATTGATTAACTATTGAAATAATATGATTAAAACTTTGAAATAATATTGCATAATTTTGAAATATAATTGATTAACTATTGAATTATAGGCATTAACTTATAATTATTTGCATTAACTATGAATATTCATAAAATTATGAAATATGCATTAAATATGAATTTTGTGCATTAAATTATTAATTTTTCATTAAATTATTGAAATATATATGTGCATTAAAACTATGAAATATATGTGCATTAAAACTTATTGAAATTATAATTGCATTAAAACTTATTGAAATATAATATATGTGCATTAAACTTATTGAAATAATATATGTGCATTAAAACTTATTGAAATATAATATATGTGCATTAAATTATGAAATTATATGCATAAAATATAATAATGTGCATAAAACTTATTGAAATATATATATTGCATTAAAACTTATTGAAATATATAATGTGCATTAAAACTTATTGAATAATTATGTGCATTAAACTTATTGAAATATATATGTGCTTAAACTTATTGAAATATATATGTGCATTAAACTTATGAAATATATAGTCATTAAACTTTTGAAAATTATTGTCATTAAAATTATTGAAAATTATGTGATTAAAACTTATTGAAATAATATAGTGCATTAAAACTTATTGAAATAATATATGTCTTAAATTATTAAATATATAGTATTAAACTTTGAAATAAATTATTGCATTAACTTATTAAAATTATTCTGTAGAATAAATAATATGTGCTTAAAATTATTGAATATATATTGTGCATTAAAACTTATGAAATATAATATAGTGCATAAACTATTAAATATAATATATGTGCATTAAAACTTATTGAATATAAATTGCATTAACTTATTGAAATATAATTATTGCATTAAAACTTATTGAAATAATATATGTGCATTAAACTTATTGAAATATATATAGTGCATTAAACTTATTGAAATATATATGTGCATTAAAACTTATTGAAATATATATGTGCATTAAAACTTATTGAAATATATTATGTGCATTAAAACTTATTGAATATATATTGCATTAAAACTTATTGAAATAATATATGTGCATTAAAACTTATTGAAATATATATGTGCATTAAAACTTATTGAAATATAATATATGTGCATTAAAACTTATTGAAATATAATATATGTGCATTAAAACTTATTGAAATATATAATGTGCATAAAACTTATTGAAATATAATATATGTGCATTAAAACTTATTGAAATAATTGTGCATTAAAACTTATTGAAATATATATGTGCATTAAAACTTATTGAAATATAATGTGCATTAAACTTATTGAAATATATATGTGCATTAAAATTATTGAAATATATATATGTGCATTAAAACTTATTGAAATATATATGTGCATTAAAACTTTTGAAATAATATATGTGCATTAAAACTTATTGAAAATAATATATTGCATAAATTATTGAATTAAATTATTAAAATTATTGAAATATATTATTCATTAAACTTATTGAAATATATATAGTGCATAAAACTATTGAAATATATATGTGCATTAAAACTTATTGAAATATATATATGTGCATTAAATTATTGAAATATTATGTATAAACTTATTGAAATAATATTGATTAATTATGAAATATATATGTGCATAAAATATTGAAAATATTGCATTAAAACTTATTGAAATAATATATGTGCATTAAACTTATTGAAATATATATTGCATTAAAACTTATTGAAATATATATGTGCATTAAACTTATTGAAATATATATGTGCATTAAAACTTATTGAAATTAATATTGTGCATTAAAACTTATTGAATATAATATGTGCATTAAAACTTATTGAAATATAATATATGTGCATTAAAACTTATTGAAATATAATATATGTGCATTAAACTTATGAAATAAATAATATTGCATAAAACTTATTGAAATAAATATTGCATTAAAACTATTGAAATAATATATGCATTAATTATTAATATAATTATTTAAACTTAAATATTGCATTAAATATTGAATATATTTGCATAAATTATGAAATAAAATATTGCATTAAAACTTATTGAAATATATATGTGATTAAACTTATTGAATATTATATGTGCATTAAAACTTATTGAAATATATATGTGCATTAAAACTTATTGAAATATAATATATGTGCATATAAACTTATTGAAATATATATGTGCATTAAAACTTATTGAAATATATATGTGCATTAAAACTTATTGAAATATATATGTGCATTAAAACTTATTGAAATATATATGTGCATTAAAACTTATTGAAATATAATATATGTGCATTAAAACTTATTGAAATATATATGTGCATTAAAACTTATTGAAATATATATGTGCATTAAAACTTATTGAAATATATATTATTAAATTGCTATTTATTAAAACTTATTGAAATATAATATATGTGCATTAAAACTTATTGAAATATAATATATGTGCATTAAAACTTATTGAAATATATATGTGCATTAAAACTTATTGAAATATATATGTGCATTAAAACTTATTGAAATATATATGTGCATTAAAACTTATTGAAATATAATATATGTGCATTAAAACTTATTGAAATATATATGTGCATTAAAACTTATTGAAATATATATGTGCATTAAAACTTATTGAAATATATATGTGCATTAAAACTTATTGAAATATATATGTGCATTAAAACTTATTGAAATATATATGTGCATTAAAACTTATTGAAATATATATGTGCATTAAAACTTATTGAAATATATATGTGCATTAAAACTTATTGAAATATATATGTGCATTAAAAGTTATTGAAATATATATGTGCATTAAAACTTATTGAAATATATATGTGCATATAGCTTTAATATTCATTAACATATTATTACAATATCAATCCCTCACAGGTAATAGCTTTTTAAGCAGGTAAGGGAGGTAATAAAGAAAAAGACGATCAACTTCAAACTAATGGACCTGTGCAAACCAAAGTAGTTTGCATCCAATACAATATAGTCTTCTTCATCATCATCATCATCATCATCATCATCTTCTTCTTCTTCTTCTTCTTCTTCTTCTTCTTCTTCTTCTTCTTCTTCTTCTTCTTCTTCTTCTTCTTCTTCTTCTTCTTCTTCTTCTTCTTCA
>NC_088369.1:14507505-14510005 GCF_034508935.2 Berghia stephanieae
AATCCTATAGACAAACGAATTACGTCACTCAGTCTTTGATATTGTTTTTAGACTCATTTTATGAGTAGTCTACTAAATTCAATCAGAATATAGACAAAACTTACGTCACTCAGCTATTGTTATTGTTTTTAGCAGTCATTTTATGAGTAGGTCTCACTAAACAACGATATAGACAAAACGGTCACTAGGTTGACAGTCAATGAGTGTCATATCATGCTATAGACAGAACGACTGGAGTCATCGCTTTGATATTGTTTTTAGCCTTCCATTTTTATGAGTAGTTCTTACTAAATTCAATCAATCAGACAATGGATAGAACGAAATTGACGTCACTCAGCTAATTGTTATTGTTTTTAGTCATCCATTTTTATGAGAGATTCTCACTAAACCGTATTATCCCGACTATAAACGTTCACGGTTACACGTGAGTTTTGTGTGTTGGTCCGTTATATTTCCGGATGGCAATGTGGTGAGTTTCTTAGCCAAGCGCATAGCATATACATAGTCTGATCCAATGAATTTAGTGAAAACTACTCATTAAAATGGCTGGCTGAAAACAATACCAAAGAGCTTAGTGACGTCAAATTCGTTCTGTCTATAATATAATACACCAATGCATCACATTCATTTGATTATTGATGTTTTCTTCTTTTCAGTAATAAATGACGCCGTTTCTCTCTCTCTCTCTCTCTCTCTCTCTCTCTCTCTCTCTCTCTCTCTCTCTCTCTCTCTCTCTCTCTTTCTCTCTCTACCTGTGTGTGTGTGTGTAAATATTTGTGTGAGAATGTTATTTAGATTGTCATATTTGTAACTGTGAAGCGCATAGAGCATGACCTGGTCATGGTTGTGCACTGTACAAATGCTATGTATTATTATCATTATAATAATCATCATCGTCGTCATCATCATCATCATCGTTATTATTATTATTATTATTATTATTATTATCATTATCATCATTATTTATTATTATTATTATTATTTATTATTATTATTATTATTATTATTATTATTATTATTATTATCATTATTATTACTACTAATAATAATAATAATAATAATAATAAGGCAGAATGGAAATTTTGTTTCCAATGACTTGCTGGGTGAATACATAAAGTTTTATGAAGCGCATCGTTACACATAAGCAAAACAATTCTTAAATCGTGCTTTTTTTTTTTTTTTTGGTTAAAACTACACAACAGAACGGGTTGTCTAGCATCTCAATATAGATTATATCAAATATCATTATTATAGTTATAGTCTATCTATAGATAGTTCGAAGATGACGTCACTCAGGCCTTTGCTATTGTTTTTTTTTTGCCATCCGCGTTTATGAGTAATGCTCACTGAACTGTATTAACCTGACTATGAACGTTCATGGATACACACAGTTTTGTGTGTTGGTCCGTTATACTTCCGGATGGCAATGTTATGAGTTTCTTAGCCAAGCGCATACTATCTATATACCGATCACAAAATCAGTCAATCCTATAGATAGTATGCGCTTGGCTAAGAAGTTCACAACATTGCCATCCGGAAGTATAAAGGACCAACACACAAAACTCTTGTGTAATCATGAACTTTTATAGTCTGGATAAAACAGTTTATAGTGAGAAGTACTCATAAAAGTGGATGGCAAAAAAAAAAAACAACAACAAAGACATGAGTGACGTCATCTTCGTTCTATCTATAGATAATATACGTTTGGCTAAGAAGTTCACAACATTGCCATCCGGAAGTAAAACTATGTGTAATCATGAACTTTTATATAGAAGTGGATGGCAAAAAAAACAAAAACAAAAACAAAGACCCGAGTGGCGTCAACTTCATTCTATCTATAATAATAATAATAATAATACAGAAATACTAGAAACCCATTTGTTGATTTTAGTCAATAGAATGAATGAAGTTGACGTTACTTAACTTTGTATTACTATTACTGTTTTCATACCGCCAAAGAGCTCAAAGAGGTGATAGGTTTGCAGACCATAATCGTTAATGGATACACAGGTGGTAATGAAGTGAGTAGAAAAGTGCCAGAAAACAATGGAGAATAAACAAAACAACAACTTTTATCGCAGCGACGGGGGCTCGAACCCACGACCTTACTGATACGACAATGATTACACAGAGATTTGTATGTTGGTATGCATGCTTAATTTGACTGGCAGCTGATATTGTGAGTATTTTACCTAAACGCATAGCATCAACCGCACGACCCAACATCACAATATTATCTAAATAGCATTAAATAGTTATGTCTAATACAACAGTCTACATACATACCAATGACAAAATCAGCCAGTCCTTTTGTAAAAAATAATACCAGTAATACAGAAATAACAAGAAAATCCTTTGTTGAATAGTATAGTATAGTCCTCTATGTGTCACTGTGTCAGTGTATATGTGTGACACGGAGAATAATAATATAGGTAATAGACACTTGTGTGATTACTACACGAACTTAGTTGTAGTCGTGTTACACAGTTAGCTATTCCGA
>NC_088369.1:14515005-14517505 GCF_034508935.2 Berghia stephanieae
GTAAACTGAGTGCATTCATTTTTATCTCCTGTTCGTGAATAATCAGTGTGTCATAGATGCTATACGTTTCTGTAATTTACTCACAAAAAAAACACACGAAACATATCAGCAAACAAAACTGCGTTTAACCTAAAACATTTACATTACTAATATTCAAACAGTTATTTAGTGAGAACTGATCATCCTTAGGTTGTAAACTGAGGAGTGCATTCAATTTCCTCTCCGGTTCATGAATAATAAGTCTGTCGTAGACGCTATAGATAGAATGAAGATGACGTCACTCAAGCCTTTGTTATTGTATTTTGCCATCCGCGTTTGTGAGGACTTCTCACTAAACTGTATCAACCACACTATAAAGGTTCATGGTTACACATAGTTTTGTGTGTTGGTCCGTTATACTTCCGGATGGCAATGTTGTGAGCTTCTTAGCCAAGCGCATACTATCTATAGAAAGTTCGAAGATGACGTCACTCAGGCCTTTGTTATTGTTTTTGCCATCCGCGTTTGTGAGTTGTTCTCACTAAACTGTATTAACCAGACTATAAAAATTCATGGTTACACAGAGTTTGTGTGTTGGTCCGTTATACTTCCGGATGGCAATGTTGTGAGCTTCTTAGCCAAGCGCATACTATCTATAGAAAGTTCGAAGATGACGTCACTCAGGCCTTTGTTATTGTTTTTGCCATTCGCGTTTGTGAGTTGTTCTCACTAAACTGTATTAACCAGACTATAAAAGTTCATGGTTACACAGAGTTTGTGTGTTGGTCCGTTATACTTCCGGATGGCAATGTTATGAGCTTCTTAGCCAAGCGCATACTATCTATACGTTTCTGTATTTTAGTAACAATAAACTCACGAAACATACCAGCAAACAAAACGACGTGTAACCTAAAACATTTACATTACTAATATTCAAACAGTTATTTAGTGAGTACTGCTCATCCAAACGTGTTCTAAAAACAACAACAAAGAAACTCTGTGTGTCGTTTCACTTTGTTGGCAGGAAACTGAAAGAAAATTTAATTCCATGATAAAACGTTCGCGTTCGATTCCTGTACAGTTCGGCAAAAACAATCGAGTGAGTTGCACTCACTTTGCTATGATAAAACAAGAGACCGACAGAGAGGAAAGGTCAAATAGAGGGCAAGACGGGCCGGAGAGGAAAATGAATGCACTCAGTTTGCAGCCTAATATCCATGTATCACTTTGTAGCTTTAACAGCGAGAAGCAGTGGTAAAAACCTGGCATATAAAAATATACTTATTGTATCTGACACAATGTATCGTGGAGATTTTTACAAAACAAAAATGTTCATATTATATCGTTTTAAGAAATATATCTCTTTTGGCGAATATTATACATTTCAATAGGGTAGAGGTATATTTAGATAACGAGAGAGAGAGAGAGAGAGATAGATAGATAGATAGATAGATAGATAGATAGATAGATAGATAGATAGATAGATAGATAGATAGATAGATAGATAGATAGATAGATAGATAGATAGATAGATAGATAGATAGATAGATAGATAGATAGATAGATAGATAGATAGATAGATAGATAGATAGATAGATAGATAGATAGATAGATAGATAGATAGATAGATAGATAGATAGATAGATAGATAGATAGTAGATAGATAGATAAGATAGATAGATAGATAGATAGATAGATAGATAGATAGATAGATGATAGATAGATAGATAGATAGATAGATAGATAGATAGATAGATAGATAGATAGATAGATAGATAGATAGATAGATAGATAGATAGATAGATAGATAGAGAAAGAGAGAGAGAGAGAGAGAGGGGGGGGGGGAGAAAGAAAGAGAGAGAGAGGGAGAGAAAGGGAGAGAGAGAGAGAGAGGGAGAGAGAGAGACAGAGACAGAGACACGGAGAGAGAGAGAGAGAGAGAGAGAGAGAGAGAGAGAGAGAGAGAGAGGGAGGGAGAGAGAGAGAGCGAGAGAGAGAGAAGAGAGAGAGAGAAATAGAGAGTGTGTGAGAGGGAGAGAGAGAGAGAAGAGAGAGAGAGAAATAGAGAGTGAGAGAGAGAGAGATGATACGCATAGAAAAAGTTATGAGAAGAAAAAGAATAGATGATAGTTTGTTATTATTACAAGAGAGACAACCCAATAAATAAAAACTCTTACTTATCGACTAAGAGTTCTCCTTCTTTCATTTGTTGTGCTATCTTGTCCTGGGCCTCTTGGTATTCCTGTCAGATAAAGATATTGATGTAATGCAGTAAATGGGAGACATGCCCTTAAAGTATGTAATTATACGACGCAACAACAACAAAAATAAATACATTAAAAACAATAACAACAACAACAGCAAGAGGGAAAGAAAGAGGACCAAGTAGTATGAGTAGTAGTGGTGGAAGTAGTAGTAGTAGTAGTAGTAGTAGTAGTAGTAGTAGTAGTAGTAGTAGTAGTAGTAGTAGTAGTAGTAGTAGTGGTGGTGGTGGTAGTAGTAGTCGTAGTAGTAGTAGTAG
>NC_088369.1:14522505-14549508 GCF_034508935.2 Berghia stephanieae
ATTGCCTAACAGACGCCCTACATGTCAAGTGTTGCTGTTGGCTAAGGACCCCTTGTAAAGTGCTCTGAGCACGTTTAGTGGTTATAGCACTATAAAAAAGCTCAATTAAGGGCACACTTCATCTCGACATATTACCGTTGTGAGACGATGGGTTAATCATTAAAATAGGAAACTTTAATTTTCCACATTGGAATAAAGCTCTTTTGTATTTGACCACAGCCATTCAGTAACTCATAGCTTGTAGTTCTTCAGAGCCATTCGGCCCATGGAGCCGTAGTTTATCCTGATTTCTACAGCGTGAAACAGACAATAGCAATGTGCTTGCTATCCTTGGATAGGTTACTAGTCTATCGCAAAGTACTTTCCACCAAATCTAACAGACCCAGCTACCCATTCACTATTGGGTGGATAAGGGAGGTGAGACAAAAAAAATCTCGACTGCACCAGGGATCAATCTCAGTCCCTTACATGTGAAGCGAGTGCTCTACCAACTGAGCTATCGGGGCCCCCCAACTCATAGCTTGACAATTACCTAAAAATTTATGTTACAATACAAGGTGTCATTCACCAAAGGAAAGGGAAAAATGAGTTGTCATTGGTAGTGCTCAAGGAAAGAAAGGAATCTCATTGGTTGTACTTTTGAATACAACTCTTCGATTCACTTTCTTGACTTTCTTGTGGTAATTGTCATCTTCTATAGTGACCAAATTTTTATATGTATGATGAGTATCAAAGGAAGGCTATAACTAAATTGTGATGATGATGATGATGATGATGATGATGATGATGGATGATGATGATGATGATGATGATGATGATAATGATGATGATGATGATGATGATGATGATGATGATGATGATGATAGTGATGATGATAGCGGCTACTTACCTGTGGCAATATTTCCTTAGCCAGCCATTTGTCTGCTGCCTGAGGGATGAAAGTGAGGTGAAAATTTAAGTAAACAATTGCAGACGGTGAGTGTCATACAGATGTGGAAATAATTGATAATGAATTAAGATGATTATTGAATACATGAATAAATTGATTTTCTAATCTATTGGCTAAATAAATAAATAAATATAAACATTTATACTGTTTATTGCTATGACTTCACCATGGTCAATGGGCTTCAATTATTCTCCAAAGCAGGAAATGGAAGGAACCAAATTATGTCCTTTGTAAACAGTACATACTAGTCACCATTTTGTACTGGCACTTTTACACCACCTGTCAATGCCTTTAGTCAGGTACTCATCAACACCTTAATCAAGTGGGGTAATGTGTGCAAGTCGTCTTACCCAAGGACAAAATGATGAGAGTTGCATGTCACTCATCGAGAGAATGACCATGCATAATAATATATGTATATGGTTTAGTTACAAGACAAGATCCCATACTGCTCAGCTACCGACTTCTGTAAATGTAACAGTGATCAACATACATCAAACTATCCCTTGTACATTTTACACATTTTGCTCACTCTACACAGTACATGACTTAGAGGCAAATTGGCTAGTATCTAATGCTTGTTGAGTTGGGAGGGGGGGGGAGGGTGGAGAAAGAGGGTGGAGGTCTAATTCCTCTGCCCAACCAGCAGTGACTGGGTAGCTGGATCTATTAGAGATGGTTGAAAGTAATTTGCAATGGACTGGCATCCTATCCAAAAGGTTGCAAGCAATTACTATTGTCTACTCAATGCTGTATAACCTGGAATAAATTTAGGCTCCATGGACCATACAGCTCTGATGGACTTTTTTTTCCCCCAACTCAAATGGTAACAAGTTATTGTTATTTTTTGGATAAGTGAAAACAAATTAAGCCTCTCAGGTGTAACACAGAAATACAGATAGAGTAATACATATTGGAAGGTCATTTACCTCCATGGCCTGGCGATTGCGTCCAATCCGCTGTTGTTTCAATTCCTCATAATCCGGGACTTCAATTTCCACATGACTCAGGTCCAGAACAGGACCTGGCATTTGGCCAGGATTGGTCTTCCTGGATTCCATTGTCATTGGGCAACTCTCATCCCATAAAGATAAAATGGGCTATTTTCTCTTTGTTTTGTTTTTAAAATTTATTTTATATAACGTGTGCCTATATAATCCCAAACTGTGAAAAGAAATATTTTAAAATGTCTTAATTGACAACGATTTGAAACCACTATGATACAATAATAAACAAAGCAAATAACAATCCATAATATTTTGCTTTCTTTTTAATTTGGCGATATAAAATATCTGGCTAATGAAACATAGCTAAAATAACGTTTCTCTTCCCGAAAGTGAAAAAATTAAAAAAGAAAGAAAAAGAAAAAAGTCCCCTTCTCTTTCCACTCTCCAATATCAATATCACAGTGATGACTTGGCGCAACTTGGGCTAAAAACAAAACGGTTCTCTACTTTTTTTTTCAAAATTCCCTTTATCAAGAAAACCTTAATAAATGGTTTTTGCTAACTATGGGTGCTGAAATTGAGTTTGAAATCGCAGATGCGCCCAATGAAAAAAAATAAAAAAATCAGTCGTCAGTGTCAGTGAGTGGTGTTCATTCTTTCATTTTCATTTGCCATTGATTGGTTTTTATTGAGACAGCCTGACGAGAATATGATATTGTCTCTAATGAAAAATGTCTCTATCGAAGAATTCACTGTAGGAAAAAATGACAATTCTTTTTGCATAATATTGACCTAACTCTAAATTAAAATTGTATACCTCGGCAACAGCAGTAGCAGAAGCCAGACGAATGTAAACAGCAACGAAGGTCGATAACTCTCAATATAGTTGCAAAAATGTCTATAGCGACGATCACAGCGAGATTTAGGTTACAACACCTCATTCATTCCACTCCATATATTCTTCTTCTTCTTCTTCTTCTTCTTCTTCTTCTTCTTCTTCTTCTTCAAGTACCAAGTCTGTGCCAGACATCGGTGATCATGGTACGCCATTCATCTCTCTGGTTAGATAACCTCAGAAAACTAATATTACTCTTCTTTCTTTGTCACCCAGCTGTTCAAACTATTCAAATATGTTTTTCTTGGTCTACCTCATAGAATTAAACGAATGAGAATACGTACGAAGCCTAAAAAGTGTCCACCAATGAAAGCATTCAGCGCCATTTTGTTGTTGGCTGAGAATGTAGTAATTACCATTCAGTCGGTATCTATGTCAACATAACGACACAAGAAAAACAACAAACAATATCAAAATCCACAATAAAATGTTTCAGAACAGTTGCGTATATTTATGGCACAACGAAGCTGTCAAAAAATGAAGTTAGAGAATGTGTGTAATCATGTATTATAATAACCTGTAATGTGTTTTCCAACCACCACATCATCTACTACTACAACCACCACCACAATATCATCACTAACACTACTACTACAACCACCAGCCCCACATCATTATCACTACCACTACTACTACACCACCACAGCACATCATCCTCACTACCACTACTACAATCACCACAACCACATCGTCATCACTACCACTACTACTGCAACCACCACCACCATATCATCATCATTACCACTACTACCACAACCACCACCACCACTACTACTACAACCACCACCACATCACTACCTCAACTACTACAACCACCACCACAATAGCATCACCACCACTACTACTACAACCACCACAACCACATCGTCATCACGACCACTACTACTACAACCACCACCATATCATTACCATTACCACTACTACTACAACCACCACTACCACCATATCATTACCATTACCACTACTACTACAACCACCACAACCACATCGTCATCACTACCACTACTACTGCAACCACCACTCCACCATATCATCACCATTACAACTACTACTACAACCACCACAACCACATCATCATCACTACCACTACTACAACAACCACCACCACATCATCATCACTATCACTACTACTACAACTACAACCACCACCACATTATCATCACTACCACTACTACTACTGCAACCACCACCACCATATCATCACCATTACAACTACTACTACAACCACCACAACCACATCGTCATCACGACCACTACTACTACAACCACCACCATATCATTACCATTACCACTACTACTACAACCACCACTACCACCATATCATTACCATTACCACTACTACTACAACCACCACAACCACATCGTCATCACTACCACTACTACTGCAACCACCACTCCACCATATCATCACCATTACAACTACTACTACAACCACCACAACCACATCATCATCACTACCACTACTACTACAACCACCACCACATCATCATCACTATCACTACTACTACAACTAAACCACCACCACATTATCATCACTACCACTACTACTACTGCAACCACCACCACCATATCATCACCATTACAACTACTACTACAACCACCACAACCACATCATCATCACTACCACTACTACTACAACCACCACCACATCATCATCACTATCACTACTACTACAACTACAACCACCACCACATTATCATCACTACCACTACTACTACTGCAACCACCACCACCATATCATCATCATTGAAATTTTTATTTATTAATTGAGCTTTATATAGTGCAATATCTACTAAATGTGCTCAAAGCGCTTTACAAGGGGTCCCTGGTCAACATTTAACATGTAGGACGGGACATGACGCCTGTTAGGCGATATTACAATTTTTCGGACAAAGACAACTCTGTTAACGGCCAGGTACTCATTTTACACCTGAGTACGGTGAGAGAATGTGAGTAAAGAGTAAAGAAGCGAGTGTCATACTACTAGACCACATAGCCGCATCATTACCACTACTACTACAAACACCACCACCACATCATCATCACGACCACTACTACTACAACCACCACCACCACCACCATATCATTACCATTACCACTACTACTACAACCACCACCACATCATCATCACTACCACTACTACTACAACTACAATCATCACCACCACCACATCATCATCACTATTACTACTACAACTACAACCACCACCAACACCACATCACCTCACTAACACTCAGTACTACAATCACTACCATTAGGTTTTGGAGCTTTACTTCATTTGAAATAAGGAAACTTCGGAATTGTATTTGGCATTGTGTTTATATATCATAATATAATTCTAATCAGTTATCTATTTAGAACTAGATACTATACAATATGTATGCCAAATACCACCCCAATTCCCCTTTCTTGTGTGCGGGAATTCCTCTTTCGGCATTGAAATTGAGTGTGAGAGAGTCATCACTACACACATAAACAACAGAAACAATTTAAAAACAAGACTATGACACGCAACCACTCACACACGAGGCTATACTATTTATCCTTTTCTCTATATAGAATAGGACAAGACAAACAATAGCTTGACTCTCGCTACACTTCGCATTGATGTTTGTCGTCTCACGAGTTCAACTCTCGGTCGACCTGTCAATATTCCTTTTTGCCTCGGACGTAATCATTAATAGAATGTTGTGTGGTTTTGACCGTGAAGAAAACCTTAAGAAGTCACATTTATATCATTTTAGAGAGATCGTTTTGAATAATTTTGAGTTAAACGAGCGAGCAGCAACTTGAACTTGTTTTCATGAACGGCCGATCAGCGCTTGTTTACTATAGTAACGCGATTCCCAGCCAACATCAAAATGGCGGATATTTTTCTCATCGAGGCCGCTGGTTGGTTAGCCAATAAGAGCACCGTGCGGTTTCCATTGGGTAAATTCCTTGGTCTACCTTTACTCTTTTTGCCTTCTATCTTTCCTGTGAGAGCAAGATGGTCAATACATTTATTTAAATGTGTGAACTTGTTTTAAACTTTCTCTTTTGCTTATTAAGTTACATGTTGGATTTCTTTCTCTCCTTGATACAACCATGCATTCTATCTTTTTTTACATTTAAGTATAACCCCATACGTTCACTCTCTGTAAATACTTTATTAAGGAGTAATTGTAAATTTTCTTTTGAGTCTGAAATTAGTGCTGTGTCATCTGCATATCTTATATTATTGATATTCAAACCATTGATCTTAATGCCTGGAATATCTCCTAAAGTTCTAATAATTGTTTTGCTGTAGATATTAAAAAGGTCTGGTGACAAAACACATCCTTGTCTAACACCTCGTTTAATTTGTTTATATTTACTGAATTCTCCTTCACTCCATATATAAATAATATAAATAGAAAAATTTATATAGAGCATTTCCATGGATTCATCATGCTCTATGCACTTCACAATGTCTCATTTATTCCCTAAGCAGATAAGGAACAAGATGTCCATTACATACAGTACCAGTCGCTTGAAAGGTGTCCTTTTTGTACTTAACACTCCTAAAAAATCCGTCACTGCCGTTAGTTAACAAGGTACTCATTCACGCCTCATTCGAGATGGGTAATGTATGTAAACTGCCTTACCCAATGACATAACGTCAGGACCAGGATATTACAAGATCACGGTTACCCATCCGTTCATTGACCATGCTTAGGCTACATAGTTTGACTTTTGTAAAGAGCCACGGTGTCAATGCAGAGCTCGACCACGTAACTTGGCCGAGTTCACCTGTTATGAATGACCATATTCTCTCTTCTATAGATGGAATGAAACTGACGTCTCTCGGCTCTTTCTTCTTGTTTTTAGACAGCCATTTTAATGATTATTTCTCACCAAATTATTCTATCAGTCAGACAGACTATGTTTACACATATGGTTTGTTTGTTGTAGAGTTATACCCGACTGACATATGTTGTGACTATTTTACCCCAAGGCATAACATCAATCAGAAGGCTTGGAACAAGTCGATTGATTCGAGAAGACCGAGTCACAAAACGGTAAAAACCAGGACCCGGACAAAGTCTCGTGCTCCAGTCTACAAGGCTTTTGGCTTTGGTGTTAAACAATCATTTGGATGCCAACTTGAAATTTCATAAATTCGCAGTTTCCAGGGTGGAAAAGGAAAATTTAACATAAAAATAGCTTTTCACATTATATATTCGCCGTCAGGTACATAATCATTTACACTGAAATCCGTTCGGGTTCGGCGTTCGGCGTCTCGATCGGCTCGATTTCGTTTTAAGCCTCCTAGGCGTTCGGCGTCTCGATCGGCTCGATTTCGTTTAAAACCTCCTAGGCGTTCGGCGTCTCGATCGGCCCGATTTCGTTTAAAGTAGTGCCGCGCTGAGGACCGGTCCTTGGATCGGTCCCCCGGTCTTTTAGCTGTGAACCGAGGATCGGTCCGATAGTGGAAGACCGGCGGCGGTCCTCACTTCTTATCACCTTTCAACGGTCTCGCGCCATACTACCTCCCCAGCGATTCGTTGGCTCGGTTGCCTATCTTCCACCAATCACCACCCATCCCACTTAATTAATCACACCCACCCCCTTTGCCATACACTAAACGACACAGACGACCATAGAGGCAGACGACCACCTCCCTCCACTCCGCAAACCGCCCTTTCGTGTGTGAGATGGGGGGAACAGGAGGCACACGCCTTGGACGATTCCATTATACGGGGTAAATTTCAAAATTTACTACACCATAATGATCGCAATGACAATGATCTATGATGAAGGCATGACCCCTCTTCTCTAATGGGTTATTGTTTGAAATGCATGTGACTACTAAAAATGTTTGTGTGTGTGTGTGTGTGTGTGTGTGTGTGTGTGTGTGTGTGTCGAACCTAGCAAGTAGCAAGTCCGATTTTTTGTTTTCTTTTGTCCATCTCTTGTCACCACTCCTTTCTATCGCATTGTTGTCATTTAAAATAATACAATAATATTAAAATTTCGTTTGGTGTTTTAACTAATCAAATAATATGAGTTTCATTAGTTTCTTCCTTCCAAAAAACCCAGTTATAACGTCTGTATTTTAAAAAAGTCCAATAGAATATTTGGGGACCCCGATAGCTCAGTTGATAGAGCACTCTCTTTGTACGCAAAGGGCCAGAGATCGATCCCGGGTGCAGTCGAGTTTTTTCTGAGTCCCTGTCTACTCAGCAGTGAATGGGTAGCTGGGTTTGTTAGATCTGGCGAAAAGTCACCATGGACACCACTTATTACTTATTAACTTATTACCGCATCCACCCCCTCTTATTATAACTTCACGTCTCTCTCTTACTCTTCAATGCTCGCTGCCCTCTAATGTGGTGTGTGTGTGGGGGGGGGGGGGTAGGAGTTGCGTGTGTGTATCAACGCCACGAACAACTCGATCAACGCCTTGGGCGATGCCATTATCTCCGTTAATGGGGATAAATTTCAAATTTTATTAAATTATCGAAGTAACAATGAAGTACGGTGAGCAAATATAGAAGGCATCACCCCTCTTCTCTAATTAGGTTACAATTTGAAATGAGTGTGACTACTCCGTGTGTTTTACTCCTGTAAACCACGGTTTTCATCGTGTAGCGGTCTTTAACGGTTCAAGAATGAACGATCCCACGGTCTCAAAGGTCAAAACGGTTCGAACTTCCGACAGTCTCTCAGGAATGTTCAATGTCGAAAAGGACCGGTCCTTGCGGTTTTCATTTCCCAGGGACCGTAGGACCGTGGTCCTTAAGCTTGCCAAGGACCGCCCCGCACTAGTTTAAAGCCTCCTAGGCGTTCGGCGTCTCGATCGGCTCGATTTCGTTTAAAGCCTCCTCGGCGTTCGGCGTCTCGATCGGCTCGATTTCGTTTAAAGCCTCATAGGCGTTCGGCGTCTCGATCGGCCCGATTTCGTTAAAAGCCTTTTGTAAGTCCCGATCACAGATGAGAGAGAAGGGGTCCCGATCACGCTTACATAATAGGTCTATTGTCCTAGTGGCTGATATCAAATCGCCCGGGGGATATTAATTTTGTCAATTTATCTGATTTTTATTATCTTTTTTTAAATCGACAGGCTTACGGGTGTGTGTGTTGTGTGTGTGTGTGTGTGTGTGTGTGTGTGTGTTTGTGTCTGTGTGGAGTGGAGGATACATGATGTTTGATTGTGTTTGAGTGAGGGTGTGTGTGATTATGTAATGTATTGATTTTTAAGATTTCCCCCCCGGCCTAGTCCACAAAATAGTATGGTTTATTTCTACACGCACAAAGTATCTACCGTTTTCTCATTACACAGAAGGATAAAGGGATAATAAATAAAAAAGTTCGACAAATGGATGATGCCAAGTCTGCAAAGATAGATCATCATCAAGCCCTACTGCAACCTCCTCGTGGTGTCGAACGGTAACAGGTCAAGCTGGCCAACTGCAGAGGGCGACAAGAATAGGCAATGGCAAACCATTCTTGTAACTTTGCCGAGTTAACTGCATGAATAAGTCCAAAAAGTTAAACGGTGACAGCGTAAAGGGGAGCATGTTTTCACGGAAGACTGCTGCCTCGCTCGGTTGGGAGCGTGATGTTCGTCAGGTCACACCGAACCGTCAGCCAGTTACTAGGCGAAATAAATTTAACAAATGTGACAAAACCAAAATTGGGACATGGAATGTCAGGACCTGTGCCCAAAAAGGAAAACTAAACAACATTCTAAAAGAAATGAAACGGCTCCAAATAAATATTCTTGGCCTGGCAGAGATGAGATGGAAAGAGCAGGGAACCATGTCAAAACAAGAAAACAACATGACATATAAGATCATATGGAGTGGTGGAACCTCTTTCCAAAAAGGAGTAGGGATGATCTTAGACCAAAAATCAACCAAATTTTACAAAGGGCACGTAGCAATCTCAGACAGAGTTTTGCTGGTTAAGCTAAGAGGACCTGTAGTTGACACCAATATATATTCAAGTTTATGCACCAACAGAAGAGGCGACAGATGCAGATATGACAGAGTTTTACCATTCACTAGACAAAGCAAAACGAATGTGTAAATCACAAGAAGTCCTTATGGTAATGGGGGACCTAAATGCTAAGATTGGCAGAGGCAGAGATGGTGACATAATCGGACCACATGGACTCGGAGACAGAAATGAACGAGGAAACATCTGGGCAGATTGGTGTAGAACAAATAAATTAATGATTTCAAACACCTGGTTTCAACAACACCCAAGAAGAACCTGGACATGGCAATCACCAGGGGACAGAGCAAGGAACCAGATAGACTTTATAGCAGTATCATCAAGATTCAGAAATGGCATATTAAATTGCAAAACCTACCCAGGCGCCGATGTAGACAGTGACCATGTCCCAGTTGTTTGTACAGTAAGGATAAAGTTTAAAGCTATTCAGAGAACAGCTGGTAGAATAAAGAGGGATTACAGGTTATGCAAAGACAATGGCATACAAACAAAAATGAGAGAAGAATTTGAAAATGCACTCATGATACAAAGCCAAAGTGAACCTGATAACGAAAAATGTGAAAAACAATTTGATATATTCCAAAAGTGTGTCAAAGCAACTACAGAAAAGCATTTACCAATAGCTCAAACAAACAGCAAAAAGGAATGGATGACAAATGAAATTCTAAACCTATTTGAAGAAAGACGAAAATGCAACAGAGGGTCTGCAGAATACCAAACATTGAACAACCACATTAAATCCAAATGCATCGAGGCACACGAGAACTATCTAGACTGGAAATGCTGCGAAATCGAAAGAGAATACAAACCCAACCCCCAACAAGCTCACCAAAGAATAAAAGAACTATCAGGGAAAAGGAAAAGCAAAGCAGCAGGAAGTTGTATCCAAAACAAACAAGGGGAACTGCTATTTGAAGAACAACATATAGAAAGCCGATGGGTAGAATACATAGGCGAACTGTACAATGATCCAAATAGAAATGAACCACCACTGAAATTCAAAGAACCATTAAGCGGACCAAACATCACCAAAAGTGAAATTGAACATGCCATGGAACGAATGAAGGATGGTAAAGCAACAGGCCCTGATGAAATATCTGTAGAGGTATTAAAAAGCCTAGGAGATCTAGCAATTGATGAACTTCACATATCATTCAACAATATATACAATACTGGGAAAATTCCAGAAGATCTCTGTAACTCTATTTTCATAGCAATACCAAAGAAAGCAGGTGCAGTCAGATGCGAAAATTTTAGAACTATAAGTTTAATAAGTCACATCAACAAAATACTGTTGCGTATAATTATCAACAGGCTAAGGAATAAGATTAACCCCGAAATCGCAGAAGAACAATATGGATTCCAACCTGACAGAGGGACAAGGAACGCAATATACCTCCTCCGTGTTTTAAGTGAAAGAGCTATACAGGTTCAGACCCCACTATACCTCTGTTTTGTCGACTACAAAAAAGCTTTTGATAGAGTACGCCACGAAGAAATACTAAAACAACTGCACTCCATTGGCGCTGATGAGAAAGACCTCAGACTCATGCAAACATTATACTACACCCAGCAGGCATCTATCAAAATCGGAAACTCTACAGGAAATTCCATTCCTATTAAGAAAGGAGTCCGTCAAGGGTGTGTTGCCTCACCAGATCTGTTTAATCTATACCAAGAAACAATCATGAGGGGCATAAATAATATGGAGGGAATAAAAGTAGGAGGTCACAACATAAATAATATAAGATACGCAGACGATACGGTACTCATTGCAACATCAGAAATCCAACTTCAAAAGATTGTTGACAAAGTGGTAGTAGATAGTGAAGCCAAGGGAATGGAAGTGAATATCACCAAAACAGAATGCATGGTAATACAGAAAAACCCCGAAAACAACAACACCTGCAATATAACGATTCACGGCGAGCAGCTTACCAACGTAGAAAGTTTTAAATACCTAGGTTCAATAGTGACAACAGATGGAAGATGTAACCGAGACATACGAGCAAGAATAACTCAAGCCAAACAGGCCTTCATGGACCTGGGAAACATTTTGAAAAACAAACAGATGTCGTTCGGGATTAGATTCCGAGTCTTGAAGTGCTACGTGTGGCCAATCTTGTTCTACGGATGCGAAAGCTGGACTACAAATGCAGAAACACAAAAGAACATTGAAGCTTTTGAAATGTGGTGCTTGAGAAGGATGCAGAGAATATCGTATACCGCACACAAAACGAACGAAGAAGTGCTAAAACAAACATACCAACAAAGGAAACTAATGCCCTTAATAGTGGATCGACAACTATCCTTTTTCGGACACATAGTAAGGAAAGATAGGAATGAATACCTGGCAAGTTGTGGAAAAATACCTGGTAAACGCGCCCGGGGGAGACAAAGAAAAACACTCATAGACCAACTGAAGGGCTTCACCAACCTAACAATCCAAGAGCTGCTTGAAAAAGCAAGAGACAGGGAGGAATGGAGAGAGATAATTCATGCAGTATCCGAAGCCTGGACCAGGCATGGAACCTAGAAGAAGAAGAAATAAAAAAAATCGAATTTGGACGAAAAAGTTACTGACTCATCAAATTCGACTGCCAACACTGCAATAAAACTATTCGTTCTTGCATTGCCTTGTCGCCGGCTGACAACATAACAACTCATTCATCTTCTGTCGTAAAGTGTTTAAAATACATACGCAAATTTAAAATGAATGAAAAACAGAATCGACAAATAACGCACGTCATATTCGACGTTGATGGCCTTATTCTAGGTAAGTATCCTTATGGATTTCTTTTATTCTGCTTAACCCAAATCTAAACTTATCTTCGCTGCATCCGTATCTTTTGTATGTTTCTGCCATCCATAATTTATCATAAGACAGTAGGTAAACAACAACAACAAAAGTTTCACGTTATGCCAACTATCGGACAATATTTTGATAATACAAATTGCCACTAATCAGCTGGATTTACGGCACAGTGTCAGTATCGACGTGTATTTATAATTTGCAAGTTTTCTTATACTTATACTTATACTTATACCCGATTATACCCCGAATTTGTATGGTCTCATTGTAATGGAAATACTCAAACCAATTCAAAAGATTGTCCATTACATCGATGTTACATTTAAATTAAGCCCATAACCGTGGTCAATACCGATGTGTGCACATAGTCTATTGTTGCGTATTGAAATGTGTAAGAGTGATTAATGTTTTACAACAGCGGCAAAACTGTCACTTCAACAGATTAAAATTTAATAGGTATATTTTTTTGAGGGGTTCAAATTGACCAAGTTGGGATTATTTCCTAATGTTATGTAAATGCGATTTTGTAATTAAAAAATGAATTTATATGTTGAAATTGAATAACATTACACCAATTCTAAAGCATTTTTTATTAAAGTGAGAAATTCATGGTGACACTTGTAACTAAGGCTGAAAGTTCTGTGATTTGGATATATATATATACATTTTAAAATTCAATATTATTTTCTTCAAAAGAAAAAAAACCCAAAGAAACAGAATTGTGCTAACTGCTTGTGACAGGTTTGTTCCAGAAATGACGGAAGTGTTGATATGTTTTTGTTTTCTTGTTTGTTTTTTTAAGATACAGAGAAACTGTACACAGAGGCATCTACAGAAATTTGCTCACGCTATGGGAAAGAATTTACTTGGGAAATCAAAGCCAAGCAGATGGGACAAAAAGAACATGTGGCAGCTCAGATACTGATTGGTGAGAAACCATTTCAATGGCTTGTGGTTGATGAAGATATTCCCCTAGGTAGAGGAAATAATATAACCCTAGGATAAGTGGGTTCTACGTCAGTCGACCCTTGCCTCTTCTAACCTCCTACTCCTATATCTCTTGTCTCTTCTATGTGCTTGTGCCCCATTTTTTTTTCCACTTAACCATTTCCCTTTTAATAATAATAATAATAATAATAATAATAATAATAATAATAATAATAATAATAATAGTAATTAAGCAACTACTTTTTAAAGCCTTTTTTTTCTCTGCTTGAGTAAATACTAGCTGCTGTACAAAAATGAATGTAACTGCTTTGAAAAAGAACAAAAATATTAAAAACATGAAACATTTCAAGCTCGAAACCCTTCTTCATCCAATAACTAAAACAATTAAAACATTTTTACATCACTTTAAAACCAGATAGTATAGACAAAAGAAAAGTTCTTGGCGCCTCTATGAATGTCTATTTGGATTTAACTCACTCAACCCTACCACCGACTATATCTGTTGTTTACCCCCATCCCTTTTACTTTTAATTACATTTTTCTGAGACAAATTATAGGTGTAGTATCAAAGCTAATGTTTTTCATTTTTACACTTTAAAGGTAGTTGAATAAAACTATCTATGCACATGCTCATTTTTAATAAATGTTTTTCCAATTGTGAAAAGTAGCAAAAAATCTCTAGGATTGAGTGAGTTAAGCCATATTTGTTTTCGTTGTTGACTGAAGAAATGTTTTTAGCCTGGAAAATTGTGATTAGTATTTTGTTCTCTTTAAAAAACATTTTATGTTCATTTTTACTCATCATTGCGTTTGCCAGAAAGTTGTTCTTTATATCCAGGATCTACTACAATTCTATGAAGTACGGTGTAATAAATAATAACGTGAAGTTGAATGTAAGCTTCAATTTAATTACAAAAACAGATAACATTAACGTTTCAGGTTTCCCCTTTATCAACAAAACAGGATGATTGAAACACCACAGATGAATGAGATGATGTGGTAGTGGCGTAGTTAACTACGTTAATTTGATCTGTTTTTGTAATTAAATTGAAGCTTACATTCAACTTCACGTTATTATTTATTTCTTCGAGCCTTCAAGCAGCAACATTTACACTATGAAGTACGGTGGGAATTCTGGGGAATTCATTGATTTCGAAAAATAAAAAAAGATTGTAGATTCTTTATCAGCTATTTTGACATTACTTTTTCATCAATCCTTGTGTCTTCACTAGGCTCTTTCTTTGTTAATGTGTTCAGGCTGTTATGTGGTTTGTTCTCACTAAACTCCCTCTCTAACAAAATATAAACCATTTAAGGTCATAAATAGTTCATCTGGTGGGCAGAACAAGTGAGTTTTATGTTAATTTATTTATCATCTATACCCATCATCCTATTTGATATGATAGTAGAAATAGTTTTATGTTAATTTATATATCATCTATACCCATCATCCTATTTGGTATGATAGTAGAAATAGTTTTATGTTAATTTATATATCATCTATACCCATCATCCTATTTGATATGATAGTAGAAATAGTTTTATGTTAATTTATATATCATCTATACCCATCATCCTATTTGATATGATAATAGAAATAGTTTTATGTTAATTTATATATCATATATACCCATCATCCTATTTGATATGATAGTAGAAATAGTTTTATGTTAATTTATATATCATCTATACCCATCATCCTATTTGATATGATAGTAGAAATAGTTTTATATTAATTTATATATCATCTATACCCATCATCCTATTTGATATGATAGTAGAAATACAATAAACGACTTGAACTTGTCACATGATCAGATATGGCTGGCCTTCCTCTTACCGTGGACGAATACCTGCCCCAACTCGAGGCCAATCTGTACAAGTTGTTTCCATCAACGGCGTTGTTACCAGGTACGTTGATCTATGCAATAGATTTATATCTTACAAGATGTTCAATGAACACATTTTGGTGAGCACAATAATCGAAAATCATAAATTCCTCTTTAGTTGGAAAAAAAAAAGAGAGAGAGAGATGTTTATGAATCAATCTGTTTATTTTAATTGGAAGGGAGTTGTGCTAAATTAAAAAAAAAAAGCACACCTCCAACTATTAGTTGTGATGCATTTTTTGTGTCAGCACAATGCATTGCTTCTTTCCGTCTTATAATGGACGCACTCTTGTAAGCACAGCGAATTATTAAGCTAAAAGGCAGTGTTCAACAAGAGAAAAAAAATACTCAATGAGCATCTTGTATGTTATATTTAATTGTATTTGATTCGTGGTTGGTAGGTTGGTTGTGCGATTAGTGAGTTCAGGTGGTTCTTCTGTCTTTCCTGGGAGGGGTTCCTGACCTCCCATAGTGGGCAGGGAGGTACATACTGTGTCTTCTATCCCCCTATGTCTGTTTTTCAACATGCTTTCTGTCTTTGTCTTGGAATGAGATTACTTGGTTTTGTCCTGACCCTGGCCGGAGTCCTGGCTGAAAGAGAAACAGTCAAATGCTTAGTTATTGTTTTGGAAGATGATATTTTTTTCCTTGTAAATCATCTCTCTGTTATGTATTATTAGATTTGTTATTTTGAATGTATAATGTAAGCATTTGAGTGTATTCCTCTTTGTTGGATTTTGTGCTTGTGTCCGGATGAGACTTATAGGTGATCTCAAACTAAGTACATTGGTGGTTTGCTCTTGGAATCTACATCTGATCCATATTTGAATTTGTTCCCAGTTCACCTATGTCTTACTTTTTCTTGGGTGTTTTAATTGTATTTCTAGAACTTTTTACTATCCCATTTTCTTCCTTTTTACTGGCGCTGATATAACCTAAATGTGTTGCAAGCGCCGTAAAACCCTTAAAAACAAACAAAACAAACATGCACACCTTTTTCATATTTCTGGTCTTACACCTCTGTCTGCTGTCTACCTTGTCACTTTGATACACAGCGTTGTCTATGTCCGAAAAAATTATAATTATGATATAATATCGCCTAGTAGGCTTCATGTCTTGTTCTACATGTTGAGCGTTGGTGTTGGCTAGGGACCCTTTGTAAAGCACTTTGAGCATGTTTAGAGGATATTGCGCTATATAAATTCTCAAGTTTTTTTTGGGTTTTTTGGGTTTTTTTTCTTCTTTTTTACACTTAAAGAATGTTTGCTTTAATAAATAATACTTTTCAACAGTCGTAACGTCACTTCCTTCCTAATGACACATGGTAACTTAGTAACACTGGCTCTAAACTATCGAAACAATGGCAGACGCGGTATGAAATATCTTTCCGGCGAGCATAAAAGTAAAAGTGTATCCAGAGGGAAAAAAAACCCCATAAATTTGATCATGTTTTGACATTTACACATTCTGATCACAAGGCATATGAAAAGTTCTCGCCAGCATGAAGAATAAAAAGTAATGATTTTCTTTGTTTAGAACCAAGATGGCCACCATTGCCGGACGGCCTGACATCAGACTAAACTTAAACTTGAGCTTTTATATAGCGCAATATCCACTAAACGTGCTCAAAGCGCTTTACAATGGGTCCCTGACCAACAGCAACACGCAACATTTAGAACAGGACATGACGCCTGTTAGGCGATATTACAAATTTTTGTTTGGACAAAGACAACGCTGTTAATGGCCAAGTTCTCGTTTTACACCTGAGTACGGTTAGAGAATGTGAGTAAAGAGCCTTCTCCAAGGACTCAACTATGCGCCGAACGCGAGGCTCGAACCCACGACCTTCCGGTCCGAAAGCAAGTGTCATACCACTAGACCACATAGCCGCACATAGACTACTGAATCCGATTGTTTTCTCTTGACTCTCTCCTAAAGGGGCAGAGAGACTGATCCGTCACCTCCACAAACACCAAGTTCCCATCTGCGTGGCCACAGGCTCAGTCCAACACGGCTACAACCAGAAGATGGCTGGCCACAAGGAGCTGTTTTCTCTGTTCCACCATCACGTGACGGCATCCGATGACCCCGAAGTCAAGGAGGGAAAACCTGCCCCGGACTGCTTTTTGGTTGCAGCCAAACGTTTTAAAGATCAACCCAAACCTGAACAGGTTTGTTGGTTTGTAACAGTTAAATTTTAAAAAATAGATAAATGAATTTGTTAAAAAATGAGAATTTGTATAGTGCAATATTTACTGAATATGCTCAAAGCACTTTACTAAGGCTGCCAAGCCAACAGCAACACACTTAAGTACAATGAGAGAATGTGAGTTAAAGACTTTCCCAAGGACTCAACTATGCACTGCTTAGAGTGGGACTCAAACCCAGGACCTTCCGATCTGAAGGCGAGTGTCGAACCACAAGACCACATCGCCGATGATAGAGTACATGACCGCCTTGTCTCTGTTGAAACTTATGCTTTCACGAACACAGATCACACATACATACACATCAATTCATTAATAATAATAATAATAATAATGCTGAAAACTTATGTAGCGCTATAACTCATAGACACCAGACTCTAAGCGCTTAAATTACAAATTACTTTGGCTGAAACATACTCATTCACACATACAAGCACACACACACACACACACACACACATACACACACACACACACACACACACAAAACACAACAGAAACCAGACAGACCTATCTAGCTTCTCATACCATCTACTAAAGACGAAACAGATATGTTTTAAGCGATCGTTTAAAAATAGATAAAGATTCTTTTTCACGAATGCTCTGTGGTAAGGTGTTCCAAACAGAGGGTCCGAAATGAGAAAAGGATCTCATTCTAGCATTTTTCCGTGATACACAGACACACACACATAAACTCATCCATTGTGGACAGGGAGGTGCTTGCTGTGTCTTTTATACAATACCCCTAAATCTGTTTTCCAATTGCTTTCTGTCTTTGTCAGGGAATGAGAAAACTTAAGTTTTGTCCTGACCTAGACCAGAGTCCTTGGCTGGGAAGGAAACAGTCGAATGTATAGGTATAGTTTTAGGAGATGATATTGTTTCCCTCTCTGTTTGGTAGTTATTTTTTATTTTTAACATATGATTTATATACATTTGAGTGTGTTCCTCTTATCTCAAACTAAGTACACTGATAGTGTGCATGGAATCTAAATCTGTTCCAATTTGAACCATTCCCCATGCCTTACTTTTTCCTCACATCCTTTTTTTTTATTGTACATCTAGAATGCTTTAACTATTCAATTTTCTTCCTTTTTACTGGCGCTGATATGACCTAAATATGTTGAAAGTGTCGTAAAACCCTTAAAAACAAACAAAACAAACTTATAAACACACACACACTCCCTCATGCACACACACAAACACAAGATATAAATCAGACCAAAATATACATCATTTCACGTGACATTTTACGACCACTCCCACTATCCCCCTCCCCCCACCCTTCCCTTCCTCTCCCTCCCATCCCACATGATCCTGCAGACTTATTTTTCCAATTGGATTCAATAGTCTGATGTCACGAGAACTTTTCATATGTCTTGTGATCAGAATGTGTAAAAGTCAAAACATGATCAGATTTATAATGTTGTTTTTTTTCATCTGGATACGCTTTTATGCTCATCAGAGAAATATTTCATAAAGGCATCTGCCATTGTTCCGATAGTTTAGAGCCTGTTACTAAGTTACCATGCGTCATTAAGAGGGAAGTGATGTCATGACTGTTGAAGCGTATTCCTTCCTCTCTCCACCAGACACTCGTATTTGAAGATTCCCCCAATGGAGTGCAGGCCGGTTTGTCGGCCGGCATGGCTGTAGTGTGGGTGCCGGAACCCCGAATTGACAGGAGCCAGTACCAAGACCAGGTCGATTCCATTCTAGACACCTTGGAAGATTTCCGGCCCGAGGATTATGGATTACCTCCCTTTGATGATTGATAACGTTGTTGTCGTGTCGGGTTGAAAAACGGACTGTATATGTTACAGTGAATGACATAATCAGTTGGATGGTGAAAAGGTTTGGGCTGAGATATTGCCAAGTTTGGTTAGAAGGTCAATTTTTATCCAAAATGAGTTCTTGTCATAAATGATTAAATCAACCCTTTCTGTACATCTTAGGGGAATATCAAAGCTTAATTTCTCTTCAAAACATTTTTTAAAGCTAGTCAAGTTTTAAAAAGTATGAAATTTGAGAAAAGTTGCTGTATGAAATTTGAGAAAAGTTGCTGGATACCTTTCTCATACATCTGACTATAACTTCATGAAAAATGACCCGATTTACTTCAAATAAAGATTAAAATGCTCTGAAGAGCATATTCTTTCAGAAAATGCAAATCCTAAATTTTCACCTTCCGACTGATTATGTCACTCATTTTATTGAATCACCCTGTACAAGTCAATTCTAAAATGTGTACACTTCAATTGAACATATAATTGTACACATGAAGTGTTAATATTATCTTGAATCACCCTGTACACGTCAAACCTAAAACGTGCATTTTTATTGAATGCATTATAGTACACATAAAGTGGTCACATTTCATTGATCACCCTGTGTATATAAGAATATTGGGATAACATTTTATAACATACATACAGTGGAATCCTGATAAAGCCAACACCACCGGACCAGAAAAATTTAAGTAACAGTGGCTTTATCCATTATTAATGAAACACACTTAGATAAAGACCAAAAAAATTGAGACCAACAAGAGATGTTGACTTTATTCGGATTCCACAACAGACTATTTATGGATGGAGTGAAATCACCGGCTCATTAGCCTTTTATTTTAGGTATTACCCATACCTATATTATATCATATGTGACTCACCGCCCCAAAAACGGTATTATGTCCGATTGAATAGGACACGTAAAAGTGAATCCAGATAAAATGTTGAGAGATCGGACCTTCAAGTTTTTTTTTGCAATGCAAGAGATAGTAATTATTTTTTTTTCACCATTACAAACAGAAATTAATCCCAAGTTTCTTATAAATTTGGTCTAGATTTCATTTATAAACACCGAGTTCGTCCAGACATAATACCATTTGGAGGTGATTGGTCACATATAATGGGATGAATTATACATGAATATAACATGTGACCAGTCATCATGGGTGAAAGTTACTCAATGATATTAATCCTGCAAAGGCAGGTGCTCAGAAAAAAAAATCCTGCAACTACCAATAAGAGGAAAAAACAGAAGTGCGGTTAATTATATTATTATACAGTTGCCGGTTTTTTTCATTTTCGAATTCCGGCCAGACAAAAAAAAAACGGCGAGACCTCTTTTTCAAAAATAAAAATCTGGCCATGCCGGATTTTTCCGGCGAACTTTCACCCATGCCAGTCATATATCGGGTGCTTACAATTTGATTTAATGTTTGATTAATACAATTTTTGTTGTATGAATTTCTCTTCTTGAGGAGATAGAGTGTGCTATTTTTATTAAACAGTGAAAAATTATTTTTTCTTAGTCAGTCTCATAATTTTAGCCAGTATGTGCAGCAGAATATTTCTAACCACTTAAAGTGAATGGAAAAGCCTCATTAATTACAACAGACCTTCTAAGGGCCACATTTATTTCACCGGCTCTTTTCAGGACCATGCTACTTATGCCTAATTGACTAACCTTGTTTACTTCCAATCTTACTTGTACTTGTACTCTCATCATTTTGTATTATTACTGGGTGGGGTTCCTGGCCTCCCATAGTGGGCTGGGTGGCACTTACTGTGTCTTCTCTCCCCCTATATCTGTTTTTCAATTTGCTTTCTGTCTTTGTCTTGGAATGAGATTACTTGGTTTTGTCCTGACCCTGGCCTGAGTTCTTGGCTGCGAAGGAAACAGTCAAATGTATTTTTATAGTTTTGGGAGATGATATTCTTTTCCTTGTAAATCATCTCTGTTTTGTACTGTTATTTTCTTAATTTTTAACATATGATTTGTAAACTTTTGAGTGTACATGTATTTCTCTTAGTGGGATCTTGTGCTGGTGAATGGGTGAGACTTTTAGGTGATCTCAAACTAAGTACACTAATAGTAATAGTGTGCGCTTGGTATCTACATCTGTTACTCAATTGAACCTTTCGCCTTTGTCTTAATTTTTCCCTCAAGTCCTTTTAATTGTATTTCTAGAATGTTTTTACTATCCAATTTTCTTCCTTTTTACTGGCGCTGATATGACCTAAATGTTTTGCAAGCGCCGTAAAACCCTTAAAAAACAAACAAACAATTTTGTATTGTTCCCTACTGTGGTCACTATAGTAATCGGTCATTGACCTTTTATTCTTTCACAACAACCTTCCATCCAGGAGGTGAGTTAGCAACACAAAAGATGCCCCTCTTTTAAGTCGATCTTCGGATGAGTGGATTTTCATGTCTTTACTGATCCTCTGGACATCGACTTATCCTGAGTGTACTGTAAAATATAACAGGGATTCCTGGGTGGGGTTCCTGACCTCCCATAGTGGACAGGGAGGTACTTGCTGTGTCTTGTATCCTCCTAATCTATTTTCCAACATGCTTTCTATCTTTGTCTTGGAATGAGATTACTTGGTTTTGTCCTGGCCCTGGCCTGAGTCCTAGCTGGGAGGGAGACAGTCAAATGCATAGTTATTGTTTTGGGAGATATTTTTTTCCTTGTAAATCATCTCTCTGTTATGTATTATTATGTTTGTTATTTTTAATGTGTAATGTAAGCATTTGAGTGCATTCCTCTTTGTTGGATTTTGTGCTTGTGTCCGGATGCGACTTATAGGTGATCTCAAACTAAGCACATTGATGGTTTGCTCTTGGAATCTGCATCTGATCCCTATTTGTTCCCAGTTCCCCTTTGTCTTCCTTTCTCTTGGGTGCTTTAATTGTAATTCTAGAACTTTTTACTATCCCATTTTCTTCCTTTTTACTGGCGCTGATATAACCTAAATGTGTTGCAAGCGCCGTAAACCCCTTAAAAACAAAAACAAATAACAGGGATTCACATGGATGTTCATCATATAATATAAATGGATTCATTTTTTCTTATAATAACTGTTGTATTTTTGGTTTTTAAAACAGTGTTTAGATCATGTTTGATTAAGATCAACTTTGAACAATACGATCTCAGGCATTAATATTGCTATTTCACTATTACTAAACAAAACTGAATATAACAGCATCCAAAAAGAACAAATGCCTTTTGTCCTGTTTTTAAAAGAATTTTTTAAAATCAGTTTTCTTTTTTATGGCTATGTGGTCATTGTAGTATGATACTCGCTTTCAGATCGGAAGGTCCTGGGTTCGAGCCTCACTCGGCGCATAGAGTCCTTGGAAAACTTTACTCACATTATCTCACCTTACTCAGGTGTACAATGAGTACCTGGTTGTTAACAGCATTGTCTCGGTTGGGAAAAAATTGTATTATCGCCTAACAGAAACAGGCGTCGTGTCTCATTCTTTATGTTACGTGTTGCTGTTGGTCAGGGAACCTTTGTAAAGCACTTTGAGCACGTTTAGTGGATATTGCGCTACATAAAAGCTCAACGGTTGTTTTTTTTGGGGGGGGGGGGGGGGGGGGAATTTACTTTAGCTCCAATTTCATAAGGGTTAAAACTGAATATCAAACAAACTGCCCCCGCCCCCCCAACCCCCCACCATGGCATAATTCCGTTTTGAAATGACTGGTCATAAATATTTATTGCATTTAGTGAATGTTGCGCTATGTAACGACTCATTAAAAATAAAGAAAACAAAGAAAATTACGGCGTTACCATACCATGTTGTTAATATATT
The DNA here is from genome assembly GCF_034508935.2 of Berghia stephanieae. Lineage (NCBI taxonomy): Eukaryota > Metazoa > Mollusca > Gastropoda > Nudibranchia > Aeolidiidae > Berghia > Berghia stephanieae. The sequence goes on from NC_088369.1 coordinate 14,545,741, forward strand.
AAAATGCCATATTTAATCTTAATCAATAGCCTATTGATGTGTCAATAAAAACAGCATCTGGTGAATTGGACATAAAAGTGTTTTTACGATTTTTTGATGACCTATACTATCACTGGGGAGAGAGAAGGGGGGGGGGGGGATTTTCTTGTCGACTCATGCATTCACAAAGATCAATACCCATACACCTGTTTGTTTGTTTTTGTTTTTAAGGGTTTTACAGCACTTGCAACACATTAAGGTCATATCAGCGCCAGTAAAAAGGAAGAAAATGGGAAAATAAAAAGTAGTAGAATTACAAGTAAAGCACCCAAGAAAAGGGAAGACAAAAGGGAATTGGTTCAAATTAGAAACAGATGTAGATTCCAAGAGCACACTATCAAAGTACTTAATTTGAGATCACCTAAAAGTCTCGTCCAGAAACAAGCAGAGGATCCCACTAAGAGGAACACACTAAAATGTTTGTTTTGTTTTGTTTTTAAGGGTTTTCCGGCGCTTGCAACACATTTAGGTTATATCAGCGCCAGTAAAAAGGAAGAAAATGGGATAGTAAAAAGTTCTAGAATTACAATTGAAGCATCCAAGAGAAAGTAAGACATAGGGGAACTGGGAACAAATAGGGATCAGATGTAGATTCCAAGAGCATACCACCAATGTACTTAGTTTGAGCTCACCTATAAGTCTCATCCGGACACAAGAACAAAATCCAACAAAGAGGAACACACTCAAATGCTTACATTATACATTTAAAAATAACAAATATACTAATACATAAGAGAGAGATGATTTACAAGGAAAAAAATATCATCTCCCAAAACAATAACTATGCATTTGACTGTTTCCCTCCCAGCCAGGACTCCGACCAGGGCCAGGAAAAAAACTAAGTAATCTCATTCCAAGACAAAGACAGAAAGCATGTTGGAAAACAGATATAAGGGGATAGAAGACACAGTGTGTACCTCCCTGCCCGCTATGGGAGGCCAGGATCCCCACCCAGCTAAAATGTTTACAAATCATGTATAGTATGTATACAAAACATAATACAGTGCATAACAGAGAGATGATTTACAAGGAACAAAATACCATCTCCCAAAACTAACTACACATTTGACTGTTTCCCTCTCAATCTCAGGCAGGGCATCTGTCCAGGACCTGGACAAAACCAAGTAATCTCATTCTAAGACAAAGACAGAAAGCATGCTGTAAAACAGATATAGGGGGATAGAAGACACAGTAAGTACCTCCTCTGCCCACTATGGGAGGTCAGGAACCTGACAAAGTCCCACACACCTGGACTAGAGGGGAGTGAAATAGGAAAAGATACCAACAATTATCTTTATTTGTTTGCTTGTTTTTAAGGGTTTTACGGCGCTTGCAACACATTTAGATTATATCAGCGCCACTAAAAAGGAAGAAAATGGGATATTAAAAAATTTCTAGAATTACAATGAAAGCACCCAAGAGAAAGTAAGACAGAGGGGAACTGGGAACAAATAGGGATCTGAGGTAGATTTCAAGAGCATACCACCAATGTACTTAGTTTGAGATCACCTATAACTATAAGTCTCATCCGGACACAAGCACAAAATCCAACAAAGAGGAATATACTCATATGCGTAATACATAACGGAGAGATGATTTACAAGGAAAAAATATCATCTCCCAAAACAATAACTATGCATTCGACTGTTTCCCTCTCAGGCAGGACTCCAACCAGGACCAGGACAAAACCAAGTAATCTCATTCCAAGACAAAGACAGACAGCATGTTATAAAACAGATATAGGGGGATAGAAGACACAGTAAGCACCTCCCTGTCCACTATGGGAGGTCAGGAACCTGGCCCAGACCCACACACCTGGACTGGAGGGGAGTGAAATAGGAAAAGATACCAACCATTATCTTTATTTAATTCACACCCCCCCCCCCCCCCCCCCCCGCCACTAAAAGTTGATGAGGTAAGGATCCACGTTGAAAGTGACATTCTGGATTCTCTCTTGTTTGAGGTAACCTATAGCACGTATTCAAAGTTGTTTTTACTGCGCTTGTAACACATTTAGGTCATATCAGTACCAATAAAAAGGAAAAAAAATTGGATTGTTAAAACTTTCTTGATGTACAATTAAAAGGACTTGAGGAAAAAGTAAGACAAAGGAAATGGTAGAAATTGAGAACAAATGTAGATTCCAAGAGCACACTATCAGTCTACTTAGTTTTAGATCACCTCAAAGTCTCACCCAGACACCAGCACAAGATCCCACTAAGAGGAATACACTCAAATGTTTACAAATCATATGTTTAAAATAAAAAATAACAGTACATAAGAAAGAGATGATTTACAAGGGGAAAAAAATCATCTCCCAAAACGATAACTGTATTCAAAGTTGACATGGGGTTCTTGGTCTAAGGGAGACAGTCCAATGAGTTCTAATATAGGCACGTTTAAGCACACGCACCGCAGATGCACACATATATAAATAACATCAATCACCGCCAAACCAACGCACAACAGAAGTAAAGATACAAGAATAACAACAATGACCCCAAGATGGAATAATCATTTTACGGACATAGTATGCCGACTGAAGACGTGGATAGAAGCCACAGAAACATGTGTTTCGGCCATATAAGTGAGTGAATCCATTTATATTTATTATTATTATTATTATTATATATATATATATATATATATATATATATATATATATATATATATATAATATATATATATTTAAAATAATAGTGTCAAACCCAAGCCATTTTAATCATTAAGTCAAAGTTTATTGTCAATATCAATGAATTCATCAGAATAAATACAACAAGCATAATATATGGGCTAGGGCTAATTGTATTGTCAGAAATGACGAATAGCAACTTTGTAAAATAAAGGATGAATAACACCTAGATCATAATAAAACCACATGGAAAGAATGAAGAAAGTGGGGTGGGGAGTCTATGGAAATGAGAGGCAAGAGTGAGAAAAGAGAAAGGGAAAAGGTAACATAGCCAAGGAGTTATTGCACTATCACTCAAAGGAGCCAAGTTCAAACCTCTCCGTCAATTTTTTTTTCTTCTTCTTTACAGCAATGAGCATTATAAACCTATTGCTCACTTTGTGGAAATGCACTCTGGCTAATGCCTGGGTTGTTAGTTTACACAATCAAGAACACTAACACGCATATAGTTTTGTTTCGTTTTTGAGAAATATAACTATGCTTGCAACATTCCAAGGCCATTCCGTGAGTGTTGTCTGGGTGTGTGGGTGAGGGGGGGGGGTGGAATTCTCTCGATATTTCAGTGCTCTCCCCCCCCCCCCACCAGCAAGAAAATTGGTCGTATTGATACAATCATTTTTTTCCTATTTTGACCTCTCTGTATGTGCAGCCCACGGTGATTGGGTAGCTGGGTCTCCTGAAGCTGATAAGAAAGTACTTAACACTAGACTAGCAGACCTGTCCAGAGGTTCCGTATAACGCGACAGACACAATGGTAAATTCGAGCTCTATGAGTTTTAAAACCTTGTGTGACTACAATGAAAAAAAAAGATCAGAAAACAAAATTGGTTGACTTTATCCATTATCATTGGATCACACTTAAGATGAAGAACAGAAAATTTAGGATCAACAAGAATTGAAGAAGTTATGACGTTTCCATGGCGTGAACATGGATGGTAATTCAGGAGGAAAAACATTACTGAACTTTTACACAAACACACTGACCGACCCCTTTCTGAGTGCTGAACTTTATGTAGGCTACAATATGTACGTATACT
>NC_088369.1:14549606-14552106 GCF_034508935.2 Berghia stephanieae
TGATGAAACACACTTCATATTGTTGATGAAACACACTTCATACAGACAACAGAACCGAAGTGTTGAAATTGAAATTAAACAAAAGTTGACTGTATGTAGATTCCACTGTGTGTTGATTTGTGTGTTGGTTTTAGTGATCTCATCAGCACATAACACACGGTGAGCTCTTTGCCTAAACTGATATTTCAATAAGGAAGGTTGGCTGGGCCAGTCATTCCTATGGTAAACAGTAAACTGTTCAGTTAATTTGATAAATCAGAGGCATACGTACACACAAACACATTGTGAAACTGACTGGCACACGCAAGCACAAGAATTGAAAACGTTTGAAATGAGGAGAGGCAATAAGTAATGAAACATGAAAAAAAAAATCAATTCAATAAATATGTTTTTAAACAAACTCATACATAAACAAATCAATAACAGTATGATACATCATTGTCAAAGGTAGTACATATTCTATAATGAATATAAGAACTGGAAAGGCTCAAAGATTTGAACCAATTGCATTCGTGCTCATGTCACATCACAGGATGACATGAAGACTGCATCAAACAATAGCAGGTAAATTTTCCCTTCAACGATGTTTTGTATTAGCCATAAATTAAATTTTCTCCCCTTATCTAAGAACGAAAAATTCTACCTAGAGGTTGTTTTAAAATTCAATCAAAACACGAATTGAAAGATGGGAAAATCAATTCACATTATGGCAAGTATTTTTTTGGAAAAGTTTTGATTCAAAATGGCTTTCTGATATTTGGCACGCTCTCTGGTCTTGTATTATCTGCTATAACATACACCAAGATGAACAGAAATCCATCCAAACAATTCGTGTCAATTCCTGGCATACATGTAATCAGTTAAAGTTAATGGCCGTACTCGGAGAAAGACATGTATTTAAAAATTGGCCAAAAAAAAACTCGCCCTTCAAATATCGATTGATTTAAATGACCATCATCTTGTCAAAAACTCTCAAACCTGGGACATAGGAAGACCTCGCGAGGTCCCAGGTTTAAGAGTTTTTGACAAGATGAGGGTTATCTAAATCAAACGGTATTTCAAGGACTAGTTTTTTTGGCCAATTTTTAAAATATGTATCTTTCCATGTACGGGCAGTTAACTAGTTGATAATGATCCATCCAATATTCAAATGTATAAATTTCAATCATTCATTTCATGCACCAAATCTCCTTTGTCATAACACTTCGTCAATCATCCATGTTAAGACTCCCAGAACCCAACCCTGTAACTGTAAACTCACCCCCCTCCCAGCCTTCCCCTCTCCTGCATCAGTCACACATATCATCATCCATACCAAAAAAAGAGTAGAACAATGCCAGATATTCAATTTCAATTGACGCCATCCATTGTCAGATCCGACACTGGATCACTTGCCAGTCCTCTGGACCACCCATTCCTGTTGACACAGCGGACATCGGTTGTTTTGTTTGACCCAGAGAGACATGCAGCAGTTGTGAAAGGAATGATTACACTCTCCCCATACCACTGAAGAAAAAAAAAAAAACAAGGGAAAGGGGGGGGGGAATAAAATAAGATTATGAAGACAAATACAGAACACCAGAAGACATTGATATATCCCCTTTATCTTTAATGTAATGTGGCCAAAAATCTTTCAAGTATGTAAAACAGTGATGAATTGAAATGACCCTCAAAGCAGCCCAGAACAGAGTGTGCTGGAGATGAGTCGTTAATGGCCTATGAATGCTCTTCCAAGGAGCCAAGGGCCTAAGTAAGTAAGTAAGCCAACTGGTAAAAAGAATCATTAAAATGAGACATCTTTGAATTCTCAGGTTTGAACATTTTTGACAATGGGAGCGGAGGGTCATTAATTTACTGGTATTTGAACTAAAGAGATTATGAAGACAAGAACAGAACACTATCACTATCAGACATAGAAAAAATCACTTTTGAAAAATTTTGACTAAAAATCTTTTAAGTATTTAAAATATTGATGAATTGGGATTAGACAACGGGAGCGGAGGGTCATTATAAATCTACTGATATTTCAGTAAAAAGGCGTGTCGTTGGTGAAGGAGAGTACAAGAGTGACTTGCTGTTGGCTTAGAATTCCCTGTAAAACCCTTTGAGCACATTTGGTGAATATTGCACAAAATAAATGCTCAAGCTTCTATTTCTAATTCTACTGTATTGAGTGGGTGTATCATCATCATCAAGTGCCAGGCCTGTTGCAGACATCGGCGATCATGTCCCTTCAACCATATCTGTCCTCAGATCTTCTCAATAGCTCGATTCCTGTTCCTCTGCCACCAATCCATCCATTCAGATTGTCAATGTAATCTATCCTCTGTCTCCCTCTTCTTTTGTTCCCAGCACCGTAAGTAAAATCTTTTCAATTCCATTTTTTCTGTAAATATGTCCAAGAAATTTTAACTGTCTTTTTCTGATGGTGTTTACCAAAGTTGGCCGTACATACTCCAATTTCTTTTAATACCTCCTCGTTTTTTATTTTATCTTTCCA
>NC_088369.1:14557106-14577106 GCF_034508935.2 Berghia stephanieae
ATTCCAAGATAAAGACAGAAAGCAACTCAGAAAACGGATATAGGGGGATGGGAGACACAGCAAGTGAGTACATACTGGGGAATAGCGTTGTCTCTGCCAGGGAAAACTATAACACCTTATTTAAAGCGTGGCTCAGCGGTACGGTCTTTGCTTCGTACCTGAAAGGTACCGAGTTCGACTACCCGCCGCGTTGTGTGGCCTTGAGCAAGTCACCTAGCCTTAGCTCAATTTGTAGCGCTGCACTGCGGCTGACGCCTGGGTTATTCCAGTCTTCCCTTGGAATAGACCCTAAAGAAAAATTTCCCCTTAGGGATGAATAAAGGGAATTTATTTATTTTTTTTTTATTATAAGCCCCATGTTTCATCCTTTATAAAGTTTATAATGGTGATGTTTCAAATATTATTGATGGCATTTTGTGCACGACTCGTGGACTTACACTAAAGAAAACTTGATTGAAAAAAGACCTGAAATGTAAACGTGCGGCTCAGCTATGTGGTCTTGTGGTATGGCACTCGCTTTCGGATCAGAAGGTCCTAGGTTCGAGCCTCGCTCAGTGCATAGTTGAGTCCTTGGAAAAGGCTCTTCACTCACATTTTCTAACCATAATCAGGTGTAAAATGAAAACCTGACTGTTAACAGCGTTGTCTCTGTCCGAAAAAATATTGTAATATCGCGTAACAGGCATCATGTAATGTCCTACGTGATTAGTGTTGCTGTAAAGCGCATTGAGCATGTATAGCTATAATAATATAAAAACTCGTTTTTTTAAAAACCCCAACAAAACCATCAAACAAATCTCAATCATAATATTGTCAGTATAATTTATTTATTTATTAATGATAGTTCATAATATAATTATAATCGTATTCATAAAGTAGAGGTATAAACGAGCAGGTGACTTTCAAAATGGACTAAGTCCCATTTTCATCATTCAAAGAAAGCAGCAACTTTGTGTCATTTATTCATTGACTTAAAGAGGAACTTACTTATCCGAACTAGCGACCACCTGAGCTCTAGCCCTTCGGTCTTGTGCCACGATGTAGAAGTTACATAAATTTTCAAAATGAGTGATTTGAAACTCCAAAATTTCTCTGGTGATTCTATAAATAACAATGTGAAATTGAATGAAAGCTTCAATTTAATAAACGAAAACAGATAATGTGGACGTTTAGCGTTTCCCCTGAATCAACAAAACAGGATGAATGAAACACTACAGACGAATGATGAGATAAATAAATTTAACAACGCCACTATCACATTATTAATTTTGTTTTGTTTTTATTTTTAAGGCGCTTGCAACACATCTAGGTTATATCAGCACCAGTAAAACGGAAGAAAATTAATTTGAAGATTACATTCAATTTCACGTTGTTATATATTTCGTTGAGCTTCGAGCAGCAACATTTACATCTGGTGATTCTATGGAGTCCAAAAGATGGGTTGAGAGTGTTAATTCATTTTCTATCAGGATGTGACTTAGGACGTTTTGAAAGTCAATTTCTCATACAGTGTAGGTAAAGATATACCATAAATATACACTTTAACCCTCTCCTTACCAACTATAGGAAAATCCTCACATTCGTTACGATACAACAAACATTTTTATTATTCAAATTTCTTTTGTACACCATAAAATTTAAATTTTAAGAAAATGAACAATGTGTTGTAGAGCATGTTTTGCTACAGAAATTATGTATCGGAAGAACTTTACAGCTATTGTTTTTGAGTGATTAAAAAAAATCTATTTTTGTGTTAGTTGGGTGTGAAATTTTGGAGAAAATCCTGAAAATGGCTGGTAAGGAGAGAGTCAATATCATATCATGCATACCGTTATACAATTGATCAGACACACCAAAGGCATTGCGGCAAAGACTTGGTTTTTGGTTATACAAATCTATATTATTTGTGTTGGTGTTGTTGTTTTAAAAGAAGCTTGACGACTCTTGTGAAACTTTTAAGTCATGTCCAACAGCAGGTAAAAGGGAAAACAAGGGGATTGTCAATTTGATTAAATGGAACTAGCGTGTAGAAAAAGAAAAAAAAGTATTCGAGAAAAATTAAGACATAGGAAATCAGTTTATAGAAAGAAATGCAGTAGATTAATGAAGTAATCTCTCTCTCTCTCTCTGGACAAAACACACATACACACACACACACACACAAAGAAATCATCAGGAATACACAGTATTCATATTCAAATAACATAAATTGAGAAAACAAACCAAAAGATTTGTCCACCGACCCAATGTTAAAAGAAAATTGGTTAAAATGCATCATGTGTAAATAGAAAAAAACAAACAAACCAACAAACCCATGGACACAAACAAGATTTCCCCAACCAATCATCATCTCGTGCTCAACACACACAACTAAATATCCTATTGTGATCCACCACATGAAATCTGTATTATCATGCCGGGACCAACGTGTACATAAATATATGTAGGTCTGACACCCGAATGCAATTATGGGCCTAGTTTAACATTGTTATAATGGACAATATTTTGCATCATTTTTTGAGATCTCCATTGCAACAATGGGCCCATAATGGAATTTGGTTATCAGACATGCAAATAAGTGCACGTCGACTGGGACGGTTTGACGGTGAAACCGATGTTGTTTGTTTTTGTTTTTAAGGGTTTTACGGCACTTGCAACACATTGAGATTATATCAGCGCCAGTAAAAAGGAAGAAAATGGGATAGTAAAAAGTTCTAGAATTACAATTAAAGCATCCAAGAAAAAGTAAGACAAAAGGGTACTGGGAACAAATAGGGATTAGATTCCAAGAGCATACTATCCGTAGACTTAGTTTGAGATTACCAATAAGTCTCATCTGGACACAAGCAAGGTCCCCACTAAAAGGAATGCACTCAAATGCTTACATTATAAATTCAAAATAAATATAATAATACATAACAGAGAGATGATTTACAATGAAAAAAATATCACCTCAAAAACAATAACTATGCATTTGACTGTTTCCCTCCCAGCCAGGACTCGGGCCAGGACAAAACCAAGTAATCTCATTCCAAGACAAAGACAGAATGGAAGTTGGAAAACAGATATACGGGGATAGAAGACACAGTATGTACCTCCCTGCCCACTATGGAAGGTCAGGAACCCCAACTAGTGTTTGTTTTTATGGGTTTTATGACGCTTGCAACACATGAAGGTCATATCAGCCCCAGTAAAAAGGAAGAAAATGGAATAGGAAAAAAAAATTTCCTCAATTACAATTAAAGGATCCAAGAAAAATTAAGACAAAAAGCCTAGTTCAAATAGGGAACAGATTCAGATTCCAAGAGAAAACTACCGTATGGTGCTTAGTTTGAGATCACCTAAAAGTCTCATCCAGACACCAGCACAGGTCCCCACTAAGAGGAATACACTCAAATGTTTACAAATCATATGTTAAAAATGAAAAGAGTAACAGTACATAACAGAGAGATGATTTACAAGGAAAAAAAAATCATCTCCTAAAACTATAACTATACATTCGACTGTTTCCCTCTCAGCCAAGGACTCCGTCCAAGGTCAGGACAAAACCAAGCAATCTCATTCCAAGACAAAGACAGAAAGCAATTGGAAAACAGATAAGATGGGATAGAAGACACAGCAAGTACCTCCCTGCCCACTATGGGAGGTAGGAACCCCATCCAGCCTAAAAGTCTCATCCAGACAAGCACAAAACCCCACTAAGAGGAATACACTCAAATGTTTACAAATCAGAAGTTCATAAAATAAAATAAAAATTACAGTACATAACGAGTAGATGATTTACAAGGTTAATAATATCATCCCCCCAAACTATAACCATACATTTGACTGTTTCCCTCCTAGCCAAGGACTCCAGCCAGGGTCTGGACAAAAAAACAAATCTAATTCGTTTGTTTTTTTTGTTTTTAAGGGTTTTACGGCGCTTGCAACACATTTAGGTTATATCAGCGCCAGTAAAAAAGAAGAAAATTGGATAGTAAAAAGTTCTAGAATTACAATTAAAGCACCCAAGAAAAAGCAAGATAAAGGGGAACTGGGAACAAATAGGGATCGGATGTAGATTCCAAGAGCATACCACCAATGTATACCTACTTAGTTTGAGATCACCTATAAGTCTCATCCGGACACAAGCACAAAATCCAACAAAGAGGAATACACTCAAATGCTTACATTATACATTCAAAATAGCAAATATAATAATACATAACAGAGAGATGATTTACAAGGAAAAAAATATCATCTCCCAAAACAATAACTATACATTTGACTGTTTCCCTCCCAGTCAGGACTCCGAACAGGGCCAGGACAAAACCAAGTAATCTAATTCCAAGACAAAGACAGAAAGCAATTGGAAAACAGATACAGGGGGATAAAAGAGAGGTGGATTTAGGTTTTAAGGGTTTTACGACACTTGCAACACATTAATGCCATATCAGTAAAAAGGAAGAAAATGGGATAGTAAAAAGTTCCAGAATTGCAATTAAAGCACCCAAGAAAAGATAAGACAAGGGGGAATTGGTTCAAATAGGAAACAGATGTAGATTCCAAGAGCACAAAAGTACTTAGTTTGAGATCACCTAAATGTCTAATCCTGACGTTAAGCACAGGTCCCCACTAAGAGAAACAGATTCAAATGATTACAAATGATACATAACATGTAAACTAAACATAATACAGTTCATACAGTACATAACAGAAAGACGATTTACAAGGAAAAAAATATAATCTCCCAAAACTAACTATACATTTGACTGTTTCCCTCCCAGCCAGGGCCAGAACAAAACCAAGTTATCTCATTCCAAGACAAAGACAGAAAGCAAGTTGGAAAACAGATATAGGACTAGGTGACCCCTCTGCCCACTATGGGAAATCAGGAACCCCCCCCCCCCCCCCCCCCCCCCCACTCTGGTACCAGTGCCTGCTCCCAGCTTTGTTGCAGTAGATGAGATGATGGTGGCCACTAAAAAGACATATCTAGTTACATATTAACCCTCTCCTTACCACCAATTGGAAAATTGTCACATTTGTTACAATGCAACCGTCACTTTTCTCATCCAGATTTCATTTCTTTTTTGCTATAGCTATAATGTTGTTGTTTTTAAGGGTTTTACGGCCCTTGCAACACATTAAGGTCATATCAGCGCCAGTAAAAAGGAAGAAAATGGGATAGTAAAAAGTTCTAGAATTACAATTAAAGCACCCAAGAGAAAGTAAGACAAAGGGGAACTGGGAACAAATAGGGATCAGATGTAGTTCCAAGAGCACACCACCAATGTACTTAGCTGGAGATCACCTATAAGTCTCATCCGGACACAAGCACAAAATCCAACAAAGAGGAATACACTCAAATGCTTACATTATACATTCAAAATAGCAAATATAATAGTACATAACAGAGAGATGATTTACAAGGAAAAAAAATATAATCTCCAAAAACAATAACTATGTATTTGACTGTTTCCCTCCCAGCAGGGACTCCGACCAGGGCCAGGACAAAACCAGTAATCTCATTCCAAGACAAAGACAGAAAGCATGTTGGAAAACAGATATAAAGGGATAGAAGACACAGTATGTACCCCCCCCCTGCCCACTATGGGAGGTCAGGAACCCCACCCAGGCTATAGCTATAAAAACGACATTCTGTAATAAATAGAGTTCATATTGTTGAACAATATTATTACGTATAGAATGTGCTTGTTGCTTTTCTGATTGAGAAAGAAATGTCTGTTTTTGTGTTGGGTGGGTGCGAAGTTTTGGGGAAAATTTTGAAAATGACTGATGAGGAGAGGGTTAAAACAGTATTTAGTTTATATTTGGGGATTACAACTCAACCCATATGATGATCTTAGCTTGATGTGATATAAATAATAACGTAAAGTTGAATTTTAGCTTCAATTTAATTACAAAAACAGATCAAATGAACGTTTCGGGTTTCCCCTTTATCAACAAAACAGGATGATTGAAACACCACATCTGTGATGTGGTGTTTCAATCATCCTGTTTTGTTGATAAAGGGGAAACCCGGGTGGTGTTTCAATCATCCTGTTTTGTTGATAAAGGGGAAACCCGGAACGTTCATTTGATCTGTTTTTGTAATTAAATTGAAGCTTATATTCAACTTTACGTTATTATTTATTTCTTCGAGCTTCGAGCAGCAACATTTACACTTAGCTTGATGTGAGAAATGCAGATATTTTGATATTAATATACAGGTTACAATTCAAGGATGAGATTGCTACAGGGTGAAGGTCATTTGATAATATCAGACAATATATTGCACTCGTCGCTTCTTATATATATTACATGCTATATAATGTTATGTTATATCATAATATTATTATCAATATCATTTATCCTTCGTGTGACATGAACATTGTGATACAAATAGTTGAAGGTAACGCCGTAATTACCAATGCCACGCTAAGGTTTAGAGTTTGTAACCCTCGGTAAAGTTGAAAAAATAGCAGACCTGCCTGCCTATTGAAAATTTAAAAATTCGTAAATTTTAGGATTTAAAAATTGTAATCGCTGTAGTTGACTTAACTCTCTCCCCGAGTTCATATGCATGGGAAATCGAACAAATTTGTTTGATTTTCAATGAGGGTGAACTCAAGAGAATTAAAGAATCAACCATTTACTCACACAAGGGTTAAATAACGCTTCAAAATCCTTAAAATTATGTTGCCTGGCCTCAGATTTTGATTTCAATAAGTCTTAACGACTTAAAGATGCTCATGGGAATCTGAAATTGGAGTGAAAAACGTTCGTAATTCTACAAATGTTTCCGCACTAGTAGACAGGTCTGCAGTGGAGAGAGTTAGGGTGAAAGATTAGGTCAGGTCGTGACCCCTGACTGAAAATGAGGTATTTTTTTATAAGATAGTTGGCAGTTCTGTACGATATTGGAGGGAATAAGGAACGAGGCGAATGATTGGAAATGGAATAAATCTGTCACAATGTCAGTCCTGTTAAAAACAATAAATACAAAATAAAGAACAAACCAGTATAAATATCTTTTTAAAAAAGAACAGACTAAGCCAAAACAAGTCTGAAATATTATTTTCCATATCAATCAATCCTCATAAGAAAAAAAAAAAAAAGAAGAAGGGTTCCTATTCCTATGAGGAACGAAATGTAAAAAGGTAAGAAAATATAAATAAAAATTTATGGAACATTTGACAATTTTCCTCTTCTCAAGTAAGACACAGCGATGTAAAGATAGAATCAAAATAAGATTTTTTAAAAAGTAAAATAAAAATTCAGAAAAAAAACCCAACCCTCTTTATCCTGTTCGTGATTTTATAAGGTAAATAGAAAGAAATTATGTCTCGTCTTAGTAAAAAAAATATCAAAATGATCGTCCTAATTGTACACAATAAAATATTCTTATAAAAACTAGATAGAGGTCATTGTGTATAGCATGAAATACATTTGAATCATGGGTAAAATCTATTACTTGATGTGGTAAACTAAAATAAAACAAATGTGTCTTTGCACAGCAATGGTAAAAATATGAAGTCATTTTTTGTTTTTAAGGGTTTTACGGCGCTTGCAACACATTTAGGTCATATCAGCGCCAGTAAAAAGGAAGAAAATGGGATAGTAAAAAGTTCTAGAATTACAATTAAAGCATCCAAGAATAAGGCAGACAAAGGGGAATTGGTTCAAATAGGGAGCAGATGAAGATTCCAAGAGCACACCATCAGTGTACTTAGTTTGAGATCACTAAATGTCTCATCCAGACATAAGCACAGGTCCCCGCCAAGAAGAACACACTCAATTGTTTACAAATCATACATATGTAAAAGTAAAAATAATAAAGTACATAACAGAGAGACGATTTACAAGGAAAAAAATATCATCTCCCAAAACTAACTACACAATTGACTGTTTCACTCTCAGTCAGGCTATCCGACCAGGGTCAGGACAAAACCAAGTAATCCCATTCCAAGATATTGGAGGAGAGAAGACACAGTATGTACATCCCTGCCCTCTATGGGAGGTCAGGAACCCCACCCAGTATGAAGTCATTAAAGAGGTCCAATAAATAAGATGGAGAGATGAGCTACAAGGGAAAAATATATATATATCACCTTCCAAAACTAACACTAACACTCTTCTAACACTAACACTAAATTCAAGATTAAAGAACTCCGGCTCTATTTAGACTCACAGTCTCAACATTAAACATATAAAATAATGCACTACACAGTACTTCCAATTTAAAAAAAAAGTAATATTGCCAAACAGGTGCCATGTCTCGTACTACATGTTAAGTCTAGCTGATAGCCAGAGACCCCTTGTAATGCACTCAGAGCACGTCTAGTCGATTTTGCGATATATATATATATATATATATAAATATATATATATATATATATATATATATATATATATATATATATATATATATATATATATATATGAATATAAAAAAGCTCAAGTTAAAAACAATATGAAAAAAGTGGGCATCCCCACAAATGCCTTCATTCAGGGTTGCTGAATAAAGAGGCAAAAATTCACTGAACTTTTACAGGAACACATCAAACAACCCCGATCTGAGCACCAAACTCCAGTAAAAAGACACTAGACACTCACTTTTTTTGCGTTCAGCAGTTGATTTTGAAAATACTTTGTTTCAAACATCACGATTTCCTTAAAAATACGGAAATTGGCAACCTCACTTCATTGCAATCAGTGTATCGTTCATGCCGTCAACTTCAGAAAAGTTAAAAATTTCCTAATTCTGATTACACTGGTTCTAAACTCAACCTTTCTTCATCTAGTTCATTTTTAGTTGTTTTAACTCTAGTACCGCATAGGGGTCAACCGGAAATAACGACCGGTTCCCAGTACTTGCCTAGCAAGTTTGAATGACGTAGCTAACATATAGCGTCACTCGGGTTTGATCGAGTCATTTCTTACGTCAAAAACTAGCTTCATACTCAACCCAAACAGCTTAAATAAACTGTTTGCTGATTGGCTGAAACTAATAATATCAACCAATCAAACTTCGGCTTTTATTTCATAAAGAACACAATGGAATTTTTACTGAATCAAGGTCGGGTGTGTTACAACTGATGCCCGTGTCACTTGGAAAAGGTGTGTTACACTTAAACGACTGCGGCGTAAGTCAGTTGGGAATGGTATGTTACGTTTATACAGCGGTCGAGGATCGGGGGTTAATACTTTGTCAAACAGACAAAGCTCTGCCAAAAAATTTATTTAAAAATCTGAACAAATTACATCGATATTGAGCATTTTTTATATTACATAAAGCTTGTTTGTTTGTTTGTTCTTAAGGGAGTTAGGGTGCTTGTGACACATTCAAGTCATAGCAACACAGTCAAAAATTTTTAGAATTACAATCAAAGGACCTAAGAAAAATTAAAAGAAAGGGGAATTGGTTCAAATAGGGAACAAAAGTAGTTTCCTCCAAGAGCACACTATCAGTGCACTGAGTTTGAGATCACCTAAACTAAAAGCTTCGTACGGACCACAGCACGAGATTCCACAAAGAAGAGGAATACAATCAATGGTTTACAAATTATAAGTTCAAAATAAAATATGTGACCCATCGTCTCAAAACGGTATTATGTCAGAACGAACCATATTCTTAAAAGCTGAATTTAATGTTAAACTTGGCAAAAATATAAATTGTTGGCATTAGCACCCTAAAATATGGTATCCATTCTCCTCAATAAATCATACAAACTCAACACAAGTCTGATATTTCTGGCCACAAATTGAATTTTCAACATCTTAACTAACCCGACATAATACAGCTTTGAGACGAAGGGTCACATATATAACAATACATAACAGAGATCAAAGTGATACTAGGCTGCTTGAAGCCGTGGACTGTAAAAAGAAATAAACAAAAGTGAATATAACAGCTTCAAAAAAGAACAAAATACCAAACACGGAACGTTTCGGACTCAAAACCCTTCTTTAGACAAATTATATTTTTCTACAGAGAAGACCTGCAAAATATCTATGTCGTCTATCTGGAATTTAGTAATGTATTTATGTCTTTATTGTTTTTGTTTGTTGTTGGCTGAAGAAGGGTTTTGAACCCGAAACGCTCTGGGCTTGATATTTTGTTCTTTTTTTAAAGCTGTAATACTTATCTTTGTTGATTACTTTCTACATAACAGATAGATGATTTACAAGGGGGAAAAAAAATTATCATCTCCTATAACTATACATTTGACTCTTTCCCTCCCAGCCAACGATTCCGGCCAGGGTCAGGACAAAACTAAGTAATCTCATTCCAAGACAAAGACAGAAAACAAGTTGGAAAACAGATATAAGGACACAGTAGTTGTCCCCCCGCAGTCTATGGGAGGAAAAAAACTGTCAAACAGAAAAAGCCCTGATAAAATATTTAAAAATATAATAAATTACATCTTCTATATTGCGCATTTTCAATATTATATATATAAAATTTAATGTGCTTCGCAAAAATACAGGCAGTTTTACACTGAATTAATTGATAATGAAAATGATATAAATTTATAAATAGCTACCAATAGAAATGAGTCAAGTCTAACAAAGAAAAGAAAAAAAATAAATGATCATTTTTAATGGGACAAGTGAGTTTATCTGGATTATAAAAATGATTTGATAAAGTTACACAGGACACTCATTGTAATTTACTGGACCTCTTCATTTCAATATCATTCATTATTAAAATTTAAAGTTTACAAGATTTAACATGAAACAATGATAATGTATGTCAAATAAAAACTTGGCTCAAACTTTTGATAAAAAAAAAAAATGGCAAAATGTGAAGATATGAGATTTGAAAAATTATGGGATAGCCCAGTCGTCCTCAATCCCAACTAATTCATTTTAAACATAAATGAGATTAATAGCTACCAATAGAAATAAAATAAATCTGACAAAATTAGAAATAAATAAATTAGGACAAAAAAAATATTCTGCTAAAGGCCCACACGCCAAGGGTCCCAGTACAAAATTTTCCACAACAACGACATTCCAAATTACATTAGGTAAACTAAAAGACAGGGACAACAACAAAATAAGATACATGGAGAGTTATTATCCCAGTTCAACCCCCCCCCCCCTTCCACTTTACTTTTACGGCACAGTAAGGGCACTCAATTATTTAATGCTCATCCCCCCCATGAAAAAATAAAAAACCCCAAAAAAACAACATAAGCCAACAATTGTAAGTACCAGGATGTCTGAAAATAACTCAAATTTGACATTGCAGTAAAACACTCTAGACAACTGTATGTATACAGACACATATTATAATCGTTTGTTTTTTGTTTTTAACGGTTTTACGGCGCTTGCAACACATTAAGGTCATATCAGCGCCATTAAAAAGGAAGAAAATGGGATAGTAAAAAGTTCTAGAATTACAATTAAAGCACAAAAGAAAAGGTAAGACAAAGGGGAACTGGTTCAAATAGGGAACAGATGTATATTCCAAGAGCACACCGTCAAAGTACTTAGTTTGAGATCACCTAAAAGTCTCATCCAGACGCAAGCACAGGTCCCAACTAAGAGGAATACACTCAAATGTTTACCAATCATATAATATAATATGTAAACTAAACATAATACAATGCATAACAGAGAGATGATTTACAAGGCAAAAAATATCATCTCCCAAAACAATAACTATACATTCGACTGTTTCCCTCCCAGCCAAGGAACTCCGGCAAGGATCAGGACAAAACTAAGTAATCTCATTTCAAGACAATGACAGGTAACAATTGGAAAACGGGTTTGGGGGGATAGAAGACACAGAATGTACCTCCCTGCCCACTATGGGAGGTCAGGATCCCCACCCAGCATATTATAATCAACAAAAACTTGCCACTCCCAACATATATGTACAATAAACAACTATAAAAAATGCAATATGGGCGTGAGCTGGTGATCCGTATTTATGTACACAATAATAATATTGACAAATAACAAAAGGAAACTCTTCCATCGGTGAAGTCATTTTCACATGCAGAGTTATCCTTTCTTGGGCCGCAGAGTAGAGGACAAAAATCTCCCCTGCAGTCCAGGATAGGCGAGCGGTGCGTGTCATGAGTTCATGACACGTATTAAAAATCCATTTTAATATCATTTACACAGCAGGACGTTGATTGTCTATTGGCAAAGTGGTCTGTGATCTCAGTGGAAAACTAAAGCCTAGCATATCTAATAACAATAGATGCCAGTATGACATTACATGGAAGCTTCAAATAAATGAACGAAATCAGGCAATGTGGATGTTTTGGATTTCCCTTTTTATCAACAAAACGCGTAACTCTCTCGAGTTCATATACATGGAAAATCGAACATATTTGTTCGATATTCAATGAGGATGAACTTGAGAGAGTTAAGACGAATGAACGATATGAGAATGGCGTTGTTGAGGTGAATAAACAAAACATTCAATTTATTCACCTGAACAATGTCATTCTCACATTTCTCATTCGTCGCTAGTGTTTCATTGTTGCTGATAAAGGGGAAACCCGAAACATTATCTGTCTTCGTTTATTAAATTGAAGAATCCATTCAATTTCATATTGTTATTTATTTCTCCGAGCTTCAAGCAGCAACATTTCCATTATTAAATAACAATAACAAAACAACAACAACGGCGACAAAAAATTTAGAACAATAACAATATTATCAAGCCTATTATGCCACTTAAAGTATAAACTACCACCAGCCAATATACAAGTCTTTCTTCCAATATGTTCAAATTCATCACAGTGTTTTGAGGCAAGAATGAATAGAATCACACTGAAATGAAAAGCAATGCTACCCTGCAACTTTACATCACTTGTATCATTCAAATACTAAGGCTGATAATTTCCACTGGCAGACAGGCGCGCAGTGGGCAAAGCTATGGTTGGTACAAAAAAGCAAGCCGAAGGACGACCACACCAGGCACTTTGAAGATGCATGTCAAGGAAACATCGATACACGTCGCCCACAGGCAACCGACCGACCATCAAACCGGGATTGTAACAAAAAGTGAAAAAGGATGAAAAATTTTGAACGATTGCCTGTAAGCCCATTTTTACTGCACTTACCCATCCCTACTTTTAGAGCAATTGAGATGATAAACTATCTTTGATACTTGTGGAGAGTTGGAAACTTTACCGATTTGTTCCACCACACATCAAGTCTCTTACAGTCAGTACATCTGATTGAGGGAAATGTAATTTTTTAAACGGAGGAAATTCCTCCTCTGGCTACAAAATCGCAGACTCCAGCGGATCCGAGGAGAATCATCAGCACTGATTATTAATATAATAATTATTATTATTATTGTAGTTAGTCTCTGCTGGTCACAAGGGTAGTTTGTTTTTGTTTTTAAGGGTTTTACAGCACTTGCAATACATTAAAGTCATTTCAGCGCCATTAAAAAAGAAGTAAATGGGATAGTAAAAAGTTCTAAAATTACAATTAAAGCACCCAAGAAAAGGTAAGACAAAGGGGAATTAGTTCAAATAGGAAACAGATGTAGATTCCAAGAGCACACTATCAGTGTACTCAGTTTGAGATCACCCAAAAGTCTCATCTCATCTAGACACATGGGACAAAAATGCTCCAAAGTCCTAAATAGAGGTTCCAAGGAACCAAACTTTCCTTTTCAACAAGATTTACTGAGTTAACGAGACGAATGCAGTTCTGTAGCTGGAGCCAAAAATTCGTATTTCTACAAATTTTTCGTACTACTAGGAATGTCTGCTACTATCACCATAAATAACAATGTAAAATTGAATGTTAACTTAAATTTGATATACGAAAACAGATAAAATGGACTTTTCAGGTTTCTCCTTTATCAACAAAAACAGAATGAATTAAACACTACAGACGAATGTTTTAATTCATCCTGTTTTGTTGATAACGGGGAAACCCAAAACGTCCATTTTATCTGTTTTCGTTTATTAAATTGAAGCAGCTTACATTCAATTTCACATTGTTATATATTTCTTTGAGCTTCGGGAAGCAACATTTACAATACTATCACCAAAGACCACCAATGGACTTTACCAATGGACAGTAAAGTGTTATATAAATAAATAAATAAAAATAATAATAAAATTATTATTATCATAATCAACTTTCTATCATCGCAACAATCAGCTCTTGTACAAAAGCCCTGCCAAAGAAATAAATAAATGCTGACTTAATGGAGATAAATTCTCACATTTTTTACATTGACCCATAATCCAAACTAACCGATAATTGAGCTGCGAGTTATGAGCCAAAAAGTGAGAATGAACACAATGCTTGTTTTGTTTGTTTTGTTTTTAAGGGTTTTACGGCGCTTGCAACACATTTAGGTTATATCAGCGCCAGTAAAAAGGAAGAAAATGGGATAGTAAAAAGTTCTAGAATTACAATTAAAGAACCCAAGAGAAAGTAAGACAAAGGGGAACTGGGAACAAATAGGGATCAGATGTAGATTTCCAAGAGCATACCACCAATGTACTTAGTTTGAGATCACATATAAGTCTCATCTGGACACAAGCACAAAATCCAACAAAGAGGAATACACTCAAATGCTTACATTATAAATTCAAAATAACAAATATAATAATACATAACAAAGAGATGATTAACAAGGAAGAAAATATCATCTCCCAAAACAATAACTATGCATTTGACTGTTTCCCTCCCAGCTAGGTCTCCGGCCAGGGCCAGGACAAAACCAAGTAATCTCATTCCAAGACAAAGACAGAAAGCATGTTGGAAAACAGATATAAGGGGATAGAAGACACAGTATGTACCCCCCTGAACAATGCATGCGCAAACATACACACACACACAAACTTGTTGACTGGATGGAATTTTTTCATGAGAGTATTGTGTGATATAATTAATGGTTGATATTACAACAGATAACCTCTCCCTCATTCACACAGACTGTACATACATTCCATTACAACACATACTGATAACAAGCAGATCATGTTGACGATATGACCACTCACATTCCAATCTGAATAAAAACAAAATAAATAAACAAACAAACAAACAAACAAACAAACAAAAATAATAAAACTTGAACCAACCTAAAAATCAATTATTTCCATCTTCGTCTAGACAAATTATCACTTACTTATAAATGCTTCAATTTGGTCATAAATGCTGCTCTATTAAAATGTAGTTAAATCAAAATTTTGCCAAATACAGTTAAAAACATTTTCACCACTTTGTCAAATAGCTATATCAAAATTTATCCAAATACAGTTAAAAATATTTTCACCACTTTGTAAAATAACTAAATTAAAATTTAGCCAAATTCAATTTAAAACATCTTCATCACTTTGTAAAAATCTGAATATAGCCAAATAAATCTCTCTACCCAATCTACCAGACTTCGGAAAATAAACAAAAAAAAACCCAAAAAAACCCAGAAATTTGTAACACTGACTAAATTGGTAGAAATAACATTTCTGAACAATTTGTAATGACATAATTCTATATATAATCACCGGGTGGCGCAAATGAGCCATACCATACCACATCTCATTCATAAAACATTCATAAAGAATTACTTAGGGTGTATGGCAAATGAGCCATACCACATCTCATTCACAAAACATTCATAAAGAATTACTTAGGGTAGGGCAAATGAGCCATACCACATCTCATTCACAAAACATTCATAAAGAATTACTCAGGGTATGGCAAATGAGCCATACCACATCTCATTCACAAAACATTCATCCAAAATTACTATGGGTTGGGCAAATGAGCCACACTGCATCTCATTAACAAAACATTAATCTAAAGTTACTCAGCCAATACAAAAATACCATCTCTAACACAACACATAGTAACACGTACACAATCCCAAACACAATCGTGCCATGTTACACTGGCTTCTTCTTAGTCTTACTAGGATACCACTCTAAAGCTTTTTCCTCAGCGTCTTGCGTCGACTCGTCCTCAAACAACTCCACATCGTCCCTGCGTTTCTCTTTCTCCATGTTCCTGATGTGGTCGAAATACTCGTCCACAGTGTAGCCTAACAACTTCTCCATCGTTTTCACCCGCTGCAGAAACAAATCTTTGGCAAACTGGTAAACGTAAATATCCAGACGGTTGGTCTCAATGACCTTTGCCCTCATCTCATCAGTCACGGCGATGCGGTTTACATGGGTCCGTCTCCTTTGTTCAAAGTTTACGATGAAATTAATTCCAAACGTCCTTTCAAACAGGAACTGCGTGGCACGCTGATACTCCAAGAGCCCGAGGAACGCCAGGCTGAGAAGATTGTCCTTGGCACTCTGCAGTAAAGTGTTTTCCACTTCCCGTGGATCAAGGTCACTGCTGTTGTAGCAGTTGACCTTTGAGAGGTCGGCCAACATGCGAGTGATTCTGTTAAATGCCAAGTTATGTCTGAGGGAAAAAGAGGTACAGTTAATATGATTTAATGCGACAGTTTGATGTGAATGGAACAGTTTAAGCAAATTAAGCACTGCCATCTTTTAATTCAAATTGAAAAACAAATAGAAAATTGAATAAATAAATAAATAAAATAACATTTGTAAAAATATTCCATGGAGGCAGCACGCTCGATTCCTTTTTTATATTTCCAGCAGGCAATGTAAAAAAAAAAAACCCAAACAATTTCATATGCATACAGTACAAGATGCCCTTTGGGTACCCCTTTTGTAATAACACTCCTACTTACAATTACAATATCTTCCATTGGCTATAGCAGTTAGAGGGTTGGGGGGGGGGGGGGGGGCATTATGTTTCGAGTGCCTCACCCAGGAATACAACAAATTCTCGGGTCAGTGTTTTCCAATCACTGTCACCTATTCAACCACTGACCACACTCAAAGATACTTGAAAATATTAAATTAAGAGGACAAGACACTGTGTCCTGAGCATATATATATTTTTCATATTAATTTCACAAACAACAACCCATTATTTCGTTTCTATAGATCTGCCGTCTTAAGGAAAAAGATTGAATGTTTACTTGTAATAAGTGGCCACATACAGTCTTTTTCCTTAAGAATGGAAGAAATGCATGATGCAATAGCTGATTGGATGCCGTGAGTTTTAAGGAAATGAATGAATCAGATGAGCAACTCGCAGGAGGGTAGGAATATATAATACCAATCAACAACTCAAACACATGATTTGGTGTGGCTGGCTGTCTCATCTGTCAAGCAATGTTTAGCATGATCAGTGACTGGATGAGTGACAGTGATTGTGGAAAACTCTGATCCCTACCAACATTGTGTCCTCGTCAATTTCGCGTTCATTACCCAACTCTACTCGGGTAAGAATGGGTACTTGGCTACAGGCAGTGATGGTTATTGTAAGACTAAGAGCGTTAGTAGTAACAGTAACAGGCAACTGGTACTGTGTCACATATCATTTGCGCATTAACAAAAGAAACAAAATGCTTATCGAAATGGGTAACTCACTGATTGATTAGCAAACGTGCGAGTCCCGTCCGACTCGTTTCTATTTAGGCAATTTTTAAAAATCTTTTCATCTCCTGATAAGAAAACAGAGTATGTACATTTAACAACTGGACAAGACATGCAGCCTGTTGAGTGCTGGTACCATTTTGACTATTAGAGAAAGACAACCCTGTGTTTACATATCATATTAGGGGGATATCCTAACCTTTTCAGTCTACTTTAGGTATTCTTTTGAAAACACACAAATGAAAAAAAAATATTTTAAAAATGAACAAATATAGTATTTCCACGGATCAACCATGGTCAATGAGCTTCACAATGTTTCATTCAATCAATCCCCCAGCTAACCATACTGAACCATATTTCCATGTCATGCTGTTCCAGTTGCTTGTTATGTGTCATTTTTGTACTACCAACACTCTTACAATATCCGTCACTGCCTGCTGCCATGTACTCATTCACACATGAGTCAAGTGGAGTAATGTGTGTAAAGTGTAAATAAAAAACAAAAAAACATTGGAACCAGAATTTTCCATGGTCAACCATCAAACCACGGATCACGCTGCTTAACATTATGACAAGACGAGACATTGTACTGTACCGTGAGCTGCAGAGAGGCCAATATACCACCACTTACTTGCAGGAGACAAACTCCTCAAAGGACACGCCTTTCCAATTGTCTGTGGTGTAACAAAAGGGTACTTCCTCAATTGTGGCACTCCGACCATTGCAGTGTAGCCTCACCCCACGCCACGTGGCACCCCGCTGCACATGCTGCCATTCACTCAAGAACCGATCCACGGGGTTCCGCATAAAGCTGATGAAATGATACCTGTGATGGGAGACAACAAGCACAGAGAATGACACAGTATTACAATGACAACATCCAACATCATCATTCCTACCACCACTACTACAATCATCACCTTTTATACAAAAAAACAAACAAAAAAACAAACAAAAAAACAAAAAACAACACTAAACGCAAAAATAGACGATAGAAGTAGAAGGTGAAATTCATCTCTGAATGATCGCATATTTTTAAAGGCCTGAGTTCCTTGCAGCCAATTTTGATTTCAAAAGTGGCCAAATAAAACTTCAGAGCTGCCAACCCCCTCTGATTAGAATGTGTACAATGGGACCTCAAAATGGGGAGATTTCATAAAAATGGGTACAATCCTGAAATCGACAGAAACTTAACCATTGTGAAAGTAAGAGGAAGGTATACTTTCATAAAGTCACACCGAACAAGCTCAATTGCAGCAACAATGATGTTCCCAAGACTATAATCCAATCCTTTAAGAATTCTACCTCCCAGCATGAATATCATAATTGGTCAAAAAAGATATGAATATCCACTTGGTCACCAAAATTTCTCAATAGGCAAGAGTAATAATATGAATTACAACTAAAGAAAACTGAAGTGACTCTGCGCACACTGAAAATGGGTACAATCTTGGGGGAAATGCGTACAAGCATACAATCGCTGAAAATGCGTACAATACCGCAATTTTTGCAGTAGGTTGGCAGCTCTGAAACTTCATAAAACACTACTACTTGTGACCCCCTTGAAAACCACAATAATTTTGATAAACAAAAAAAATATCGACTAGACTTGGAATAAATATTGCTACTGAACCCCCCCCCCCCCTCTAAACAGATTTAATGTAGTCCAAGCCAGTATTGGGGATGCTGCTTATTGCTACTGAACCCCCCCCCCCCTAAACAGATTTAATACAGTCCAAGCCAGTATTGGGGATGCTGCTTATTGGGACAGCCGCTGTAGTGGAACGATTCCTTGGGAACAGAATTTTTTCTATATAAACCCTTTCCAATTCCCAGCTGCTTAATTGGAATTACAGCACGCTGCCTAACGGCAATGGGGACCAAATTTGACAATGACTGTCTCCATACAAAAGTTTTTTTCGTTGTCTTCAATCATTTAAAACGATGGTTCATAAAATGCAAATTAGTCTAACGGGACAGTCAACCTGTTGTGTTATTGTACCGTTCAATATAGAGGTGTGAACAATAGAATTTACCTGAATCGCCTGTTAGAGTTAGTGTCTATCGCGATAGTTAATTGTGGTTGAACTGTTCACCATAGTCATCAGAGAGATGTGAACAATAGAGTTTACCCGTATTCCTTGTCAGTATCGTTGACTACCTTGTCAAATTCATGGTCATGTGGTCAATGGCCACGATGCTAGGTTTTCAGGAAACTGATCAATGGTGTGATGGGAAATGAGTGATGGCTTTGTTTGTTCAAGTTCAAGGCTGTCACCACCTAGTGGTTTGTTTGTTCAAATTCAATGAGGTGAATGGGCAGACAATGCATTCTTATTCTGATGCTTAGTTATGCAATGTTTATGGGTGGCATTGTTTTGTGCAGTAAAATTGTCTCTCATTGTTAGAGGTAGATTGATTAAGGTGTCACAAGTCCGGATAAAAATAGAATGGTCTTCGACTTCTATGGTAAATCTGAAGAAAAAAAATTGCTCAATTTCATGGCCACATCTAATTGGGATGATTTGTCGGAAACCAGGAAGTCCCAATAAACTG